>NC_092814.1:87069340-87369340 GCF_023375885.2 Dermacentor andersoni | reverse complement strand
AGAACAGAGAAGTCTGAAATTTGAATAATGCATGAACCCAATCTAGTATTTGTGATGCAAGAAACTAGGAAAATAACGCTTGGACAACAAAAAAGTGTGCCATGTTGTCTTGTATTGCACTTACTAATGAAAAATATTGAAATATGATTACGCATACATTCCCACATAACGCGTGAGCTCGCTTATATCTGCCATTGTCAGATTAAAAACATTGTTAATGCGTTCGTTACTCCAGTTATGGGGAAGCGTTGTTACTCCTTGAAGCATGGATATATCCCCATGTACTGTTTGTGTAACTCTAGGGACACAACATTAAAGCGCCAGCATTGGTAACCTTTCTGAACTGCGACAAAGCATTTCAGGCACGCTAAAGTTGCGCCTTATAGAAGTCTGTTAATATCTGAACGAAAAATTTGCGACGAAGGAACAGAATCAAATATTTATGCATCTCGGTTTCGTAGATGGCTTTATTTTTTAAGATGTGTGTGTGACAGCAACCATGAAGAAGCATTGCCATGCTCAAGCTACACTATTTTTGTTCGGAGGGACGCGTCGGAGCCCATACTCAGATTTTTGCTATTGAAAGAAATCATTTTTGTAGTTGTTGCATACTATTGCCAAAGCAGGCGTCGGGCTTACTAATATTCTATAGTGCTTTCCGTGGCGACTACCAGACAAATGGCCTTCAGGTACAAATGGCTGAGGCTCGTAGATGTCTACCTTATTGCAAAATTTTGCAGTCTGTTGCATTTAAACAATTCACGACACTTAAAAGCATTGCCCAAGAGCCGCGATACGGGCTCTATTTTTGAACAAAGCGTTCCCTCTTTCCCGTGGCCGTAACACAGTATTGTTGCGTAGGGTGTACGTGCAACAAGCTTCGACTGAAATGTCCGCCGACATCGAAGCGGTCCCTTTGTTGACCACGATGGGTTATCGATGAGAAGCCTCAACCACAGTGCCAAACTATTTCACCAACTGAGTAGTGCTTAGGCTTAGAAAAATGAATCTTAAAGAGCCCGAAATTTCAAAGTGAACACTGACATAAATAACTACAGTAAGCTTCAAAACGTACCAAAAAAAAAAAAAAAGCCAATGAAGTGCCTGCTATCACTATATGACGGTTCGATAGATGGTTAAACAAGCTTCGCATCGACACCACTCGATCACTTAGCCAACAGCCGGCGAATTCAATAGCTAAAAGTGTAAAATAACAGCGCTTAGACGAGCCTGAGGAGCAAAGGACAGACACGCAAACAACAGCGCTGCTTTTGTTTTCCCCAAACGTTACGTGAAATGTTACACCTTCCGGCCCAAACTTGCGCCATCCTGTCGCGATAACTTTGCTTTCAGAGCAGACATACCGGGAAGACGCAATTGCAGATTACTTTTGTTGTCAAAACCCTTTTCCCTTCTTAATATATTTTTGACAACAAGTGCATTCTTGCTACGAATCAGGGCATCGTTGTCGTTCCAAAGGAAATAAGCGAATTATTCTTCTCACGCTGAACGACGAGTTATTGGTTTATCGATTAAATTTGGAGATTACGTGTACACGAGCCAATTCTTATCAACCGATTCTTCGGATATGTCTGTGCTCCTGTGGTTTCATTTTCTTTTCATTTTCGCTTTCAATCAAGCACGCTACCGAACAGATATGGAACCGTACACCAAAACTGCAACCAGTAAAATTTATCCCGAACCAAAAAGAAAGGAATACCAAATCTTTGAGGTTTATGCATTGAATATTGAAAATAAATCGGTGAGAATGAAAGTAAACGCTCTGTTTCTCTCCTACAAAAACGACCAAGGAAATTGCGCGCTGTGTCACTTTATGGTGAGGACCATTCTGGAAGGACCTCATAGTAGGCGTAAATAAGGAAGTTTTCGCGTTTATAGTTAGTATACTGTGATTAACACAGGAACGATAGCCGTTCTCGAAAATCGAATGCTTTTGGCATGATTCAACACGCGATGTCGTTTCGAGTCTCCGGGAAAGAATACCATTGCTGTCTATCGGGGACATTGCACGGGACTTGCTCGGAAGGCTTAAAGCCATCAGGACGTGTGAACACCGCATCGCTGTACATGCGGGGCACACTACCTATTTTTTTTTTTTTTTTTTTTTTGAGCGCTGATTAAAATTAAGCCTCACAATTTTCGGTACCGCTGAGCTGCTTTAAGTGGTTCGCTGCCACGCTACTTAAGTAAGTTATTTTGCTTGGCAATATCTTAATTTATCCCGCAAGGAATGAATCTCGCTGCAGTTCGTTTATCTTTTAGAATGTATTTGTGCGTCACAATGACTGTTTTTACTCATAAACCGCTATACATTGGGTGACCCAGAAAACAAAAGAGTATTCGTCTTTAAACGCTGCCAATAATTTCCACAAAGAAGGTCCTTTTAGGGATGTACTTACGCTCCGCAACAGGCACGAAATTAATGATGTGACGCTAATCAAGATCAATATTACCTAGTGATCTAACGCGATGCAGCGCAGTTGACATTGCTAGTTTAGTTTCTTGTTTCTTTCTTTTCCATGTATCTCTTTTCAACAGCAATCGTGCAACCAAATCCCAAAGAAGGCTGCAATCATCGGCCACACAGCGGAGAAAAGCCGCACAAAGCATACTTACGTCCATGAGCTGCAAGCATTTGTGCACTTGTAACGAATTATTCAAATTTCGAAACGCAATTAAGACAATGCGGTTCCAGGCGTGCATGGCGTACGTTGATTTGTGAGTTTTATGCTTCACTGTACGGTCGTCAATGCCCCCATTTGCACGTTTGATCAGGCATTTTGCAAGAATACCTAGTATATTGGCTTAACGTGCGCTACGGGTACATCCCCGCGCGCGCATGAAGTTTCTCTAGAGCCTTCGCCACGCATATCAAACCGAAAGTGCTTCGCGCACGCGTTGTTACGTCGCAAGCGACATGCTCGTCCTAATAATCCTGACAGGCGAGTTCGAACGGCAGCCAAAGTCCGGCACTTGTGCTTGAAAGCGCCGAACAGCTCACCGAAAAACAGTGTCACTGTTCGGCCACGATGCCTGCAGCCGTTTGCTTGTGTGTCTCTATAGGGGTGTGCGGTATATCTATACTGCTTGCTTTGCAGTTACCTAAGTTGTCATTTACGAATTGACAGCATGGAGTAAACGACTAAATGGCCCAAGTTGTGTTTGCATATCTGTAAAATTAATTCCTTCATGCCCGGGCAGTGTTCAGGGATGGCGTCGTCCGGAAGGTCGCAGGTAAAATTATAGCAGCTTCGTTAATGGTTCAGAGTTTGTTTCTACACGCTTCTAAGCTTCGGGACCATGGACAGATGGATTTTGATTCACGGCAAGATTATACTTTAAAAAACTAACTAAATAAAAGGCACATTCTGCGACAAAAACACTTCTACGTTACTGATTCTTCGAAATCGAGACGTAAGAATTAGATGCTGATTTAATATTCATGATTACTTATAGGTATGTTGTACGTTACAATGCAGAAATGATTTCCGACCTGGTGGATCTGGAGGATTTGGTGTCTAGCGCTTCCTGACAAGTTGCGGGCAACACTGTGCTCCAAACTTTTTTCGCCGACATACAACAGATGCGGCTTATTGGCTTGCTGTTCGCTTTGTCTGTCCTCGCGGTAATTTCGCGGATAATCATATACGGCGGACATAACATTAATTTGAAAGCATATATATACAGGGTGTCTCAACTGTTATGCGGCAAGATTTAAAAATATTTAAATGCCACGTAGCTGGATAGAGCCAAATGTTCCTTGCCGTCGCTTGGAGATACCCAGATTATTTCTTTTGCATTCCACCTAATTACATAATTAATGTTAATTAAATAATCAACTTCTCAAATACTATAATTAGATGGAGAGCATCAATGCGAAAATTGCAGAGCAACATGAAGAACTCTCGATACAGCTTTCTGTTGCTCAATACGTGCAACATAAAAGTGTTACCCGCCGTGGTTGCTCAGTGGCTGTGGTGTTGGGCTGCTGAGCACGAAGTCGCGGGATCGAATCCCGGTCACGGCGGCCGCATTTCAATGGGGGCGAAATGCGAAAACACCCGTGTACTTAGATTTAGGTGCACGTTAAAGAACCCCAGGTGGTAAAAATTTCCGGAGTCCTCCACTACTGCGTGCCTCATAATCAGAAAGTGGTTTTGGCACGTAAAGCCCAATAATTTATTTTAACATAAATGTGTTTTTCTGAGCGTGAAATAAGCCCGCGAACACACGCAACATTACCGCGAGACTGGCCGCTCGAGGCACTTCGCGTGTATTCGCGGTCTTCTTTCGCGCTCGGTAAAACACTTTTATGTTGCACGTATTGAGCAACAGAAAGCTGTATCGAGAGTTTTTCATGTTGCTCTGCAATTTTCAGATTGATACTCTCCATCTAATTGTAGTATTTGCGAAGTTGATTAATTAATTAACACTAATTATGTAATTAGGCGGTATGCAAAAGAAATAATCTGGGTATCGCCAAGCGACGGCAAACAACCTTACCTTGGTTCGGTCCAGCTACGTGGCATCTGAATATTTTTAAATATTGGTGCATGATAGTTGAGACACCCTGCATATGCGCGTATTATGTCTTGTTAAAGATTCCGTGTAGTTTGCAGCAACGTCAGTGTGCACAAGGAAGGAGATTTGTGTAAAACCCAAGAAATGCGCGTTCATCTACGCAGATGCGCTGTGCAAAGACGGTTGCTATGAAAGCGCTTTTTCCTAGCGTTATACATATCACGTAATAAAATATAGTGCAACACGTTGTTGCTGAAGTTTGTATGTTTATGCTGAGGACGGTCATTTAGCAGTAGCTTCCCCCCCCCCTTTTTTTTCCCCCGCTTATCTGCACTGTGGTTCTTCCATAGACACCTACGTACAAGTTTGGTGCACTGAGTAATTCATTTATTTTTTTCCTTTTTAGAGAGGCAGGATAGTCGCAAACGGTGGTGGACCGAACTCGAAATGGCTGCTTTCGTTTTGGATTCGGCCGGATCCTCGGTCCGCGCATATAGTTCACCTTAATGACGACTCAAACATCCGCGTATTGTGCAATTCCGATTCAGGAGAAAATCACGGTTCAGTTAAACCTGTCGGTTCTTTGCCAGTTCGGTCCTCTTAGCACGACGAGCTTACACAAAAGGCGCGTGAGCAGGAGCGCAATGTGTGGCAGGGGCCGTTTGTCGCCGGGCTTGCCACCGCAGCTTCGCCGCTGGGTCGCGAGACCATTTCCTCTCACGCTCGCAAACACCGAGAGACCGTCCTTGAGACTCGCACGCGTCGCCACTGGATGAGAAGCGAGGCCCCAGTACATCTTGCCATTGAGTCCAGGCATCAGCTACGTCACACGCACGCACGCTCCAGGGGAATGCGGAGGGGGGCGGGGCGGAGCCGCTAATGCGCTTCGCACACAAACTTACGCGCACATGCACGAGTTGAAGCCTCATCACACACTATCCAAGCTTAGTGTCACACACACACACACACACACACACACACACACACACACACACACGCCGTACACGGACACACAAACGCCGTGATTTATCGCCGTCCACCAGTGCGCCTTTCGAAGAAAGAGGGAAGGAAAGCTCACATAGGTTGTGGATTACTTGCTTTCCTAAGTATGGGCAGCGTTCTAAACGAAAGCAATGCGCGCTTTTACAGCGCCCCGGTTAGAAGATTTACGATTCCTTCCACCATGACTAGCGTTTAGAAAGCGCGTAGGGAATAGATTTAGCCTTCGCTTTATTCGTGTGGTTGAGTCGACGGGCACGGCGTTGTAAAGTGTTGCTGCAGCTGCCGCAACCATTAAAGTATTAAACTGTGCTTTAAAATCCCGCGTAGGTTCGCTGCTAATGTGGCAAAGAAAACGAAAAGCATCTCTGCGCGCACACGCTCTTTTCTTTTTCCTTGTTATATATTTTTTACTCGGCACACGCACCCTACACGATATACATTACTTGATCAAGTGCACGATAAACATTCACTGAAAGTTCTTGACACAATTTCACGCAGATCGATCGCGAAGGTAACTCTGCGGTGTTCAAACGCCATATAACTTTTGCCACACAAAACAGATAATACACAGTATTACCATATGTCGAATAAGAAAAAAACAACACCTTCGCCAAGGCTTTCCGAAGTATCGCTGCGTCGATGATACTGCATTAGCCGTGTTATGTATCGACAAACCTATCTTAGAGACCATAGATTAACCCTATGTCTAATCGAAGACGAGAATGAAGGCACTGCAGGGGATTTTATTTTTTTTGGTAGTATATTTTGTGCAGCCAATTAACGTGCTTGTAAAGCGCACTGAAGGAATAAAACCTGACACTAAAATGGCCGACATTTCAGTCTGCATATATGAACCCTTTACATTTGGCGTGAAAGTATAAACTAGCATGAAACAAATGGGCCAATTCAAGAGGGGGGAGAATAAGGAGAAACACTATGACGACCTCTTGTGTGCTAGCTTGTTTTACGCCGTTAACAGCAGACTACTTGGAGTAGTAATGTATGCGGTGAATTTACTTTTTCCAAGACAAGAAGCGAACGGTGAAAGGGGACCTTCTGCAGAAAGGAAGATAAAAAAAAAAAAAAAAAACTTAGGCTCCCTAGGCTTATCGCAGTGGTATAAATTGAAATGAGCGGTTAAAGAACTTACTATAGATGTTGTAGTATTGCCGAAGTACGACATTCGCGGAGTTCCCGTTTACCCACCCCAGCGAATGTTCCCCAGCGCTCGGCAAAGAGCGAAAGTTTTGCAGACTGCGAGTGAAACATTGTACAAACAGTGTCGCCAGTATGATGCCCAGAAACGGTTGTTGTTTGTATACTCTGTAGCATGTTGTCCATATTTTTTGTCGACTTATACAAGTACGCATGTGCTCATGTTTGTGGACGTTTCGCATATACATGCTGCTCTTACAGATTGCAATTTGTTCTGCACTGTATGTACCGCTTCGCTTCAATTGCCTTCTCCGTGGACTTCGGGTTGATTTCGTTGCGTGTATGTTCGTGCATATGTGTTCGTAGCAAGAAGGTCATGTACATCAGAGCATGCGGCAAGGTGTCTTATTGCCGGGAGAAAAGAAAAAAAAAAGTGCCGCCGGTGAGCGCGAACGGTCTTTCACAAACGCATCGCTCTGCCCGTCCGGGCATGTGCCTGCACAGCTGGCCGCAAATTCCGCGCAGGCTCGAACGACTCGCCCCCGACGCTTCGTTTCAGACGCCTCGCCACAGCCCCATGCTTCCGACGCCGCAGGGCTCCCTGGTTACGCGGCGCACGCCCTGGACGTGGTGCCCAGGGGGGTCGCCAGGCTAGCAGGGACGGCGCGGGCACTTGCGAAACTCACTACGGCAGAGCGTGACCGCGTTTGCGCGTCCGCCACCGAAGATCGCAGCTTCCGCTCTCCTGTCATACCTTGCTAGCTTCGCGCGCTTTCACTGCGGAAATGTGAAAACACTTCTTTTGGTAACTGCGTCGCGAACACGGAACAGTGTCGTGGGTTTGGCCTGCCGTGGCTTGAGGCACAGCCACCCTGCGGCGCAGGCGAAACGGGGCACGCCGTCACGCCTCCCGGCAGCCGACGTGGAGGTGCGGGCGC
The DNA here is from genome assembly GCF_023375885.2 of Dermacentor andersoni. Classification (NCBI taxonomy): domain Eukaryota; kingdom Metazoa; phylum Arthropoda; class Arachnida; order Ixodida; family Ixodidae; genus Dermacentor; species Dermacentor andersoni. Next base: position 87,361,703 of record NC_092814.1, on the reverse strand, counting down.
GAGCGTCCGATTGACTGCCACGAGCATCTGGGTGCCGGGTGTGGAAAGGATTGTCCTTGGGGAAAAAAAAAAAAGCGAACGCGCGAAGCGGCTCCGGCAGAGACGTGCTGCTGTCAGCGCGCCCGCGCACCGTCTGTTGTACTCTATACTCTACCTACATGTGCATTTCACGTGGCCGACCGGACGGACTGCAGAGCGACAGGATATTTTTCAACAGGAGGTGGTGCCCACCCATTCGGCGGTCAACGTGCTTTTGTCAGTGTGTTGTTACATCGGTACGTTTTACAAGCCTTTTACGAAATTGTGCACTGCTTGTGTGTACATGATAATAAAAATGTTGCCAGTATCTTTGTAAAGGGTGTTGTTGTTGCTTCTTTAGTTAAAATAAACACTGAAAGAATGGCAAGCGAGAGCCTGCTATTCCAGACGAACCCCTTTTATTATCTGTAGTAAGTATGCACTGCATCTCCGAGAACGCTTCGCCTTGCACGCATTAATACAGACAAAATTTCGTAGTGCAGCTAGTGTCCTGTTCGAAGCTGCCTAATACGTGCAGATGAGTCGTTGTCCCCTCGTAACCAGCTGAGTTTGGCATTCTGTGTACGAATTGTACCGTGCATGACTACGTGAGCACTGCACGGCTTCTCCGAATTCGTTGCCACCCATCGGGCTCAGTCGGTGCTGAGCCCGATGATAATTGATAGCTTCGCAATAAGATGGTAGCAGCCCACAATCTCCAATGAAAGCGGACTTCCAAAACAATTGGGCTCCTGCATAAAATTATCCTATAACAGCGAAACCGAGAAGGTCAATGTTTATTCTTAATCTGCCAAACGGGCCATTACGATATTGTCCGCAACGACAATTAGAACATCAATCTTTCGTGGAACAAAAAAGTACTTCTTGCTGCTCATCCGGAGTTCAAGAGGAGAGACCATAACAGGGTCAAACTTGCACTCAGGTGCCGGGGCGTCAAGATAAGTGACGAAAGAAAAAAAAATTACAGCAGAAATTTAATGAAACATTCTTCTTATATGGTGGTACTGCGCCATGTAATGTGTTGTTGCCACGTTTCACTGGTATTCGATGTACAGCGGGTGCAGGATGTTCCGTCAGCCACGAGCTCCGCTATTGACCTTTCACTTGCCCCTGACAACCGCCTCTGCATACGGCGGGAAAGTAATAGGCGCAATAGCAGGCCCACATTAAAGGTCACAGTTTAGAAATCATTAGGTCATAGTACAGAAATCGGTTAAATACTTAATCGCCGATAATGCAGTTCATAGAGTAATTCGCCCGTTAGCCGACTAATTTTAGAGCCCTACAGGAGCAACTCTGTATTAAAGCTTGCTGCTGCCTGTGAAAGGCCGTTTTGGAATCACGTGAAACCCACATACACCTGCCATGCGAACGCTGTCTATGCAGCGTTTGTCTATGCCCCGTCTACGCCGCAGTGCGTGGAGACAAATAATGACCTTATTTCATCGCGATGACTTGACTGCTGCCTACCAATGTTTTTTCCGTTGCTGATACCAAAGTTATTATTATTATTATTATTTTTATTATTATTATTATTATTATTATTATTATTATTATTATTATTATTATTATTATTCATACCTCAAGGATCCCGGAGGGGCATTACATGAGGAGTGGGCGAAAAAAAAAAAAAGAAGAAGGCACCGGTTCTCAGTTAACATGTTAAGTAATGACTCCCAGTGGCTGTTTATAAACTTGGTGCACTCTGTTAACATGGTGATGTGGGCGGGAAGGTCGTTGAAGTCTTGTGCCGTAGGTAGAAAAAAATACTTCTGGAAGGCCTTTGTAGGGGTGCGCACGCGATATACGGCTTTCGGATGGAAATGGCGAGATGTCCGATGGGTTGGTGTGATGAATGCATTGCCTGGTGGCAAGGAGTAGAAAAATTTATTAAAAAGACAGAAACGTGAAATTTTACGACGATAGGCAAGAGGAGGAAGCCTAAGCTGAGGTTTTACAGAGTTTATACTGATGTTCAAATTAAAGATGTTGAATCTGAATTCAAGCATATACGCGTATTGCCGCGCGACTGACCGCTCGAGGCACTTTGCGTGTATTCGCGGGCTTCTTTCACGCTCGGAAAAACACTTTTATGTAGCACGTATTGAGCAATAGAAAGCTGTATCGGGAGTTTTTCATCTGGCTCTACAATTTTCTCATTGACACTTGTCATGTGGTTATAATATTTGAGGAGTTGATTAATCAATGAAGACTGATTATGTAATTAAGTGGAATTAAAATAATAGTTTGAGTATCTCGAAGAGACGGGAAACAACATTACCTTGGTTCGGTCCAACTGCGTGGCATTTGCATATTTTTAAAATCTTGGTAATGTTAGCTGGGACACCCTGTGTAGTGTTTAAATGTAGGTTATGTAAACATTACTTCGGTGAAAAGACATCACAAAGGTCTTGTTAATATTGATAGACATTAGCCAGTTGGCACATCAGTCCTGTATTATAAGATTCCTCTGCAAAACGGAAGAGTGACAGGGGTTAGCTACGGGGTGGTATAGAACACAGTCTCATGCAACAAGTTTGACGTTAGAATCGATGTTGAGTGGCAATCGTTAATAGAAATTGAGAAGAGGAGGGGGAATAGCACGGTACATTGGGGAACGCCAGAGTGTACACGAGAGAGGGGAGGCCTGCAAGAGTTAGCACCAACAAACTGCCGGCGATCAGGTAGAAACTCACGAACCCAGTTGAACACAGACGGATCTAGTTACGGCATGATAGCTTGAGTAATGAGTGGCGGTGATGAACTTTTCAAAAGGCCTTTTCGAAACCAAGAAACAGAGCATCAACGGGAATACTATGACCAAGATACGAGTGAATTTCATGAAGGAAGAGAGGAGTTGGGTTTCAGAAGAGTGACCGGGACGAAATCGAAGCTGATTGGGGTGAACAAAGTTGTTAGAGGACAGGAAACGCGCTACTTCAAAATATAATATATGCTCCATTATTTTCCAGCACACACAGGTGATGATTATGGGTCCAATATTGTTTATTGAAGACCAGTTACCTTTCTTGAATACAGTAACGACCTTCCCAATCCGTCAGTGTGCTGGAACTGCTCCTGTATTGAATGATTAGTGAAATATGAGTGATAAAATAAAACTTGCTACTTGTTTGGTGTTCCTGAGTACTTTAGCGTTCATACCGTCAGTTTCAGCTGATTAGAATTTTTTTTAGTTTATCAGTGACGTCAGCAATACCAAATGGACAACATGTGATACGGCTCATGAGGGGATGCGCAGATGACGGGAATGAAAGAAGCTTCTAAGAGGATTCGCGGGTGAAGACAGATCAAAACGTAGTATTTAGAATATTAGCGATTTCGTCTTTAGGTATTGTGCAGTCATTACTATTACATAATAGAGTTGGAGTGGATTGTTATACCGAGGCAACGCTCGCATCGGTCAAGGCTTAGCTTCTCGCTGTCCTGCCAAGGTTCCTCCTGAGTGTCATTTACGCCAACAAATATAAGACTATTGCTACATGATCTATTTTCGGCATCATCCATCCGAGCAGACAGGGACGAAGCTTGAGTTCTACATTCAGTAGAAGCCAACTGAAAGTTTTTCCCATCATATATTATAGTGCGATCGGCTGGTACTCTGATTAAATTTTGCTAATCTTGTATTAAAATCATTGAATGATTTTTCATGATCAGAAAGTGCTAGTCGGATTGATTTCAGTTCTTCAAGTATCGTCGTCTGCCCAAATTGTAAATATTTCATGCACTGATGAGTTCGCGAGAAGCAGCTTCAGAAAGAGGGCCATGATTGGCCTCGATATCACCGGCTAATAATAATAACTTCAACATTATACAGCTACATTCGTAGAAACACTTTGCCATGCAACGTGGCCTGACAGCAGAAAAAGCGCATGATGACTCGTTTTTTTAGCAAACAGACAGTGATAGCTGGTCACTTACATATCAAAGACGAGAGGCCATTTAGGTTGAACCATCGCTGTCGTGCCGCCAAGCCGATTACACGGTGAGGCGCGATGCAGGGGCATCTTATACTGGTTTCTTAACATCAGTGGTGATGTCACAGTTCTTGCGTGATGACGTTGCGAAGACCAATGCAGGAGCAGATTCGGGGGTGGGTCGACAGCGCCCGGCTTTGGCCATAACGTGCATACGCCACGCAAGGCAAAGGTAGAGCAGTTTTAATGACGCTGGATCAAAGGAGGCCTCGCTTTAGGGTCCGTCGTACCTGTAGGCGATTCTGGCAGCACCGTCGTCGCGTACATGCAACCGGAGGCAGCAAGTTCGCCGGTGCACAGCAACGGTAAGTTCGCCATGCTGAAGATCTGCATAGCAAGGACAAGAGGCTAGTTAGGTTGAGCCATCGCTGGCGGATACTGGACGGACACAGTGTAAAACTCAGCGCAACGTAATCATGAACATGCACCAACTAGCGTCTTTCATTACTTAAGAACACTAAGTCAGGTCACAGGAAGGCACATGAAGGCACATGAAGTGAAGGCGCAGAGAAGAACATAAAATCAGATCAAATCAGCTACACAACAGGCGGTGCAAGCTGTAATTGGCATTTGCCAAATATATTGCTGGATCGTTCACTGTTGCACCTCCATATTTTCTCTATTTTTCCCCACGCTTGGGGCTTACCAGGCAGAAAGGCAAGGAAATGCTGATCAGAAAGGAAAAGGTTGACAAGGAGGCGACTACACCATTTCTTCAAGCACCACTACCACCATTATCGAAAGAAAAGCGTGTCTGTGTATGTGCGTGTGCGTGCGTACACTGGGGTGTGGAGCACCGCAAGAATAAGGAGGACCACGAGGAGATATGAGCACCGAGAAGCAGCCGCCATTCATTCTGTTTGGCCACCTCGTCCTTCATTTTATCCTGCCCTCTCTCAAACCTTTCTTTTTCTATGATCCCAAAGAAGTTTAAGAATGGCATAAGTCTCCGAAAAGAAGCAAAACTATGGGACAAAAATAGAAAACGAAGTCCACTGCTTGGCCAACCTTGACCGCACGTACCGCCCTTCACGTCAAGAAAAGGGAAAGGCTGATATGCCAAGCATGAGGCACGGAAACTTCTTCGACAGCCTTGTCGTGACCGGGACAACGCCTTCGTAGGCGCTGCCGTCATCACCGTTCACGTCTCTATAGACGGCCAGTGCAAATGCATGCATGGCCGGTTGCCTATCCCATATTGCTTCCGATTTTTTGTTCTTTCTTTACATGAGGCCAGGTTTCAGGAAGATTCGTGTTCGCAAAGCACCCAATGAGCTTTGTATTCTGCCTTTTATACCTTCACAGATTATAGAGCTAATGTGAAAGTCTGAACAAGTACAAAGATAATCTTGCATGCGTAGATTCAGTCTCTGAGCTGACGAATATTTATTTACCAAAGACTGCCAACAAATTTACGTCTCAGATAATGAAAGGGGCCAACGAATTCCGAGCATGTGTTGAGAAAGCCGAATTTATATTTCGAGTATCACTTGCATGCAGACGAACTGTTTTGGTGGTACGCAGCGGCGTATTGCGAGAATCTGAAAAGCTTTATCTGTAGGGCTCCAGCCGCACGTATATGCCTGGCGAACGTCCCTGTCACTTTTTTTTTCTTTTGGGCAGTGTGTATTCTCCAGGCGGCCGGGAGTACTTCTGAAACGAATTTCTCCCGGCACTCGCCTCCTCTTTGCTCTCGGAAGGTTAGGTTAGATCAGGTTAGGGCACACCTGCAGGCTCTCGGGCACACCTGCAGGCAGTTTGTCCCGGCAGTTTGTCCCGTGATTTCCGAGCGCCAGGCTGTCCAGGCTGCCGGGAGAATACACGCTGGCCTTTTAATTCTCCACTACTCAGCGTGCGTTAAGTGGTGGCAAATAATCAACGATCCACGTGCCTACTCCAGGCAGTGCTTCTTAAATGGTACTTGCACCACGTGCAGTCAGAGGCGTGCGTCAGAAACGCCCTGGACGTTGCGTAGAGCCCCAACACACTCGTCTAGAACGCGGGAACGATACGTGCGGAAGCGTGCGTTTGGCCCGTCTAGTCATGTCTGCTTGTCAAGCTGCCTCCTGTACAGCGAAGGCAGCTGGCCGCTACGGTGTACGATAGGTCACGCGAAGCCGTAGGCGCCAACTACGGGAAGGGGGGGGGGGGGTGCTCCGGGGCTCGAGCACCCGGCGATGCCGAAGGCTACCATCCCAAACCTAAAGTGTCATTACCAGAGTTTTGTCACCCACATCCTTTGAAATTTCTTTTGAGTCGCCTCTACCTTTTCACATAAAATTTTATTGTGGCTAATAGCTTACTGCATCATTGTTGACGCGGACGTGCGCGGATTTTAATTCATTCTTTTGCTTTATTTCTGCCAATCCTGACAATAGGAGGAAAAGCGCATTAGAAGCACTAGCGGCGGCTGCCTTATACGTATTTTCTTACTTCAACATTGTTTTAAATGTCCACTGTAAGCACTATGTACATGCAGTATATATTTAAGTATATACATAGCGGGGGAGGGGGGGAGCTTGTTATATTTTTGAAAGAGAAGGAGGTAGCCGATTAACAATTATTTCTAACGATATGGCTAGCCTATGCCTAGAGAAAGCATACGTTGCTGTATGTTCACCTCGCTTCAAATTGCTTTGCGTGCTTTTTTGACCCTGAAAGAAAACCTGCCGACTTCAGTGACCTCTTCGGCAGACTATTTTATCAACTGCGTGTGAAATGCACGTCAATGGTATGCGCCTCACTAATGCTTCTTTTTCCAGTAAGCAGCCCTACCGACCTATGAAAAAAAGCTGTTCTAATAATTTACAACATTTATTTACATCGCTACTTGCATGCAGAAGTCCTAAATGTATACAGGGTGTCCCAACTATCATGCACCAAGATTTTAAAAAAAGAGCAATTGTGTTACTCGAAAAAAAGCCTAGTGCGTATTGTTTCCATTAGAGTGCAGTAACCCCCACAAATTTTTCGTTACTGAGATTTAATTAGGTAAGTGTAATTAATTATGTAACTGGAGACGCACTTTCCTAATTATCAAAGTGTCAACGAGGAATTTGAAGGCACCCCAAAATGACATCTAACTGCGGTATTTTAAGCGACGTACTAATGCGTACTAATCAGTTCCCTTATTTATGATAGAGAGACGGGCCCTACGTCAGTGTCTTGAAGTTCCTAAGTATGTTGCGAACTCTGTGCTGTATTTAGAAGCGAACATGCCAGATTTAGGGTCAAGATTTCAGCTGCTAACGGTAAAAACTTTCTTAGAGAATACGAACACGTTCCCGGGACAAGTTACCCGGTGTTTGTCGCACAATTGGCACTATCTTTTTTATTCTGTGTCCAAGATACAAGCTCCCCGAAGTTGTGTATACGCAGGGTCTTTTAGCAAGTATAAACGTTAACTTACGATCAGTTCAATGTGTCGCTTCAATAAAAACATACAATACTTGCAAATTTAATAACGTCCCTCCAAAGAATGCTAAATTCATAGCCAAACAGACACTATAGTCGGACTCTTGAATGAGTATCTGGAAGATTTTCCCTCGTACAATGTTGTATCCACAGACGCCTCACTAAAAGATGAGAAATCAGCAATAGGCATTTGCTCTCAAACACTATCATGGAACATTGCTATCCGTCTTCCTTATAACACTCCAATTTATGTGGCCGAATTCATGGCCATATGCTTGGCCGTATACGAAATTCCGAAAAATGTGTCACGCATAATATTGCTCGCAGACTGCCTTTAGGTTCTTGTGTCGCTAAAAAGAACAAATAATTCACTATTGCACCGATCGCTACACTTTTTTATTCCACATCATGTTAAAGAAATTCGGTGTTTGTGGGTACCTGGACATTGTGGACTAGCACTTAATGAGATGGCAGACCGCTTGGCAAAGACAGTGCTTGGTGGGCCAGTGAGTTTCTTTATGCCCAGCGTTACTCTGCTAGCGGTAACAAGATTTAGAAGGCAACAACAAGTACTAGGTAGAAACAAATGAGCCCCTCCCTGCTGCACCGAATTACGAACATTTGGCGTTCCCTTGGAATGTCCGGCCTTGTCCCTCTCGTCAATGCGAAGTTTCCACTACACTATTACAATGTTGAATACCTCAAATAAATCTGTACATGAGTAGGTGTGGGTTCGCAACATAGAACCTTTGTGCATCATGTTGGGATACAGAATCACTGGACCATTTCCTCCTATTTTGCCGGAAATATAATTCCGAAAGAAATACCTACTTAGAGCAGCCCCCATTGAATATGGGCCTTCCTCTCTCGGTGATTAACATTTTATCTTTTGGGACACATACCCTTGGGCGAGCCCGAAAGGAAGTGTGCCAGATAGTACATGAGTACGCCATTGCGACTGGAAGACTCTCGTGTTAAGCACATTTTCCTCATTATTAACACTGAATTGCGTTATTTTCATAATATAGCATCTTCGTCATAATTGACATGACCTCTAGTCAAGAAACGGAAACCGAAAATAATTTACATTTAGTATTAATTAAATATGAATAGTACAGATCAATAAATTAACAGGAAGCAAGGAGCTCATATTATGTTTCCACTGAGAACCATGGTGAAACCCCCCCTCGTGGGTACGTGCCAAAATTTGAAGGAAGAAGAAGTTAAGCCGGAGGAGGGAATCGTCACCTTTCCGATTTTGCCGACAGAAATTCAGGAAGTTGGTCAGGCTGAGTAAGCACCAAGGGGAGGAAAGAAAATCAACTCCCAAATGAGCACCACAAACAGTGCGAAGAGAAACAGACGTCGCAGTCAGAAATGCGGCAGGGAAGGCAACTCGGCCGAATCAATCGAAAGCAGCTAAACCCTGTGGAGAGCGCAGAGAAACAGTTACAAAGGCGAGTGTGTAGTTTGGAAGTCTCGAGTCAGAGCACGTCCAAGTCTCCGGACGAGGGTGAAAAGAAAGCGACGTTCCGCGCGGAGGACAAAAGCCAGGGAGCAATTACGTTATCCCCTCGTTGAGTTCTTTTCGAGGTGTAGCCTGCATGATAAGGGAGAGAGCGGCGGTCACGCGACGCGAAGTGGTCACACCAGGCCGTGCATTAGAAGTGCAATGCCAAAAAGGCAGGTGGACAGTACGTAAGGAATCGGGGCTCTGCAGCGAGAGGAACGGACTACGCACCCTTTGTACTCCCGGGTTGACAAGTTTGACAGGAACTTGCAGACAGCGCCCGCCTTCAGTATACGGCTTATGGAGACAGGTTTCGCACCCGTAATTTTTTTTAAACTTTGTTTTGCGGTATGTAGTTCTTTTTTGAGCAGACAGACTTCATTTTTTTTATATACGCTTGCACCGCCAAGTCTAGGTTATTTCTTAGAAACCTGTAGTGGCGCGCTTGAGTTCAGTTTCCGGAAGTGGTCGCGAGATTTTTTTTTCTTTGGAAGAAAGATGCGTATTTTAACAGAGACGCTTGTTTAACCACACAATTTAGAAAGTGTTAGCACTGTTACCTTAAGGTGTGTCTCGCACAGACACAAAGAAGCAAAGCGTTGGTGCGTGTTTCGCACGTGTATTCATCAGACAGCAGCGTTTTAGTATCGCTTAGAGCGTGCGTGGAAGTATTTCTAGATTAGCTATAATCTTCGTGTAACTTCAAGCGCGTACTTTGCGCAACATTTTTTTTTCGTTAGTTCGGGTCCTTTGTGGATAAGAGAAAATGTTAGCGCGTGAGTGGCACGGAAGTTGCAGATTTGCGGAGCTTATTGGGAATATGTCGATTGTCCTGAAAGGAAGGATTTGTCTTCAGGGCCTGTACTTATCTCGCCAGACGTCTGCAAAGAATGCGCTCTCTGGTGTGACGCCAGCAACCGTGGCCTAGGTGTCGTACTTGCCCAAATTAAACGAAAGCGGTGACGCGCATCCCGTGCTGTACCTCCGTCGAAAACTGGCACCGCGAGAGGAGGCGTTTAGCACCTCGGATAAAGAGTGTTTGTGCATAGTATGGACCATTCAAAAGCTAGGATGCAGCATTCAAGGCACTAAATTCATGGTCGAGAGCGATCACTGCCCTCTTGCATGGCTGAAGCAAATGTCTGAAAGAAACGGAAGGACTGCTGAGATAGTCACATTTGACCGGAATACCACTTCAGGGTCAAGGGTAAGAAAGGGAGCCAGAATAAGAATGCAGAGGGTCTGAGCCGGGGATATTGAGCAACGAGCTCAGAGTAATTTTTTTTAGGAACGTGTTTCCTGCGTATCGCTAGCGATGTTATTGAGATAGACAACCTATTTCTGGCTTGCCGAGAGCTGACCACGACAAGAAAGGAAAGAGACAGAGGGAGGGGTAGAACATTGTAAAGCGATGCGTCAAGTAGGCTTGTCGCTCGGGAACGACGATCAGTGTGTGAGGGTGTGCCTGTGTAACCCCGAGGCAGCGACCAATCACCGCTTCGGGCAACCTGACATCTGGCCACCCTTAGGTCGAATCTCTTGGCGGCGGAGGTGTTTGTTACGTCTCAACATGGCCAAAGGCGTTAATTAGACGTTTGCCACGAGGCAGCCCATACCCATCCATCATCGTCATCATCATCATCACCACCATCATCATCAGCCTATTTTATGTCCACTGCAGGACGAAGGCCTCTCCCTGCGATCTCAAATTACCCCTTTCCTGGGCCAACCGATTCCAACAAGCGCTCGCGAATTTCCTAATGTCATCGCGCCACCTATAGTCTTCTGTCGTCCTGGACTGCGCTTCCTTTCTCTTGGCACCAATTCTGTAACCCAAATGGTCCACCGGTTACCTAAACTACGCATTACGCGGCTTGCCCAGATCCATTTTTTTCCCTCTTAATGTCAATTAAAATATCGACTATACCCGTTTGTTCTCTTATCCAAACCGCTCTTTTTTGTCTCTTAACGTTATGCCTAGCATTATTCGTCCCATCGCTCTTTGCGCGGTCACTAACTTGTTCTCAAGCTTCTTTGTCAGTCTCCAAGATTCTGCCCCATATGTGAGCACCGCTAAAATGCACTGATTATACACCTTTCTTTTCAATGATAATGGCAAGCTTCCAGTCAGGAACTGACAATGTCTGCCGTATGCGCTCCAACCCATTTTTATTCTTCTGTAAATTTCGTTCTCATGACCAGCGTCCCCTGTGAGTAATTGGCCTACATAAACGTACTCCTTCAGACTCTAGAGACTGACTGGCGATCCTGAACTCTTGTTCCATTGCCCAGCTATTGATCATTATCTTTGTCTTTTGCATATTAATCTTCAACTCCACTCTTACACACTCTCCGTTAAGGTCCTCGATCATATGTTTTAACTCGTCGCCAGTGTTGCTCAACAGAACAATGTCATCTGCAAACCGAAGGTTGCTGAGATATTCGCCGTCGATCCTTACTCCTAAGCCTTCCCAGTTTAAGAGCTTGAATACTTGAATACTGCCACGTAGAAAGGTCAACAAAGCCTTGACCGACTTTCGGTGCGACGACAGTTCATGTCAGCATTCCAAGACTGACTGTTCTGAAAGTGGCCTGTCGTCAAAGCGTGCCAACGCGGTCGCTAGAGACAGCCAGTGCGCGCTGTATCGAGGACAGTGGCAAAGTACATGTTCTATGGTCTCCTCGCCGCCGCAGTGAATGCAAGCCGCGCTCTCGTCCATACCGACTCGAAAGGCGAAATATCTTGTGTAAGCGACACCAAGCCACAGTAGGCAAAGTACTGCTGTCTCGAGTCGAGAAAGTCCAGATGGGGGTCGAAGTCGAAGGGACGGGTCCAGTCGGTGTAGACGTGTGCTTCAAGCTTGGTGTGTTCCATAAAGTTCTCATAGCTTCATTTGCAAACACACGAATTTTCATTGCAGCGTCTGTTCTTGAGAATGGAGTAGAGTCTTGCAAGCCCTCCAAATGTTGTAAGAGTTGGTGGTCGTAGGGAGGGACTTGGGAGGAACTAGGGGTACAGGAATTTACATATTTACATTAAAACAAGAGATACATTCGACAGTCTAGCGTGACTCCCAAATGGAGCACGCAAGACGAAGCATACAGCACACCAGCACGCAGCTCCAAGCACACTGCTTCTCGAGCACGAGCACACAGCTCACGAGCACGAGCACACTCTAGCAGCCGACAAACTGCTGCTTAAAAAGCCTCTGTCCTCCCTAGGTCCCTAGGGGAGGGAAAACTGCGGTCCAACCTTAGTCCAATCGGACCGTCCACAGTCGTTGGTGCGTAGTCGACCCGCCTTTTGAGGGGGAGGGCTCACACACTTACATACGCACTTTGGATTCCCAGAAACCGAGTTGAGCGGGTCCTCGTAGCCACGTGGTCACGCTTGCATCAGCCGGCGCCTCTTAATTCCAGAGCTGGCTTTCTCCGGTAGTCGTCACGAGTGTCAGCAGACTGTGACGAATCCTGGGGCACGAGGAAAAACGTACCGCAAAGCACCCTTTGGTTAGAGGAGCTCTTCTTGCTGCAAAGAGACCATGAAGGCCACGGCAGATCAACCAACAATACACGGTCCGCCAAACGTGGCCAGCCCTGCTGCCGTCACCGATTCTGCGAAGAAGGCGCATGGTGGATTAACCCTGCCATGATCTCCAATTCTTCGAAGGAAGTTCATGGTCGGTAAGCGCTGTCGTTTTCGCCGGTTTTCTGCAGGGCGCCACCACCGCGGGTCGATCGGAGCACCTGCAGCGGGCTGAGATAGCTTTGCAGAGCAGTACCCCTGCAGGCCGATCATTATAGCTTCTCCATGGCCCGGAAAATCTCGGCTGGCCAGTGCTGACAACCACTGGGCATGAAGAGAATGGCTGGCGAGAAAGAATACGGCTTTGCTCTCTGCAACAATTGCGCCCTTGGAATGTCTCAGACCATCTCACAACAACCGGCACAGAAGAGTCCATCCCGGTAACACAATACCACTCAGCGTGCAAACGCCCGGAATTAGCTGTTAACCCACCAGGCTTCCTATCAAAATTTCAATGCAAGCCGCTCAACTGGGAACCCCAAATTTTGACCCCAAAATTTTGTGCCGCCAAAGCGAGCGTTCACGTTCCCCCTGAGTTTAACCAGATCTGACTGTCGTGCTGCACAAGAGCAAAGGTTTACGCAGAACTAAACCGAAGGCTCTCAACCACCAATACCCGAACATAACTTAAGCAGCCTAACTTCACGAACAGCCTGTTCTTACCCTACCGCAGTGGAGTACTTATCGCACGTACTGGTGCCACTGAACAGTCTGGTCAACTCCACAGGTACGTAATCACAATCGCGCTAGCTTTGTAGTCCCTATTCCGAACGCGTACTTGCGTCGTACGCAAACGTTTCATCACGCTTACCCACGTTCCTCCCTCTAGTCCATACAGGACAAGTACCTTAAACGAACAACTAAACTTGCGTAACTTACGCACTTCGCAGAACCCTTAAGCAAATGCGTCTTCTAATTACTAGTTCCACGCATGCGTACTAGAGAAGTCAGAACGCGGCCGCCCTCAACACACACGAGCAACCCAGTCATAAACCTTCTGCTTCCTTCCGTCCGCACAGGACACGCGCTAATGGAACTACGAACGCTTCTCAGTGCAAATTGTGCACTAACTGAAAACCTGCGCGCTTAACCTTAGAAAATTCTAAAACTCTTCAAAAAATAAAGAAGGTTAACTAATACACACGGGCGCATTACCATAGGCCTCTCACCGATAACCTTGACCTTCGGGTTACTCACAAAAAAAAAAAAGCAACCCTATCTACTCTTTAATTAATTAACACCTCGCGAAACTACATGGTTATATAAAACGCATCTTTCAAATCTCGGAGCTTCTCAAATCAAACCATAAACAAAGCTCATACCTTATATATTGAAAGAAATTCGTCTCCAATCGCGAAAATTCTCAAAAGCTCAAAAATAAAACAACACGTTTTACTTCTACGGAAGCTGTCTTGGCCTCCCGTTCCAAACGTTTACGACTGACTCATACTTTTGAGCCGTACTCGAGGTGGTCGCGGCTCGAACGCTTTTCTGGCGATCCAGGAACAACAAAAGGGCCGACACACTATCAGCTCCTTCACGACGTTACAGTCCCCTGCCGATTTGCGCCCTGGCGCCACGCTTTCATCACGAACTCGGCTGACCGCGTCGCGACTCCCTACCACCTCGTGTCTTGCCTCCTTGCGCTCCTTCACACTACATGCTGCACTCCTAAAAGAACGACGGAACGACGGAACGACAAGGTACGTAACTGCCCCGTGCCCTTTGTCCGCGTCCGTGCAGAACATGCTTCTCGGTCTCTTTTTGAACGGTGGCTCGAACGTGCTTGACGCGCACACGTCGTCAACGACGACCGCACCTTTCTTTTCCTCGCGCCCTGGCTTTTTGCGACTGTCGCCGTCTTTGGCTGAGCTACATTATTCATCGCCTTTCGGTCTTTACCGCGCTTCTTTCTGCGGCGCTTTCTCTTGGAATTCCTTTTCATGCCGCCTTCTCGCGCCTCGCGCTGGCCGGTACACATTTCGTCTGCCCGGATCGCTCTCCTACCCGCACAGTCTGAGTGATTTTCATTTAAATCAACTCTCTCTTTGCCTCGACTGGCGGACAGCTCAACAGACTCTGGAACAATGCAGCAGTCTTTGCTCGAGCTATGCAACTCGCACTCTTGCGAACTGCCCTCTACTGCATGGCCCAGCTCACGCTGTGCATCGGCACACAGCTCGTCGGTCTCGATCGCTCGAGCACAGTCCGAATGATTTATAGCTAAATTATCCCTCTCTTGGCTACCTAGACTGGCGCACAGCTGCACCGATCCCTGAACCATGCAGTTGTCTTCCCTTGAGCTACGCAGCTCGCAATCCTGCGTGCTGCCCTCAACTGCATCGTCCAGCTGGCACTTCCCTTCGGCACACAGATCTGACTCGACATGGGTGCTCGCGTCTGTCGGGTCAGCAGTACTCTGTACTTCGTTAACGACCTCGTTAACATTACATGCGACGCACACACGCGGTGACTGTGCCAATTCATTCACAGCTGGCCTAGCTGTCTCTGCAGTGCTCTGTTGGCACAGCACCTCGTCGCTCTCACTACGGCCTTTAACGGCCTGTGCTGCCACTAAGGCATCAGTAGCTGCAAGCACTTTGAGTTCACTTATGAAGGTGCTGCTAATCTCGCAGGTGCTACTCCGCTGGGCTTTCGACCAAAATCTGCTATTTACTTCCTCCCACTTTCGCTGCGTCCAGCCTACAGATTTCTCAAGCCGCTGTTGACTTCGTTCGATTTTGTGCTCCAAACCTTGAATCTCCTTGTTCAATGCAGCAGCGTACTGCCTCGTTACTTCTCTTAGGCCCTCTTCCTGCGAAATCCTTTTCAGTTTCTGCCTAGCTTCTTCCTGTTTTTGCCTCATTTCTTCCTGTTCTTGCCTAATCGCTTCCTGTTCCCGTTTTTTGCTTAGAATCCGTTTACCTAGTTGTCCGATGAGTTTCAAACCATTGTTACTTTGGAGAATGGTTTTACAAATTTCTGATTCCGTTAAGTCCTCCTCTACGTCTACCTCGAGCTCTTCACACAACCACAACAGGTCAGCTCTCGTCAAACACAATAGGACCATGGTCGCTACTTTAAGCTTTGGCTCTGCTGTCACACAATACTTGCTGCGATACCCACGCAAATCAGAATACAAGTAAAAGATCCCCAGCGATTCAAATCTACAAACACAGAGAAATTGAAGCCTGGTTTACAGCCAAAACCAAACGCTTACCCACTCAAGCAGCACCATATCACCAGTCCTTCTCCACCGCATCCAGTCAGTTGCAAGAGGTGGTCAATCCCAAGTCGCCTCCAACTTGATCGGGATACCGGTCGGTCATCATGTCCCAGAGTCCGTGAGGTCTCCTTGCTGACTACGAGTCGTAGGCCGATCTCACCGCTGCCATCCAGTTGTAAGAGCTGTAGGACGATCTCACCGCTGGCATCCGGTTGTAAGGTTTCTAGTCGGGCATGAACTGTGTTAGCGGGCCCATGCCGTCGTCCAACTCACTCACGCTTGGGACGTGGTTGTAGGGAGGAACTTGACTCTTCGTCGGGACTAGGAGTACAGGATTTATTTACATATTTACATTAAAACAAGAGATACATTCGACAGTCTAGCGTGACTCCCAAATGGAGCACGCAAGACGAAGCATACAGCACACAGCTCCAAGCACACTGCTTCTCGAGCACGAGCACACAGCTCACGAGCACGAGCGCACTCTAGCAGCCGACAAACTGCTGCTTAAAAAGCCTCTGTCCTCCCTAGGTCCCTAGGGGAGGGAAAACTGCTGTCCAACCTCAGTCCAATCGGACCGTCCACAGTCGTAGGGGCGTAGTCGACCCGCCTTTTGAGGGGGATGGCTCACACACTCACATACGCACTTTGGATTCCCAGAACCTGAGTTGAGCGGGCCTCGTAGCCACGTGGTCACGCTTGCCCAGTCGGCAGCGAGCTCCGCGGCAGTAGATGTAGTCTGGTGAGATAGTCGAATCCTTATGGTGGAGCTTGTTGCAGGAAAGATCACCGATCCTGCAGACCCATTCACCGTGGTTGAAGCGTCGGTATAATACATAGATGATGATGCTCGTTGTATGTCTCGTACATCAGGAGCAGTGAAAGCTGCTTGAGTGCTGGAGACGAGAGTTTGGCTTTTGTTCGTATTCGTGGTACCATTAATCGAACTTTTGACTGAGCCAAGCACCATTGGGGAAACGGAACTCCCGCTGGAGCTGTATAACCTGTTGGAAGGTATGCACTATAGAGCAGGACTGTTTCACAAAAGGAGGCACGTGGTCGATCCACTGGCATTGAGGCTAGAAGATGGGCAGGGGCTTGATCAAGGTGTCTTACGTGTACTCTGAGCGCTTCCATGACTATATGGGTCTTGGCTGGGAAATCGTGTGCAATCGCAATTGTTTCAGCCGTTGACGAGCACCGCGGCAATCCAAGACACACTCTGGGTGCCTGGGCCTGGACGCTTTCGAGTGTACGGATATTACTTTTGCCGCTGCTGGTCAGCACAGGCGAATTCCCAAGAAAGAGCGTCCTCCATAACTGCATCATTGCATGTACTGACGTACCCCAAGCTTTTCCTCCAAGAAACTTGAACACATTAGAAACATCCGTCAGGTACCTCTTTAGGTAGGCCACATGAGGACTCCAGTAGAGGTCACAATCAATTATTACGCCTAAGAATCGGCGCGTCCTGACATAAGGTATGCTTTGACCGTCGATAGAGCTTGACGCGGCGCTCTCTCTTTGTAATCGGTTGTCGTCGCCTGGTCCGGATGACATATCTTACCGTATGCTATGTCACCTTTGTGAACGGGCACGAAGTGCGCCCCTCAATATCTATAACAAGTCCTGGCAGGACGGCAAAGTTCCTCAAGATTGGAAGATCAGCCGCCTGGTACCGCTTCTTAAGCCTGGCAAGTCTCCCTTAGATATTACTTCATACCGACCAAATGCGCTGGCAAGTTGCGTTGGGAAGGTAATGGAGCGAATGATCCTCACCAGACTTGAGTGATACCTTGAACATTACGAAATCTACCCAGACGCCATGGCTGGCTTCAGACGTCACCGATGTTCTATCGATAACGTTATTGATCTAGTAACCTATGTTCAACACCAAAAGACGTGTAAGAGGTTATCTGCATATCATATTGACCGCAAATAAAGACGGGGACAGGCGGAAGAGAACACATAAACAACACGGACGGTATGTGTTCGTTTATGCGTTCTCTTCCGCCTGTCCCCGTCTTTATTTGCGGTCAAGATGATATGCAGTAAACACCAACTAGGCCAAACTGAAGTTCCTCTGAAGAGGTTATCTGTCCCAATGTTCTTAGATATAAAGGGAGCCTATGACAACGTTCTTCATGACGCCATACTTGAAGCATTGGAATCGGTGGGCCTAGGCGATCAATTATATCGTTGGACACACAGTTATTTACATAGGCGGACTCTATTTGTTAGCACTGAAGCTGGCCCACAAGGCGGTGTCTTGAGTCCCACGCTTTTCAACCTTGTACTCATTGGTCTCGTGGAACGACTTCCGAACATAGTTTAAATATCAATGTATGCCGACGACATCTGCGTCTGGGCATCTGGTGTGACACGGCCACAAGTACGCGCAAGGCTTCAAAAAGCTGCGACGTCAACGTCGACGTACCTAAATGAACAAGGCCTCAAGATCACGCCAGAAAAATGCGCATTGGTCGCGTTTAGTCGAAAGCCAATGAGATCATACGATATCTCTATCGACGGTCAAAAGTAAATAAATTAGCTACAATAATGTGGGGGGTCAGAGAAAGCATCACAAACTTGTCCCATGCAGTAAGATTCAGTTTACGCGAAACTAACTGCGCCACAATGGTCGAGCTGCTTTTCGCTAACTGCGTCACAACGCTCGGTACCATGCCGTAAGCCTAAATTGCTTGAAGCAAACTTGCTGTAGTCTAATAAGCGCAGTGGTGCCGTGTCGAAGTGCAGCATGAACACAAGAATACGCCGAGAGCGCAAGAAACCAGGCTACATAGAAAAAAACGAAAAGAAGAAAACAGACAGGTAGCCGAACAGGCGAACGCTCACATGCGAAGCCGGCCTCACTCGCTTCGGTGGCGTGTCGTTGGCCGCTGGTCTGGCGGGACGCGCGCATCTGGCGTGTCGTTGGGTTGTCGCTAGGTGAAAAAATAAGATGCAAAATATAAGTTCATTTATACGCAGCACTTTCTTTAGTTTTAGCGGGAAAGAATAAAAATATATAAAACGTCTGTTAACTTCATTTCAAATTTTTTTTTATCATGCTCGCGTCAGATAACGGCTGGCATCAATACTAGCGTGACGTATTTCCTATTGCCAGTTTTCGCGTATAGTGTGCGCTTTCGTGAGTTACGTAGCGCCCGTCCGCGGATTTTCGTCGGTCGTGTGAACACCGCCGCCATGGCCATGAGTAGCGCTCGCTAACACTCCCAGGGCCACATCGGCAAATAGCTTTTCTTTTTTCATCCATTTTCATTTCCTCTGACCTTATCATTAATACCTTTTCAATGAAAACCAGCTAACTTTTCCTGTGCATTTCCGACTTCATTGCCTGTTGGCTTGGTGCGGCTGTATGCCGGCTGTTTCGCGTAACTTGAACCAAGCTTAAAGAATATAGTGGTACACCCTACAGGCCAGTGAAAGTGACGCTATATTTCTCGCAGTCGTCTTGGGTTACTCAGACTAATTTTTTATAATGCGATCAGTTAGCTAGTTACCTAGGTTCAATTATGCAGAAATTTAATTATTCGTTTCAGGCGATGAGTACTACTTGGAAAAGTTGTAGAGTGTGTGCTCAGAAACAACCATTTAATTTGTGTTCATGATGATATTTCTTGCATGTTTCTTTTTTCCGGGGCTCTGAAGAAAGCTTGCTGTATATATATATATATATATATATATTAAATTGACGTCACTGTGTTATTGTGTCGTCTGGATAAAAGAGCTCTCAGTCGTGGTTCAAAACAACCAAGCTTGGATGCTTGTCGAAAGCCGGCAAGTGTGCTAGCATCTGTGGTCAGCACTGGTAATTTATAGGAATATACAGCGAATTTCGATTTTCGAACTGCACAACGAAGGTGTCGACATACTCTGGACGCCGTAGCGGAACGCCTTTTATAAGGCGAAATCCTTTCTAGGCTGATGGTGAAGTTTGTGTCAGCAGAATTGACCACCGGAGTGTCCGCCGAAGCGTCATCACGCCATGTGAAGCCAGATTAAAGCCAGATTAAAGAATGAAAAATGGTTTGTAGTGACAGTTAGTGAATGATAACGTTGTAATAGAGATTGGTAGAGGTCAAAATGACTAGTAATGACTAATGACTGCTCATGCCTTGTAATGACTACTAATGACTCCGAAATGACCAATATGTCTAACGACGGCTTGTAATGACCACAATTGATTACAAATGACTAAAAATGCTTACTAGTGAGTGAGCAGTAATGAAGAATCATGGCTGAAATGACTTGCAATGACTAGTAATGACTATGAAATGACCAATATGTCTAACGACAACTTGTAACTAGAATTAGTTAGAAATTACTCAAAGTGCTTAAGTAATGACCAGTAATGACTGAAATGACTTGTAATGACTACTAATGACTACGAAATGATAAATACGCCTAACGACGAACTGTAACGTCTACAAATGATTAGAAATTACTAAAAATGCTTAATGACCCTTAATGACTAATAATGACTGAAACGACTTGTAATGACTGCTAATAACTACTATATGACCAACATGTCTAACGACGGCCTGTAATGACCACAATTGATTACAAATGACTAAAAATGCTTAGTAGTGAGCAGTAATGACTAAAAGACAGAAGAGAAAGAGAAGAGGCAAAGAGGAAGAGGCGAATAATAAGAGGAGGATGAGTAGGTTTTCGCCGTTCGCCTCTTGAGAGAGATCTGAAGAGACCCTGTAATTTTTTTCTTTTGTAATTGTGTATTCTGATTGCATGTGTGCGCGAAGCAAATAATGAAGAACTTTGTGGAAGGCACGCGGGTCCCAGCGATTACTCTGGAACATTCGACGACTGATGTATAAAAGCCGACGCGCTTGACCCGCTCATCAGGTTTTCGACGATCGCCGACCATGTTCGCCGCTATCGTTCTGCTATAAGTGTAGCCTGTTTTTGTGGGCACAGGTTCGCCCAATCAAAGTTAATTTTGTCTTTCACAGTATTGCTACTGTGTTCTTCAACGTCACCACCACGTGACATCTGGTGGAGGTGATTTTCGTTCATGTACCGAACGCCCCCGACAAGCCGTGATCCAAGCCCGGACCGCAAAGAGAACACCAATGTAGTTCCGGACCATCGAGCAAGACGCCGTCTTCAACAGCTGTCCCCGGAGCACGGACTTCTACCTGAGAAGACCAAGAAGATTGTGGCCAAGGCAACCCCAATGGCAGCCCCAGCGTCCCCCATCGTCCTGCAGCAGCCCAGGGAGCCTCCGACGTTCCGCGGTTCAACATTCGAGGACCCGGAAACCTTCCTTGAGACGTATGAGAGGGTCGCTGCATTTAACAGCTGGAACAGCGACGACAAACTGCGACATGTCTTCTTCGCATTGGAAGACGCTGCCAGGAAGGGGTTCGAGAACCGAGAAGCTACCTTAACGACCTGGGACCTTTTCCGAAGCGGCTTCCTGCAAACATTTACAAGCGTCGTGCGAAAAGAGCGAGCCCAAGCACTACTAGAAACCCGAGTGAAGCTGCCTAATGAGACCACCGCGATTTTTACAGAAGAAAGGTGCCGCCTATTCCGCCACGCCGACCCGGAAATGTCCGAGGAAAAGAAAGTCCGCCTACTGATGCGTGGTGTAAAGGAGGAACTTTTCGCCGGAATGGTACGGAGCCCACCGAAGACTGTCGACGAGTTTCTTCGCGATGCCACCAGCATCGAGAAGACACTGGAAATGTGGAACCGGCAATTCAACCAACGCACTAACTCGACAAACTACGCCGGAGTTCAGTCACTGGCCACCGACGACCTGCGCGAGACTATCCGAGCGGTCATGTGGGAGGAGCTACAAAAGCTGTTCCCTTCATCACAGACTCAAGTGGCTTCGATTGCCGGCGCCGTGCGTGAGGAGCTCCAACAACAACTCGGAGTAGCCCCTGTAGGATTTGGCAGACGTAGCTGTAGAGATGAACTTGGGACGACAGGGCTAGGCGAGCAGGATTTAATTGCAGGATTTACATTTAGAAACAGGACATACATTGGCAGACTAGCGCGACTCCCATATGGAGCCCGCAAAACTAACATACAGCAAACAGTTTACGAGCACACAGCTCACTACTACATTTCGAGCATGACAGAGCACTCAGCTCCCGACAACGATCACAACACGAGCACACCCTAGCAGCCGGCAAACGCTGCTTATAAGCTCTCCGCTTGACGTCAATGTTCGACGTCATAGTTCGACGTCATCGTTCGGTCGTGGACGGAGCACGAATGGTCGGGAAGGTTCGTCCAAGCATTGTAAACTTGCCGCCGCCCCGCACTATCGTTTACGCCCACACACACGCAAACACACAGGTGCGAACCCATACACACAAAGGCTCCGGAGTCGACGACCGAGGGCTTCGTAGAACTGTGCTCCGTCTCGGGTGGTGCGGCCAAGTACCAATTTCCTGAGTTGATCACGCGCCACGTGGCTGCCGGTCATCCGCAGTTCTCGGTACCGCCCAGCTTTCAGTGCCGACGTCAGAGGGCTTCGTAGAACTGCTTTGTCCAGGGTGGCTCGGCCAAGTACCAATTTCCGGAGTTGATCGCGCGCCACGTGGCTGCCTGCCGACCGCAGCTCTCGGAAGGGCGCCCCGACTGGTGGGCTTGGAACACGTGCAGCGGGCTGAAAGCTGGCACGTTGCCACCCCGTATGGCCATTCTTAACACCCCTGAATCGCCGCAGCCTCAGCCGCAAGCGATGATATACGCCGCTGTAACCCGCCGTGACGTACCCCCTCCGCGCCCACGGCAGGGCCCAGTGACGACACAGTTCCGTCGTCCGCCACCATCCCCGCCGCCAGCACGCCAACCTATCGACCCACGCAGCATTCCAAGGAAGACTGATGTTTGACGCGCCCCCGACCACCCTCCGCTTTGCTATCACTGCGGAGAAGCCGGGCACATCTACCGTCGATGCCCATACCGGGAGATGGGACTCCGAGGGTTTGCCGTTAACACGCCGCGACCACAGATTGGCGAACGACCTCGTGATATCGCCGACTACCTCTCCGCCACTCAGTGGAGCCCTCGACGACCGTCCCGTTAGCCGTCACCAGGCCGCTACCTGTCGCCGCAGCGCCGACCATACACCGGCCCAGCCGGGGGCCGTTCTGCGAGTCCATATCCGGAAAACTAAAAGCAGCAACCGATGGAGGTGCGGTTGCTGTTCGTCGAACTGACGAAGATCCTCCGCCGCCGACGAAGACGACGAAGAGACCATATCGACGACATAATAACGACACGCCGCCGTCGCGACGAAGTCAGGAAGCCAAGACTACACCGACGAAAGACGACTTGACGACGCGACGTTCCAGCTTCAGTTCAACACGACGCAGCCATAATCCGACGCCAAGACCTAACTGCAACGCCAGACAAAGAACCACCGAGCTCGACGTGCTTCTCGACGGCCACGCAGTTACCGCCTTAGTGGACACAGGGGCCGATTACTCTGTAATGAGTGGACACATCACCGCCCTGTTGAAGAAAGTTAAAACTGCATGGGAAGGCCCTCAAATTCGAACCGCTGGAGGACACCTCATTACGCCGACTGGAATCTACACGGCAAGAATTACCGTTTATGGCCGGACTTACCCTGCCACCTTCGTTATCCTCCAACAGTGTTCACGAGACGTCATTCTCGGCATGGACTTCCTGAACCAACACGGCGCAATCATCGACCTGAAGTCAAAATCGATAACGCTGTCGGAAGGTCAAGCGATACCACCGGAGAGCTCTCGTAGTCACCACGCCTTGAGTGTGCTCGAAGATCAAGTGACCGTCCCGCCGCGCTCCAGCATTATTATTTCCGTTGGCACCGAAACACTCGCTGACGTAGAAGGCGTCATTGAGGGCGACCAACACCTACTGCTCAACCATGAAATTTGCGTCGCAAGAGGGATCGATCGACTCCACGGAGGGAAAGAGGAAGTTATGCTAACCAACTTCACCCAAGAGTTCAAGCACATCAACAAGGGCACGACAATCGCGTACATCGAGTAAATTGCGGAAACGAGCAATGTCTTTGTCCTCTCGGATTCTGCCGCATCTACCCCGACGAGCATAGTCCCCGAACCAGACTTCGACGTAAATCCAAGTCTTCTTATGAGTAAGCAGCAACAGATCAGAAGTCTTCTCCGACGATACAAAGACTGCTTTACGACGTCATCGAGGATTCGACAAACACCAGTTGCAAAGCATTACATAATAACGGAAGAGTGCGCTCGACCACTCCGCCAGAGCTCTTACCGAGTTTCGACACGAGAACGTGAAGCTATTAGGCAACAAGTCGACGAAATTCTGCGCGACGACATCATCCAGCCGTCGAAAAGCCCGTGGGCATCTCCTGTAGTCCTGGTGAAGAAAAAGGACGGAACCCTATGCTTCTGCGTCGATTATCGTCGACTGAACAAGATCACGAAGAAGGACGTCTGCCCCCTTCCACGGATAGACGACGCATTGGATCGGCTCTGCAACGCTAAATACTTCTCGTCGATGGACCTCAAGTCTGGTTACTGGCAAATAGAAGTCGACGAGAGAGATCGCGAAAAGACCGCCTTCATCAGGCCAGACGGCCTCTACGAGTTCAAAATCATGCCATTCGGACTGCGCTCGGCGCCTGCAACGTTTCAGCGGGCCATGGACACGGTGTTAGCAGGATTGAAGTGGCAGACGTGTCTTGTTTATTTGGATGACGTCGTTGTCCTCGCCGGAAATTTCGACGATCACCTTAGGCGGCTTGCGACAGTATTAGAGGCCATCAAGTCATCAGGACTCACTCTGAAGCCGGAAAAGTGCCGCTTCGCTTACGATGAGCTTCTATTCCTAGGCCACGTCATCAGCAAATCTGGAGTACCCCCCGACCCGCAGAAGACAGCTGCCATAGCAAAGTTCCCGCAGCCAATCGACAAGAAGGCAGTGCGCAGATTCCTTGGAATGTGTGCCTACTATAGGCGCTTTGTAAATGACTTTTCACGCATCGCGGAGCCGCTAACACATCTAACGCAATGTCATGTCGAGTTCAAGTGGGAAGCGCCGCAGGCCGACGCATTTCAAGAAGTCAAACGACGCATGCAGTCGCCGCCGGTACTTGCACACTTCGACGAGGACGCCGGTACCGATATCCACACTGACGCCAGTAGCCTATATGCCTCGGTGCCGTCCTAGTCCAGAGGAAAGACGGACTTGAACGAGTGATATCTTATGCTGGCCGGTCGCTGTCAAAAACGGAAGGCAATTATTCTACGACTGAAAAGGAATGCCTCGCCATCATTTAGGCTACAGCAAAATTCCGCCCTTACCTCTATGGCAGGCCATTCAAAGTCCTCAGCGACCATCACGCGTTGTGTTGGCTAGCTAAATTAAAGGACCCTTCAGGACGGCTGGCGCGGTGGAGCCTCAGACTACAAGAATATGACGTCACGGTAATATACAAGTCCGGAAGAAAACAATCTCACGCCGACTGCTTATCACGCGCCCCCATCGATCCCCCGCCGCAAGACGACGAGGACGACGACGCCTTCCTTGGAATAATAAGCGCGGAAGACTTCATTAAACAGCAGCGAGCAGACCCGGAGCTAAAAGGCCTCGTCGAGTATTTGGAAGGGAACACCGACGTTGTCCCTAGGGCATTTAAGCGCGGGTTGTCTTCGTTCACGCTACAAAACAACCAGCTCGTGAAGAACGTCTCACCAGTCCGCGCCAGCTACCTTCTTGTTGTACCGTCAGCGCTGCGTCCAGAAGTACTGCACGTCCTACACGACGATCCAACCGTTGGGCACCTCGGATTCTCCCGGACGCTGTCGAGGATACAGGAAAGGCATTACTGGCCGCGTCTGACCGCCGACGTCGCCCGTTACGTCAAGACATGCCGAGACTGTCAGCGACGCAAGACACCACCGACAAGGCCGGCAGGATTACTACAGCTGATCGAACCTCCTCGCCGACCATTCCAGCAGATTGGGATGGATTTGTTGGGGCCGTTTCCGACGTCAACATCCGAGAATAAGGGGATCGTCGTGGCGACGGACTATCTCACCCGCTTCGCTGAAACTAAAGCTTTACCAAAAGGCAGCGCAGTCGAAGTGGCAAATTTTTCGTCGAGAACACCCTGCTGCGACACGGTGCCCCATAAGTCCTCATCACCGACAGAGGAACGGCTTTTACAGCAGAGCTCACCCAAGCCATTCTCCAATACAGCCGCCAGACAAGCCACAGGAGGACAACTGCCTACCATCCGCAAACGAATGGTCTCACGGAGCGCCTGAACAAGACCCTCGCCGACATGGTAGCAATGTACGTCGACGTCGAGCACAAGACGTGAGACGCGGTCCTGCCGTATGTAACCTTCTCTTACAACACCGCAGTACAAGAAACAACATAGATCACGCCGTTTAAGTTGGTTTACGGCAGGAACCCGACGACGACGCTCGACGCCATGCTGCCGCACGTCACTGACGAGGAGAATCTTGACCTCGCTACCTATCTCCAGCGCGCCGAAGAAGCCCGACAGCTCACCCGCCTACGGATCAAGAACCAGCAGCGTACCGACAGCTGACACTACAACCTCCGACGACGCTTCATCGAGTACCAACCCGGCGACCGTATTTGGGTATCGACCCCGATAAGCCGACGAGGACTGAGTGAGAAACTATTGCGACGCTATTTCGGACCCTACAAGGTCATCCGACGTATTGGCGCACTGGACTATGAGGTCGTGCCAGACGGCATTTCGCATTCACAGCGGCGCCGCGCACGATCTGAAGTGGTCCACGTGGTGCTTCTTAAACCCTTTTACGGACGCTGATGAACTTTCCTTATTTTGTTTTCTTTGCTACGAGTGCTTCTTTATTACATTCGTTTGTGTGCAGCATCGGGTCGATGCTTTTTAAGAGGGGGGTATTGACACGTGTACTTGTCTTTATCAGGCGACCACGTTTCACCGCCTAACAAATGTTGTCGCACAGCGCAGGACGCGCCTGCATGTATCGGAAGTTTCTGGAATGTTATCGATGGTTCCATCCGCTGTCTGTGACCGAACCTTGTGTATTCTGATTGCATGTGTGCGCGACGCGAATAATGTAGAACTTTGTGGAAGGCACCCAGGTCCCAGCGATTGCTCCGGAACATTCGACGACTGATGTATAAAAGCCGACGCGCTTGACCCGCTCATCAGATTTTCGACGATCGCCGACCGTGTTCGCCACTATCGTTGTGCTGTAAGTGTAGCCTGTTTTTGTGGGCACAGGTTCGCCCAATAAAAGTTAGTTTTGTCTTTCACAGTATTGCTACTGTGTTCTTCAGCGTCATCACCACGTGACAATATATATATATATATATATATATATATATATATATATATATATAGCTTGAACTTCCCCTTGAAGCACTTGAAGCCCACGCTTGACTTGATCTAGATGGCGCGTGGCGTAAACGTACTCAAGACGCTCATTGCATTTCCTTCGGCGCGTTCACGTCAGACGTTATTTTGATCAAGTGAAGCAAGGGCTTCAAGTTAAGGCGCATTTCTGAATACGGGGGTAAGAGTTTTACCGAACGTGAGCAGTTGTGCCTTTATCACTTTACAAGCCAGCGCAGCGAGAAAATGCAGCGTGGGGGCTCCTATATGGAAAAGCACTACCGAAATTTTCGGTACACCTGGAATAAGCAGCTGCGTAGGCGCGCGCTTTCGGCGCCCGGCAGCAAGTGCCTCACGTCGCTCGATGAGTGCAACAGTCAGCGAGGTTGCCGAGTCTCGCTTTCGAAGCTGAAACATAGTCCATCAAAGAACTCACAGCCTCATCGTTATAGATTCTTCCAAATATTGCGTTGCAATCCAAATCAAACGCACGTTACCCGGGGCCCTTGCTAGGAAGTAAACGACAGAAGCCAGACAGCGGTTTATTTAGCACTGAAGGAACTGTGGATATAGGGAGGTGGAGAGACCTTGGCTACATTGTTTCTCTGTGTTCTACAGCAAATAAATAAATAAATAACATGAATGTAATCATAATAATAAAGATAATGATGCTGCGAGGGAGATTTCACAAGACATTGCGTCTGCCCACACCACCGGGGCTTTCTTTAACGTGCACCTAAATTTGTTAGAACACGAGCATTTTTGCACTTGTCACAATCGAACTATGGCCGCTGCGGCTGGGTATCGAACGCGTGACCTTGTGTCCAGCAGCAGAGCCCCATCTACTGGGCCACTGTGAGGAGTAAAAAACGTTGTTGGCTGGCGTCTTGAAAAAAACTACATCCGTGAAATGCAACGTGTTCTCTTGGGAAGAATGATGGGATGCTGTAACTCAACTGTTTTGAGAGCAATATGTCAATGAACGTCTTCCATGCTGCTTTTGTGAGTGTGCTCCATATTTTTCACTGATGTGTTTATGTTTTTCCGACTGCAACCGCTAAAATTAGTCAGAACACTCTTACTAATGTCCTATCGAAGTGCTTTAAATTATATTGTAGTAGCGTCAATTGAAAGAGTGCTCTTCTTAAAGTGTATGTTCCTCGCTTCGTGTGTCAGAAACCGCAATATCATACCGCGCAATCACTACGCAGGAGAAGATACCGTCTGTACCAAATACCGGTGCCGCCGGTAGCCCACGAAGACCGCGGCACGGCTGGGCGTAATGCCTTGTGGCAGAGTAGCAGTCACCAGTGTACGTTCCACTTTTGGGTGCCTTTGCATGCCATATAGCGGCCATTGCAAGAGGCGGCGGAGCAGCAGCTGGTCTCGATCGCCAGGCTAATCGCCCCTGTAGCTGCCACTACCAACGCCACTTCCAGCCCTCCAACTACAGTCGCTCAGTGAGCGACTGCAGTTTCGATGTGCACCTCCGGACAAGGAGACACTCTCAGTGTTTTCTCTTTTCTTTCTTTTCATCCCGTAACCCCCTCTCCACTGCGTAGGGTAGAAATCCGGACGTGCGTCTGGTTGACCTCCCAGCCTTTCCCTCACTTTTTTTCCATCACTCCCTCCCTTCACTGCCGTGACCACCACCACCTGGTTTCTCTACTTACCAGATCAGGTCGGTGCTGGCGACTTTAGCGCCGCCGCAAAACCTGACACCCGCTCCGGTAGGTCGCAGTGGGTTGCACTTGTTCGCGACAGACGGTAGATAAGATTACATAGGAGTTCGGGTAAAGAGGCAGGAGCTAGCCTTCGTCTGACGACACCATTTCTCATGTCGTTGCTGCAAGTACAAATTCAACTATACAGTCGTCATACCACAAGACAGCCAAGGCAGTTGCGTTCGAGTGGCCTATTAGAGAGACTCTAGTTCTCATAGACGTTCCCAACCTCCTTTATTTTTCATGTCTATGCATTTTCTCTCCGCTATTCCTTCCGTCTTTCATTTCCCCTTACCCTTCCCCCAATGCAGGATAGCAAACCCGAATCCTCTCCGGGTAACCTCCTTGCTTTTCCTAGCACGTTTATCCCTCTCCCTCAACGCGCTAGCGCTAAGAAATGTCGAGACTTATTCGCTACGAATGGGTAGACACAGAGAATCCACAGAGAATGCAGGATCTCGGGCTGCATAACAAGATTGACCAGAGTAGCAATGTGGGCTTGTTGGAGTGGGATCTTTATCTGAGTTTTTTAGCGCGAGTAAGACTGGAAGTTATTGGAAGTTAGGGCCGTGTGTGTCCTGTGTGTCTTCTTGTATCCAGTCTTGTTCGCGCTAAAAAACTCAGATCCAGATGTATAACAAGGCCCTCTCGAGGCCATTGGCAGGTCTCGGCTCCAAAATAGTTCTCCACAACTTCTCCACGCTGCAGTCTGTAACACGATTCGCCTGTGCTGAGAATAGGGCGAGCAGCTTGACATTACGCGAGAGGTACCTGCTTCCAGTTGGCTCATCACACATCCTAGACGAGGAGCCCGTGCAATCAGCTTTACATGAAATGTGAATCGTGTAGTCAAATGCAGTGCCCAGCGTAGTCGACGAAAAAGTTTCTACATTTTGTTGCAAAATTCCGTTAAGTAGAAACTCATGTACGATGCACGATATTGATCTTTTTCACTCCTTCATCGAAAAACTTCGTCGATGAAAGTTTCATGAAAAAATCCCGCAGGGTATTTCTTACACCACGTATCAATAACAATGCATTGCGCTGTTTCATGCATCTATAAACACTGTTTGCCATTTCAGAGTCCAAGTTTGTTCTCGCGCAAGAAAATGTGTCTGTCCAGTTGTCTCTCTCATCCCGTCTTGTTTTGGTTCTCAGTTGTAGCTATGAGCATGTATACACAGCTAGCCCAGCAGTCCATTTCACTAAAAATGTCACACGATGTTTACCGAGTTCCGCTCACTGTCCGCCATACAGACTTATCTTCTTTTTATGCACTCGGAAACGTTATATACATGTTTTTAGGGTGTCCTGAAAGAACAACATCATTCACTAAGTTTACATGTAGAGGAAATGGGGCTTTAGGGCGTTAAGAACATTAAGGGAAAAATAAAACTTGATAAATTCTTGTTTCCTACTTGTTTATAGAGGCAGTATTCGAAACGCTTACAAACTTTCTGCGCTGCCCTGGGAGAACCAAAAATCGCAGCGACTCTACGTATATTCAGAGAAAATAGGAGTGCCATGCTATGGATGACCATTACGAAAAGTTTGAACTGTGTAGGTTATTTACTGCCTCTGCAGTAAATTACTTGCAAGCGTGTCAGAGCTTTACAAGCGTTTTTTATGGGCCACGCAGGAAGGTTACCTACTAGCCCGAAGCAAGTCGACCTGCCACAAAGACACCATATATTTCAAGGAAATAGGAGGCATTCAATGCGTGATGTGCACTGTTTCTCAATCTCTAGGGAGAACTGCACATGACACCGAGTTCTCATTCAGAGAAAGTAGCAGCCGTGTTAGCGGGAATTGGTGGTGGAAAGTTTTACTTTTTTGGCTTAGTTATGAGTTTTGTAAATAATTACTGAAGCCTCTTTTATTTTTCCGTATTTTGATGCGTCACACGAGGTTGATAGTAAGTTTCCTCTGTGTCCTCTGTGTACTAAACAATCCACCTTGTTCGCATTTGCTGAAAATAAGGGGCATATGGTATGCGTGGTGTGCAGGCGAAGTTCAAATTGTGTGGGTTAATTACGCCCTTTGCAGTACGCTGCGTATGGAAGAGCTCTGGAACATAAGTGCCTTTTAAGAATCTGCGCAGAATTTAGCCTGCTGTCCTCGAAGACCTATCACTGCCACTGAAATCAAGTTTGGTCAACATGCGGGGAACATCATGGCCTACGAGCATGCGAAGTTAAATATCTGTGAATAAAGTCAGGCTTTTGCAAAAGATTCCTTGAGAAAGTGCTCAAAAGCGTTATACGGCCATGAAACGCGATGCTTCGCAGTGCAGTGAGAGAAGTGCACGTCACAATGAGTTAATGTGTTGAAAATGGGGAACATGTTAAGTGTAATCTGTGATGAAATTTTGACGTTTCTGGATTAATTTTGAGCACTGTATATAATACTGAACCCTCGTATCTTTTTTTCAATTTTCAAGTGTTATAAGAGGCGCCCGCGGTTTCTTTAGTGAACGCAACGAGCCACCTTGTTTAAATTACGTGGAAATAGGGGGAAGATCATGAGCGATCTGCCAAAATTGAACGTGGGTGGGCTTATTACAGCGTATACAGCAAATTACCTTATGCAAGCGCTCTATAACAATGTAAGTTCGTTTTAAGAATTGACGTACAATTTAGCTTACTGTACTGCAAAAACAACAAGATGTCAGCGAGATCAAATTTGATGAAAATGGACGAACAATACGGGGATTATGCGCATGCGAAGGTAAAGATGCGTAAGTGAAGTACGGCCTTCGCTAAATATATTGCCGAAGCTTGAAAACGTCATATGCGAGCAATGGTTTAAAGTGTGTCGTTGAATTATGCGGGCCACTGAAGTTGGTAATGCAACTGATCCAAAGAAACAGTTTCGTCGGAACTCTAGCTGCGATTCTGGAAAGTCGCACAAGCTTGGTTTTCTTTTCTTTTTCTGTTTTTTTTTTTTTTTGCGGCATCAACAACTTTGACTTACTCTTTGTTAAAATTAATTTTTTATTCTTTGCATTTTTGCGATGGCTACGCACCTTAGTTCAAATATCATACATTTGTTGAGTGCTCTCACTACGTTACTTATTTGGATCCCCGATATATATATATATATATATATATATATATATATATATATATATATATATATATATATTAGATGTCAATTGTGTACTCGTGTCTCTCTCTCTCTCTCTCTCTACTTCTATATTGCGCTCTCTCTTTTTTATCCTACGATCTCTCTCTCCACCCCTCCCGTGCAGGGTAGCTAATAAGAACTACTTTTTGGTTAACCTTCCTACCTTTCTATGCATCCTTTCTATCTCTCTTATGGCATCAGGAAGTATCTGTAAATGTGTGTTAGTTGCGACTGCTCCCTTTTGCGAAATTATAGTACGTGTTCCCTTAGAACTCGGCGCATTCTTTCATTTCCTTTACAAAAATAAACGCGTAATGCATGCTCAGTTGAGGTTTAAATGAGGCATATGCATTTGTTACAGAGACTTACGTGTCGAAAACGAGCAACTTCAGCGGAGTTCCGATACAAAAAATTTTTGAGACATGCTTATTTTACTCTATTAGAAAGCTGCCGACCCCGCAACGACACTATGGTGCCAGAATTCCTCGAACACGCAACAAATCACTAACTATATCCTATTTTAAACTGATCTGCAAAAAAACTCTCAATAAATAGGGCGTGGCTTCTTGCCGCAGGGTTTGTTTACACGGGCTCCTCTAACGTCACGAAAATCACATTGCAAAAACGCATTTGATAGCCTCACAGGGCGCTACGAAGCCGTGAGAATCTACAAATTCCGCATTAAACAGAGTGTGTTCTTTTTTCTTTTAGCGGCGCCAAATTTTTGAAACATTGCCTACGGCAGATAGCACGATTCTAACCCTTGATCTAAATTACTCGTTGAGGCGGTCATTACTTCTACGAGAAATCAAAATGTTCAATTGAATAAATAATGTAATTACGCTAATTAATTTTAAATTACTTTACGCCACATATTTGAATCTACGAATTACAGCCGCTGAGTTCGCACGGAGTATCTACTTGGAACGAAATCTCTGGACAGCACTAATTCCGAGATATTAATTTTCAATGTGTCCATCCAAACGCATTGGTGTTCCAATTACTTTTGTGCTTCAATGCATAAAACCTCGGTTTCTTAAGAAAGTAACTGGAACGCCAATGCATTTCGTCGGACACTTTGAAAATTAATATCTCGGAACCGGTGCTGTCCAGAGATCTCGTTCCAAGTGGATACGGCGTGCGAACTCAGCGGCTATAATTCGTAGATTAAGGTATCCATAGGCGCCGACTACGAGGTGGGAGGGGTCTCCGGGGCCCGAGCCCACTCCAGAGTTAGATTAATTATCTAACTCGAGGCGTACTATCGTAATTATCAAAGTATCGATGAGGCCTTTGTAGGCACAGCCAAGGGACATCTAATTGCGATATTTTCAGTGACGTACTAAATGCGTACTATTTTTTTCCGAGTGATAAAGCCTGCGAAATATGGCGAATACCACGTGACTGCGCTCCCTTCCGCATCATAAAGCAACGCCCTCGCACAGGCTCCTTTTGAGTTAACAAGAACGAAATGAAGGAAATAAAGAAAAAAATAACCGCCCAAGCACTCCGTGCAGATGGTTAACCAGCGAAGCTGAAACGCGCGGCCCCGGTGTCTAGCACTGGGTTAATCCGGACGGTTCATTAAACGACAGCTTGGTAGGCTGCCGAATCCTCGGTACGCAGTTGCTGCTTGCGCTCGGCCGCATTAGCCTGTTCTTATGCCCAGACTGCAGCACAGGGACGGCGTAGACGAGCTCGTTCCCGGTTCCGCTCGCGGCGTTGCTGATCGAAAGCTGCCTGCTCCTCGGGAGTACGTATGACGCGTGGCCTACCCATTTCGGAGTCGGAGCGAAACTGCTGCGCACCCGCTCGGCTGCGACGGAGAGCAACGTCACTACTGGCGCAGCCAATCGCCCGCGTTTCTTCCGCTTTTTTTCGTGCATTCGCACGGGGTTGCGCCGGAGGAATTCTCGGTGTACAGGCGACAGACGTACGGACGGACGAATCGGCTAGCCATATACAGCTTCGCTGTAAGACATCGTGATCAAGCTAGTGCCTTACCTGCCGCGCCTCGGCCGAAGTAACGCGTCACATTTGGTGTTAGCTCGAAACAAGCTGTGATAGCTGTTGCCTTAGCGTAGATAAAGTGCACTGATGGTTCTTTCTTTTTGCCACAAGACCTATCACCACAAAAGCGAATTGACAACGTCAGTGCAAATGTCTAAAGGTGCGTTTCGTTTCGTCCCAGTCGCCATGTCTTTCTCTAATGAGCAGAAGGTAAAAATGATCCTTGCCTTGGGAGCTGAAAATGACAATAAGGGGAAGGCCGAAAATATACAACAGTCATGGAAGTGTGGCGGTAGATCAAACACGCCGACTATCATGAGAAATGATGAAGACCTGAAACAAACTGGCAGCTTCAAAAAACAGCGGCATAGGACTCTATTTTTGAGTCCTAGCCTACGTTCGAGCATTTATGGCCTCAAACCCTCATGCTAGCGTGCGGGGACATGGCCGCCCAGGTACCAATTTCCAAGTGATCAGTTTGGAGGAATTTAAACGACGGCCTTTCACCCGTACCACTTTAACCAGAACCAATGCTTGGAAGATAGAGCCCTGTAGAATCTAGATTTCTCGAATTGGGTCCTCACAAAAGCAGATTAGCCACTGGACTTTTTTTAGCAACATCATGTGCACAGATGAAGCCAATTTTCACATAAACACCCCTGTAAACACCCCCACACTGAACCACCTAATTTTAACAAAATAAGAACTAAAAATTTTCTTTTTTTTTAATGAGCACTATTGAGGAGGACGAGAAAACGGTTCTATGTTTGCCTTCTTTCACTGTGAAGCAGAGCAGAAAGATTCTGTGCGTCTCTGTGCCTAGCTACAACTACAATACGAACATTTTCTTTTCTTGAAGCGGAAATGAGCTTCTATACGCGAGCACTACAGCACGCAAATGCATGCAAGAATTGACACAACGGCGTTATAGAAAAAAAAATGCAACTACATTTTCTTTTGTTGCTCTCTTAAAAAGTAAAACAAGATAAAGCCCTACGAAACCTAGTCCAGTGTGACGTGAATTAGGTACAATCCAGGTCACTTCGGCATAGCGCGGCCTCCGAAGGCCAGAGGTCTCCGACGGGCTGTTGGGGCACACGCTTCTGCAGTAAAACTGGGCGTCTATTTTGAAAAAAAAAAAAGGCTCGTCTTAAACTTAGAAAGCGCCAAAGTTACACCCAGCAAAACGGAAAGCGAAACGGCCAGCGAGATATTCTGGGAAGTCAGGTGACGAGCTGGCGTTGTCAGGTCTCCCTTTCATTGTAGAACTTTTCCTTCTCGCTCCTTGGCTCGCGCTGCTACGCGCGCACCGTGGGGAGGTGGGGGGCATCAGTCGAGCGAGCTGCGCGCGGAGCGAGGCATCGGAGCGGTGCGACGA
The DNA here is from genome assembly GCF_023375885.2 of Dermacentor andersoni. NCBI lineage: Eukaryota > Metazoa > Arthropoda > Arachnida > Ixodida > Ixodidae > Dermacentor > Dermacentor andersoni. Next base: position 87,326,297 of record NC_092814.1, on the reverse strand, counting down.
GCATGGCGTCCGGCGGCGTCGCGCGACGTTGCCTTGTGCTCGCGGCTGTGTCCTGCTGCAGCCTGGGCGCCGCCTTAGCGCTCGTCGTGTTCGGGAACGGGGTGAGCAGCAGCCGTGTGTGCAGTCGCGGGCGACACGCTTGCCCTCTTGTCACCAGAGAGTGTCGCTTGTGCGCCCCCTCCGGGTGTGTTTTGTCACCGCGCATCGGGCGCGTGTTGCAGGCACCCGGATGCAAATGCCGCAGATGGGCCAACGACGCCTCGCGCACGTGCCGTCGCGATGAGCCCTTGATTGGAGTTGATTGGAGTTGACGGAGCCCGCGCGTTGAACGAGGCTGAGTAAAAGAGCGGCATTTTTGGCCTACAGGAAAGACGCACGTGCTCGCCTCCTGTGACGTGTTTCCTCCTGCCCGAAGGCGCTGTGCGATGGAGGTGCGTTGCCGTCAAGCACGGACTTTCTCGCCAGAAGTCTTTTCGGAGTGAATATTACCCACTTAATGCTTTCGCGATTATAGCCCAGATCCAGGCGCTCGCCAAGCGTATACGTTTAGCCGCATTACGGTGCGACTGTAGGTGCTACTCCATTCTTGTTATACTTATTTGCCAGCATTCTGAATGAGTGCACTTTCACACGCCTTCGCAAAGGTCGGCTTCGACTGACGATGTATAGCGGAGAACGTTTTTAAGCTGCAGAAAAAGTTGAATGGCAGGCCATGTTTTGGACTTAAGTAACGTCACATAATTCACTTATGGCACCAGTGCACGGTTACGTTGACTAAGCCGTTCGAAGGCTCAGTACTCGTACTCGCCAGAATTATCCCGCGTAAGTGCCGTCTGCGTTTGGCTGTCGCCATTGCGACGGCCTCGTTCTCACGCCAATCGCTATCCTGGGTGTTGGGTGCCCGAGCTGCCGTTAACGAGGAAATGCTTTACGTAAGATATGTTTTGCGAACACGAGCGCACGTCTTTATGGCAGCACGGATATTTTAGAATCCGTTGTCTGAGCTTCAAGCGCTTCTAATTATTGAATTATTGAACGTACAACATGACCAAAATCATGTTGTACGTTGAATAGGTACTAATTATGTTCATGTTCACCACTGCCGGCCATATGTACTGAAAAGTGGGCCTGCACTGTTCGATAGGTAAGACGTTACCAAATAATTGAAAACGGAATATGATGGCTAAACGCGTTATTATGAGCTTAGGGACTGGGTATTTGTGCGTGTTGCGAGTGTGCGGTGTGCTTTGTTTGTGTGTGTGCGTCATTTTATAGGCCACCGTTTTTCATCTACATCACGATTGGTTTGTCTTCAGGCAAACATCTCCTGGAGCCATATTTTGTAAGGATTCTTTTCCTCAGATTATAATAATTGTGTGGTGCCATCTGAATCGCCAAACGGGTCATCACGGCGATATCAAGGACGCGGCTTCATGCGAGCCAATGAGGAAGGGCAAAAAACAATGAAAAATGAAAAGAAATTCCAAAATACAGCACCTGGCGTCATTAAACAGCATCTCGCTCTCATTTGAAGGCATTTACGAATCATGATATTTACTGAAATGCTGTGCTCGCAAAAGTTCGAAGGTGGCACTGTCCCCTAGTACGGCAAAGATTAAAACTCGCCATGGAATTGTCCATTTAGCAGAAATATGCACTAGACACAGACAGCAAATGAGGCAAGAACAGAGTCAGCTTTACTGTCGGCTGGCTTTCAGGGTCGCTAAACAACTCGAACGCGCGTGATTTCACCAAACGCTTCTCAACTTGTTTGTAACAGTGATATTTGCAGCTGCTGAGTCAGCCGTCGTCAGCGCACCAGACGGTCAGCGCCAGTCTTGCATCGTCGAGTTAAGGTGACTGACGTGGGGTGGCTACTAAGAAGGTTCACAGGAAGTCTCACTAGAGAAAGGCAGTGGGCAGTATCTAGCATTTACGACGAAACCGCTTTTTTTTAGTTCCAAAGCTCGGTCAGCCACGATCATGCACAGACCGATCAATAAAGAAATTGTCATTCTATCCATTCTTAAATATGAGGACACATTATTGGTCTTCGTAAGAGGCCGCGAAGGTAGGTATTGCGCTGAGGATTCCGTTTTTGAGTAGCACAAACCGCTAAGCCAACAAGCTAGCCTCGGCTGTGTTGACTGAGCGCGTTTCTGCACAACCAATATCGGGCCCTATAACGTAAAACTATTCCAATATGTTTCTATTCCAATCTGCTGACGTCAAATTTGCGTAACCACCAACGCAAGCACCGGGCGGTCACCCGCCGGGTTGTCTGAACAGACTAATCAAACGCTCTCCTCGTTCATGGGAGGTAACTTGTTTGCTTGGAAAACGAATAACATTGCCTACACTGAGCGGCTTGTCGTATCTAATTGGCTGACAAGAGGCGAGGAGAGCGCTCAAGTGGAGAGGGATTCGATGGGGCCGAGCCACTGCGCTGAAAGTCGATAACCGGATGAAGAGGGTGGTGCCGGCGTCTACGATTGGTCGGCTTTCCCTTACTTAGCTCGCGGTGGCTGGTCGAAAATCGCGGCGGCATGCAACGGAAGCTCAAGAATAACGCTAAAACGGACCCTCAGCAAAGAAGAGTTGGCAGAATGAGGGGGTAAACGTGCCGAAAGTGCTCGAAAACGTTGCACGGCCACGCAAGAAGTTTTATTATACGCAAATACACCCATGCTCTCCGGCAGGTGCGAGTAGCCAGCGCCTGAGCTATCGGCGGCAGCTATCTTGTATTCCTTTCGGAACGGGGCAGCCTACGGCTATTCCGAAGAAAATTCCGTTTTGTTCGGCATATTAATGCATCTTTATCGCGTACACGTCACTTTGACGCGGTGAGTTCTTGCGGTTTTGTGACGTCGCGTGACAGGCAGGTGAAGTGGGTGCAGCCCGAAAACGTTTTACCAATAGCCGAGGGCTAATGGCGAAAAGGGGTCGAATCAGAAATAACCGTTTTTATTTTTTCTGTCAAATCATGCATAATCAATGTGTACACATCATATCAGATGGGGAGGTATCGTGGTGTTCGTGACGTCGCGTGACAGACAGGTGAAGTGGGGGTGGTCGAAAAAAGTTTTTGACCAATCGTGGAGAGCTGATAGCAGAATTGGAATAGAAAAGTTTGGAATAGTTTTACGTTATAGCACCCATCATTTCGTTTCGTTTCGTTTTCCTTTACTGATTTGTGCGACGTATACGTGGTCTTCTTCGACGGCAGAGTCGTTAACTCTTGAAAAAAGTTGAAGTTTAACAAAGCTCACGGGCCTCTGCGCCCTTAGGGAATTCTGTCCAATGTGGTGTCCGAAGTTCAACACGGTGCAAGCTAAGCGCGATAAACAAGGACAGAAGGAGGATGCAAGACTTGCACTCAAGTCCAACATGGTGTCAGGCGGCACTGTGTAGTTCTCCCGGTTATGACAGCACAATAACGCATACGTGCACTTTCATTTATTTGCTTATAATATTTCGTGTGTCATATTAGGCCATTTGATTGATTGATTGATTGATTGATTGATTGATTGATTGATTGATTGATTGATTGATTGATTGATTGATTGATTGATTGATTGATTGAACATCACAAAATTACATATGGGCTATGAGACAGCGTGGTGGAGCGTTCCAGATTCATTTTGACTGCCTCAGGGTCACCCACCACGGTGGCTAAGGAGCTGTGGCGTTGCGCTGCTAAGTATAAGTCACGGGATCGATTCCCGGCCGCATTTCGATGGGGGCGAAATGCAAAAGCGCTGGTGTACTTAGATTTAGGTGCACCTTAAAGTGGTCAAAATTAATCCGAAGTCCCCCAACTATGGCGTGCCTCAAAAGCATATCGCGATTTTGGTACATAAACCCCAGAATTTCATTTTAATTTGCCTCAGGTTCTTTAACTGGAACACCAAAGATCGCTGCACGAGAGCTTTTACATTACGCCCCCATCGGAATGCTGCTGCCGCAGTCGATGATTAGTCCCGCGACCAGATGTCAGAAAGCAGGTTATGTTAACCATGTACTTTGAGCGTGTAGTCGCAGTGAAATACCCTGATGATCAGGTGAACACTCATACTATATACGTTTTGCTTGGAAGCGCCTGCTAGACTATGGGTGCTGCAGGAAATCCCAGTGGTTAAATTTCTGTTCTAGTCACGCTCATGCGCACCAAGTGAAAGCTGGATAAGCTCAAGTAGATAATAAGTCCTTTTTGTTTTATTGTTAGCGATAATGACGGCTATACTTGGCAGTGACTGGCACGGCACGCCGAACAGTTCAAGCTCCTCATGTGTGCGTGGCTCGACAAACTAATTTCAGCAGAACACAGCGGTGAAGACTTCTGGCATTTCAATTAACAGCCCATATTTCTCGACTGACACCTATAATTAACTCACACCATTGTTGTACGAGGCAGTACAACGCAAGTGCGCAGCGGATATAAAATTGGTTACAGAACTTGCTTTGGATATATGCCCGCACGACACCGGCGCATCGCACTGCAGATCTGACGGCATTGTTACGCACTTCAGTGACATGAGCGAAGGGAGGCGGTATGCGCGCTATATAGGAGCAAAATTTCATTACTCGGTGAGCAAGATAACGATGCATTTGCAGTTCCTTTGGTAAAGTTGAATTAATTTGTTTTGCTTTCCAGGACCCCAACGACTACTGCATACATGTTTCGCTTCGCTGTTGTGCAGTTTTATTGCAATAGCACTTGTATGGACACTCCAGGCGCATGTCTACCGTCGCCGTGAGGTTTCCTAAAAAGTCCAAGGGTGATAAAATCGTCGTCGCGCGCCGTATGCTGTATGTGCGAGTGAAAGCGTGCGAGGTGAGCAGGCAATCAAGGCTCAATCTCGCGCACGCAAGCGAGGAAAGCAGGGTGGAAGCGCGCCGTCTTCCGTGCTTGTTAATTAACAATGCTTGTTAATTTAGTTAGTATGCCTATGTTTACAAGTTTATACGGCCGATAAATCTACTATCCTTACTTCGTATAGCTATAGCTATCCACTAATTTGCTATCGCAATCGATGATTCACGTTTAGGGCCAAACTGCGACTTCTTTTACGGAAGATTGCGCTATGGAATATACCCATATATATGATGAGTAGTCTGCACGATTCCTGTACATTTTCTGCTGTTTTAATGCGATAGCATTATAGGCGAACTTCACTTACTTTATACAAGTACCTAACAGAAAATATGGGCCGATCTGGAATGCTGTACAGTATCCCGATGACAGATCAGTTTAGCACAGCGTCTCAAAGCGCTAGTTGTCATGAGGAAAGGACGCGAGAAACTGGCACGTGATGTACGCGCCAGACGTTTCAAAGAGCGATCTCTGGCACGAGAAAAGCATGCGTGCGATCGTGGCTAAATGGTTTGAGCACTGGGCTGCTGTGCTGGAAGACAGGGGTTCTATCCCACCATCGCTCACGCATTTCTTTGTTTAGCACCATAGGCGGACTCTAGTCACTTTGGAGATCTTTAACAGAAAACGCGAGGTGTGTTGAGCGTACACGAGAGCGTCACAGTGTGCACAATCTCGGAAGTGTGTAAGGAGTACGAGGTATAGAAACGTCGCTTTGATCAGTGAGAGTGTGCAAGGTCACCCGCGCGCGCGCAGCTGTCGAAACTATTACAATCTTACTTAGAGTAGTAAGCGGTGCTAATACTAGGCCTAGTTTTTCTTTTTTTTCGAATGTCACTTTGCTTATCAGGAGTATGCTATGCTGCAGTGACACGAGTCTTCACTTAAATGCACTGAAAAAAAAATTGCGCTTTCATTTTTACTTATTCGGTTAGCCCTCTTCCAGTTGGATAAACGGAGGGAGTTAGCCTCCCTGCCGGCTGTAAATCGCTCAAAAGAAAATGTTATGGTGCATCCTAGCTAGAAATTATCGCCTGAACTGCTTGACAGCGGTTCGCGGATACGGCTGAGAGCGCTGACCAAAAAGAAATTTGGCCATGCAGCCGTATTACTGTAGATACACGCGTCCGTGTAGACTTCAATGTTCAGTGAGTCTAACAGCACGCGTTTTCGCATATTCTAGCGGAGAGTCTCTTAGAATCACGTGCATCAATCGCAGCACAGTAACGCCGTAATGTCTGCGAGAACCAAAGCGTTAGACATGCTGGATACATTCATGCTTTGCCTTTCATGCCTTGCACAAACTACGAGCCCTTTCTTGCTAAATCTTGAAGGCACCGCTAACTACAGACACCCCCGCTCCTCTTTAGCATTTCACGGCACTGCTAACAGCGAGCTTTCGAAGTCTCGAAGGCTCGCTGTTTGTTCACTTCGTGGTTTTTACGCAAAAGTGCGGACTGCGGTGCATATACGCCTTTGTGTTTACTGGTCACCGATCCCGGCAAACAGCACGACTTTATACAATGGTTTCCAGAAGCTGTAAAGAGGATGACGCACTCTTCGTTGCGATATTTCCTTTGGCAGCCGAAACGACGAAGAGAGAGAGAGAGAGAGAGAGCAAATGATAAATGAAAGGTAGGGAGGTTAACCATGACTGAGCGTGGTTGGCTACTCTACACTGGGGAAAGGGAAATGGGGACGGAAAGTTTAAAAGAAGAAGAGAAAGTTCACTGAGGATATCGTTCAGCCCCTCAGTCCGTATCACAGATGCTGGCTAAATCTAGTAGCTTTCAAATATCGCAGCAGAGCTTTTGTGGCCTTTTGTAGCTGCGATATGCGAGACCATGGTCCCAAGATCTTGTTCAAGGTGAACGGATTTCTTTCTAACAGATTGAGAGCTGTGCAGAGGACACGTGTTTCATTTTCTAAAGATGGGCAGTAGCACAGTAGATGTTCTATAGTTTCCTCGACACGGCAGGCATTGCACTCGGCGCTATCAGCCATTCCAATCAAAAAAGGTATATGCATTGGTGAGTGCGACGCCCAAGCGTAAGCGGCACAGCATTGTTTCCTCATTACGCGGAAGCCCTGGTAGCAGCCGCAGTTGCATCGATGGATCGAGGGAATGCAATCGATGTTTGGTGAATTCAGGTGTGTGCCACTTCTCCAATGTCATACGGTGCGCTAGCTTACTTAAGTGTTGGGCTGCGACAGTCCGCGATAAAAGTACAGAAAAAACGACAAAGCGATTTGGCCATTAGCCACTACGGAGCAGTAGTAGCGTTAATAAAATCCCCTACAGGGCACGGTTCCACTTTCACACTCTTTCACAGAACTGGGGAATATTAAGGAAAAGGCGACTGAGTGGTATTTCTCTATAAATTTGAAATGAACGCAGCGCGCAGCATGACATAGGATTTGCTAACACACGCTCGCTTTAACGACGCATTATTTCTCACGTTTCCTGCTGCAGCTAAACTGTCAAACAGCGGATTTTCTCTCTCTCTCTCTCTCCCACATTGAGACATCTCTGGTTGCAAATACGGCTTCAGGAACCGTGTTTGCCTCGTAACATTATATGACATTACATGACCAAACACTCGTCTCGCCCTCTTTGAGTTCTCAGCATGCGCAATGGCTGCAGAAAAGTTGCAGACGCTCGCTAAATTTGGCGCCGCGATCTTCAAATATTTCAGCTGACTAAGCTGCGCCACCATGCAGGGTTCGTATAGACACGCTTTGTTCGACACTCGCGCGCACACAGGCCACGTGGGAACGCGAGCTGCCGCTGTGCACCTCGGAGCGCTCGGCCTGCAGTCTGGTTCATCGGCGTTACTGGCAGAGCCCGCTCGAGATCCGGCTGTGCCGCTGCCCGCGCAAGGAGCCCTGTCCCGAGGGTTTCGACAGAGCGACCGATGGATTGGCGTTCAACGTCACCGCCAGGACTCAACTTAAGGTGCGCCTCCAACTCTTCCCGAAGTTGTCACCGCCTTCTCAATTGATCGCAGAACAGCTAATCGGCTTCTCTGCAGTATATATCTTTTCACCCTGCTTCAGTTGATAAAAGCAATAATTAACCGCTTTTCAAGCAGGGTCCTGGGGTCCTTCTTATTGTTCACAAAAAATGAAGTTCTTCTATTACAATGAACGCATGAATATTATTTCTCTATGTCATCCTTCGCCGTACTTTGAATGCGTTTTTACGGTTGTGCGGTCGCTGGGAACATTTAGGTCTAAAGCTTGCTTTGTTCGGCAACTTTTGAGTTACATCTTGTTAAGTTCCGCTGAAGTTGCGTCCGGCGTCACACTGGCAGCAACACAATGCAGGCAAGAATTTCTTTCTCCTTCTCTCCACTTTTAATAAATTCGTCTCTTCCTCTTGCTCTCTCCATTTGCCTTGCAGATGTGCTCCGGCTGGCAAGCTCCCCCTTGTAACGCCAGTCAGGTATCACTGGTAGCAAAGACCATCAGAAAGATATCACGTGTTGCCCATGGTCAAAACGGCAAGCAAACGCACGCAGAGGTGATGTGCCGCTGCTCTGGGCAGAACTCGGACGTATATTACCGTCGGGCCCACGGAAACAACACGGCGGATTTGACCTACTACGAACAGCGCCAGTACTTCACCTGTGAATCGGTAGGTTTAGCGATGCACGTCCAAAATTTCAGGCAAAATGTTTGGCAGGTTAAGAATGCAGGGGAAGCTCCTCCCACAGAAGCGCGCTGCGCCTGCTGTTCTTGTCTCAGCGCTCCCTGAAAACACAGGACACACAGACACGAAGAGGAACAACGAAAACGCCCCAGTTACGCATCACACGAACGAGCAACGAAAATCGGCAACATTACAGAAACGAAGACAGCTCACAGCACAAACACACGCGCAGTATTTGGGCAACACTGAAAAGGGACAAGAAGCAGGCTATTTGGATTTGCTTAGCCGTCAGGGAACTCCGCAAGCACAGCTTAGTAGGTACACCAGAAACTAATCTTTCTTAGATACAGGTGTAGCGTTTGTATGTCGCAAACACCATCTCCACTCTAAGGTTAACGACACGGTTGCGCAGAGCAAGGTCAAGGCGCGGACCTGAATAGCAAGGCGAATGAAGGAGAAATACAGACGAGGCGTACTCGAACATGCATCCCAAATACAATCTTTTGCTGTGGAGGTTGTACACAGCAAGGCCTACTAGAGCTATCCATCACTGACGGTCAAGTCGAATCTGACGCACTAAAATCCTTTCTTCGTTCCCCGTGTAAGAAAGGACGCTCTTGTTTAGCTTAGATGGCACAACTCTAAGCTAGAATGGCTGAAACAACAGCAGATTGCGGCTCCAAACAAGACAAAGGGGACTACACGAAGATTGACAGTTGATCAGCAGTGGGCGAAGAAGGGAAGCCTCAGCATAACTGATGCTTCCCATGTTCGCTGCCTGTTGAGCAGACCACGGGGTATTATAGCAGTGTTAGGGCGAGGCCTTGCACTCGTGTCCGCGGCAACCAACTACACGGTGACCCAACAACCTTCAGAATGACAGGTGAGCTTTTCTGGCCTCCATGTGTGATGACATCGAACGTTCTTGTAGCTTCTTGTATTAACTTTTCTGAAGCTAATTTGTCACATATTTTATATAGCAGTGACTGCCACTTACTGCAGGTGTCGCATTTTCTCCCGTACTGTAGTCATACAACATTACGAAGTATCCAAATTGGCCGATATTGCTAATTATTGCGGCGATAGGACTATCTTCGAAGCAGTGCGTAAATTTGCCTAAAGTAGTACGGATCCATTAGTGTGCTTAGCTCCCCCATACATATGACGGAAACGTGAGATATACAAGCGCAAATGCTTAAATTTTCAACCTATTTATTTTGCATGTGAACAAATATTACGTAATTTTACCAGCTTATCAGCACAAGCTGATACAGGACGTTAAAAAGCAACCAAAAGACGCGAACCAATTGACGTCAACGAACCACACCGCATTACGCATCGCAAGTGTCAGGCATTTAACTGAACCGGTCTAGCGTACGTTAGAGTTAGCTGCCCGATTTATTTGCGTCAACGCTTACAATCTGAAACGGAATGGCAGTGCGCGCACATCTGTGTGCGTCTGATGAACCGCACCTTCCCATTGTCGCTACACCCGCGCAATGCGCGAGAAATTTTCACCCCTTTGACGATGGCTGCTATTTCCAGGCTTTCGCTCCTCACCGTACAATGCAGCCGTGCTCGTCGAGTCTATGCCGCTCATGCAGCCGCCTCGTATGCACCACGTAATTTTGCTGGTGCGGTTAAGAGCTTGCCCTTGCAGAGTGTTTCCGGCAATCTGCGGCCGAGTAAGAGGTCGGTGCTTAGGTAATCTCGGCGCGGTTTTCGCATTTCGATAAGGGCGGGATTCAGAAACGCTTGAGCCTTTCGGTGCGCGTTATAGGACTCTAGGAGGTGGTCAAATTAATCCGGAGCTTTTTCACTGCGGTTTGCATCGCAGCTCAGGTGGGGTTTTGTGATCCTAAGCCCACCAATCAAGATTATCAACCATGACGGGCCCTATAACGTAAAACTATTCCAATAGATTTTTATTCTAATCTGCTGACGTCAAATTTGCGCAACTGCCAACGCAAGCCTCGGGCGGTGACCAGCAGGGTTGTTTGAAGAGACCAATCAAACGCACTCCTCATTTATAGGAGGTCACTTCCGTTTGATTTAAAAACGAATAACATTACCTACAGTGAGCGGCTTGTCATACCTAATTCGCTGACAAGAGGCGAGGAGCACGCTCAATTGGAGAGGGATTAGATGGGGCCGAGACAGTGCACTGAAAATCGACAACAGGACGATGAGGGTGGTGCCGCGGGGCGTCTGCGATTGGTCCGCTTTCCCTTACTTAGCTTGCGGTGGCTAGTCGAAAATCGCGGTGGCATGCAACGGAAGGTTAAGAATAATGCTAAAACGAATCCTCAGCCAAAAATATTAGGTAGAACGAGGTCGTAAACGTGCTGAAAGCGCTCGAAAACGTTACACGGCCACGCAAAAAGTTTTATACGCAAATAAACCCATGCTCTCCGGCAGGTGCGAGTAGCCAGTGCCGGAGCGATCGGCGGCAACCATCTTTTATTCCTTTCGGAACGGGGCAGCCTGCGGCTATTCAGAAAAAAAAAAGACTGTTTTGTTCGGCATATTAACGCTTCTTTAACGCGTACACGTCACTTTGACGCGGTGAGTTTTCGCGGTTTTGTGACGTCGCGTGACAGGCAGGTGAAGTGGGTGCAGCCCTAAAGCTTTTGACCAATAGCCGAGGTCTAATGGCGAAACGGCGTCGAATCAGAAATGACCATTTTTCTTTTGTTCGGTCCAATCATGCATAATCAGTGTGTACACGTTATAACATCGGATGGGGAGCTATCGCGGTTTTCGTAACGTCGCGTGACAGACGGGCGAAGAGGGGGTGGTCCAAAAGAGTTTTTGACCAATCGCGGAGGGCTGATTGCAGAAGTGGAATAGAAAAGTTTGGAATAGCTTTACGTTATAGCGCCCGTTATCTGTAGCGGCTTGTGGTTTTTCTAAATGCCTTCTTATTCCCGTGACAGTCCCAAGTTATGCGTACTACATAGAAGGGCCCCTCACCAAGTCTGGCCATTTTGAGCTGACAAGCGCGGAGCACACATTTCGCGATAACGATCGTGTCTGCAAAGCATTACATCGCTACGCCCCACGGAAAGACCTGAAATTTCAAATCGAACGCCGTTTTCCCTCCTCCTCGCTGCCGCAACGCTTTAAGCTGGGGGATGACGTACACGTGCTAGTGCGCCTACGTACACATGTTTGCACTGTGACGTCGCTCGTGGTGACACGTGACTTGGAGAATTACTCAAGGCAACATCTGTTATTTGTGTAATACGTTACTTGAAAAGACGAATTAAAGCTTAGAGAAATAACAAAACACACGAACCGAATGTCTGCACGTTTTTGTTTTTCTTCTCACCGCAGCAAGAAGGATGTACTTCCGTTTCGTCTGCTTGTTCCCACGTCGTGCAGTTACGCACGCAGACATCGAAACTATGTAATTTTCTACCGTGTTCCAGCACGGGATCATGCTCTGTGATCCGCTTGTTCTGCCTCAGTATTCGTGTAACACTGACTTATAGCGCTAGTCAGGTGTCTTCGTGCACAGCGCGCAAAATCGTGCCCTGCGCGAAAAGAGACATTAACAACAGCTCGCGCGCGACGCCGTCAGCAGAAGTGCGCAGCGCCGAAAAAAAAAGTGAGGAGAACAAAAAATGAAGCTAGGGCCCGTGACGTATGCGTCGCGCGATCCTCGGAATCCGGTATGGGAGAACACAGGGAATGAATTTCGCTTGCGGAGGCTAGACGGGGCAAGTCGAGAGAGTGTCTTGCTTGGCGGTGGAGCTCGCCTCCTGAAATAATGGGTTCGCGGCACTGAAATATTTTTATCTCGGCTATTAATGAGCCGATCTGAAAAATTCGACGACCAAATCAAAGTTCGACGACCACACTGCCAATAGAATTTCACTTTTTTTTTTGTTCAAGTGTAACAACTTCGAATCCTCTCCGTTGATTGGCTCATTAATGCTAACGTTCTTGCGTTTCCAGCGCATTTCTATTGGGTGAGCCGAGACCGACCCGAAGATTCCTCTTAACGACGAAGTGTAGTTCGTCGCAGCGACGGGCCTGGAACAGCATCGCTCGACTTCGGCAGAGAACCATTAACTTTACATCGCCACTTTATCTTCGTTCGATTTCACTAAAGCAAAAGCCACGCGACTAAATCAATTCACATTTTACGCAGATTGTGTATGCATGTATGTACTTGGATCGCCTATGTCCTTGCGTGCATTTTTCTCGTTTCGTTGTTTATTATTACAGTGTACAGAATTGCCTTGTTTGCGCTTCATCATTTTCCTCACCCCTATTTTTTCCCTCATAGTTTACAGTGTTGCTGCTTTGCTAAGATTTTGGGAGTTCTGGTTCTTTAGTAGCCATCTTCTTAAGGCTCTCGCAGCTATAACAGCACGATTGCAACGGTGGCACCCTCCTTGCCGTGTGCTTTTCTGTATTTTAAAAACGCTTGGTGCACGCCACCGGACGTCGTCGTCCGTTTTCACATGTCGCAACTGGCTTCGCACCATCTGCGCAGCTGAGTGAGTGCAAGCCTGGAGAGCCGTGCGGACACGTCGCGCGGGACTACTACGCCACGTACAAGACGTGTAACTGCCCGGCCCACCACTTGTGCACAGTGCCTCTGAACTTCAACGACCGCAAGGTTGTGAACGTGAAGGAAGCGTTGTACGAAGGGAGTGCTTATCTGGCGCTGTGCCTGCCGAAGTAAAAACAAAAGAAGCCAAGGATCTCAGTCGCAGAGGCTTTCGACCATTTCTTTTACGCATCTCAACGCTATTAACGGTCTGCGACCGTGCGCCGACGTATCCTGACAGCCACCGGAGTTAACGACATTACCCGCTGCGAGATGCACAGCAAGCAAAAGAATACACGGTGATTTCCATACTATGCGCTGTGGCGAAAGGAACACGCCGCGTCGCACGTACTGCGCCCCAACGCAGTGATTCATGTCTGTGATCTCTGGCGGTGAACAGACTCTGGGGCGCATGAGCGAGCGAGATCGTTAGGGTTTATCGAAAGCCACCAAGGATTAATCGCTTCAGTGTACATTTCCCCCAATCTCACTTCATTTGTAAGGTTTCTTATAGGGCACAATAAGTTGTTCCAAAATCCTTAACCATTAGAGCAAGGTGAGAGAGCCCCTTAAGGTGTCCCTTATTGCTCGTGTTGTCATGAATGATTAGTTTGGAGGTCAAAGGCCCGGTCCATCTTCATTGCGCAAGAAACTCAGCGATTCCATCCTACAAAACGGAAAACATCTATTTTGTTTTCATGCGTTGCTTTGAGATTGGGAAATTCCCTAGATGTGCATGCTGAATGTGCCGCGCGAGGAGTCGCCACAGCATGGAGCGGACGCGTTCGTGTGGAGTGGTCCAGCTCACTCACTAGTGAGGAAGTGATGGGGGCGGCGCACCATCGCCGACAGGTCGGACAGCAAACCGTTTGTAAATAAAATTTGATTGATTGCTCTCTTTCTCTCTCTCTCATTCTGTTTGCCTTGTCGAAAGTGAATATAGTGTGACCGGTATTGTTTCCCATGCGCGGAGTGGTATCAATGGTGTGCTTGCGGACAGCCTTGTGTCTCGCACGTTTCAGACACGTTGTGCATATTCGCACTTCCTTCGAGTGTAGGAGGAAGTGGGAATACATTGAACGCCGATGCAATAGGATCATGCAGCGTGTTATCCCACTCATGTGACCTCCGAGATCAGGAGTACGTTGCAAGATTTTTCAGGCCAAGGCGTTATGACAGCATATGATAGGAAAAGAAACCAAGCAGTTTGCATTTTTAACACGAAAGTGTTTTATGCCGGGCTCCACCAAAAATCTTTCCCATGTACGTACGTAACGCAATCATCATCACGCAAATCCGCGAAATGGCGATGCCTTGCCGTTTTGGGCCTACTTCTTGGTTAGGAAAGTAGGCATAGAAAGGTTAGCAATATTTGCTTTATTAAAGGCGTTGTGCTGTTGATGACGTATATTTGTTGAAATGAGAATATTTGCGTATTTGTTTTATCACGGAATAAGTGTGTAGAAAAGATAGCCGGTAGTCTGGACACCCATAAGAATATACAGTAAATGTGGTAGTGCGTGATGCTACCGCAGTTCAAACGAAGCAGTTTCGCCAGATACGCTCTCGCTGTCGCGTCGGCTATACCAGTCTTTTAATACTTTTTTCAAGTAAAAGTATTTAAGGACTCTGGATAAACCTGTCACGCCTGGCAGCCTCCGGGGTTTTGTTTATGCGGCGCAGCGGCACAAGCGTCGCCTGCTTTCTATTGCAGTCACTGCTTCGATTTGAAACTATGATTCATAAAAGACTGTACACCTATAGACTCGTATTTGCGAATGTGTAACGAAACTGCCATTGCTTCGTAGAATACACGTTTCATTTTCATTGAAGTGATTTGGGGGTCTACAAAGATTAAAAAGGGACACTAAATATGAATATCAAGTTGTTTTTGGTAAATCCCACAATAGGCAAAACGACCACCCGTAGCGTGAGAGCAAGATTGATAAGCCAGAAAAGACGCAATACACAAAATACAGGGGGCGACCCCACTCTGAGATTGCCGCTCTAGCACTGCGCGACGCCACGGATTTTTACGGTGTCTTCTCGGATTTGGTTATTTCTTACCGATGAAGAAGGATCACTGCTATCTAGAGGAATAGAAGACTCAGCCTACCAAGTTTTGGGGACATTTAGCGCGCTATAGGTGCCAAAATAAGATAAAATACACTGAAATCCTTGAGATGACACTTGTGGGGTAGCGCTAAAGTTTTGGCGAGACATTCAACAAAGGCAAAAATCATCTCCATTGTTGTGCGAGAGCAATGAACCTTTTTCCCGCCCAAGTGAAAATAGAGTTTGAGAAAACACTTTACCAGTGTAAACTGATTTACCGTTTCACTTCAGTCTCCCTTAATAGGGCATTGGTTCAGAACTGTAGGACATATTGAGCTGAAAATGAGTAGAAATAAGGTGCTATTTTGAAGAAAAAGCTGGAGATATTTAAATGTCACAGCTTTCGTTAGTGGCGCCGCAAGAAATGACAAATTTTCAGTTATGTATCGTTTCATTTCCGTGGACTAAAACGCTTGCTGTTTAGAACTATACTATGGGCGTACTTAGGGGAAACTTCGTTGGAGTATAAAGCGTGCATTAACAGGAATATTCTGGAGAAATAACGAAGTTGTATGTACGTTGACGTACAGCATTAAATCTCCAAATTACCGTCGGAGCCTTAAAATGTTACTTCGAGCAGCGATTTAAATTTTAGAATTATTACTGTAAGCGAACGGCTCAACAGTTCTGCATCAAACTTTGTGCACTTGCACTTAAGACCCGCTACACTTCGAATCAACCTTTTAACGTATCGCTTGTAACCGTAATCTCCATTTGCGAGCCCTAATTGTCAGCGGCCGTGCCTTTAAGACTGCCAGCGTGACAGCTGTGGCTTGGCCAATGCTCGGAGTAGCACGCAGAGGTGGCAAAGACGGTGCACGAGGTATTTTCGCAGGACCCTGCAACGCATTTTTGGCGGGAAAACGCTCCGCGGCAGTGGTGCACGAAGAGAGCCCGAGGCCCTAAGAAACTTGCGCACTGCTACGCGGTCAAATTCCGCCATATTGTCGAACTCGCCATATCGTCAGCTCTGGTTGGTGCACTGACTAGCTACGCCCTCTCTAATTGGCTCAAAACGCAAATATGGAGGAACTGGACAGTGTAGGTACAAAAAATTACACGAGGACGTTACAGGTGCGCTTGCCGAAAGCATATAGCGCATGAAAAATTCACCAATGATTACGATGCTCCCTAATGAGAAATTTGAGCGCCGCTCTATACGTGTTTTCATTTCGCGATATATTGGCTGGCGCGGACAATCTGTCCCGTGCGGCACGTCGCAAACGGAGCGAAGAGTGACACGACTGCGTCGCTAACAGAGAGATCGCGAAAGCCAGCGCGTGGGTGACGCGTGGGCGTGACTCACAGCAGCCGCCGCCGACACACCTTCCGGACGACGCGCTAAAACCCCTTGATAATTTGAAAGTAGCGACACACTCATCCTCGCGACGCTTTCCTCCTCAATTCGCCTCACCCGCCGGCTCCGCACGGCACGCTTTTTCTCCTGGGCTCCCGCGGACGGGCCGCAGCATTCTATGGAGGCGTGTTATTTTGGGCCAGTTGCGGGCCCCAGTGGTGCTGAAAATTTTGAGAAATGCTCATAACAGCATCGACAATGCTGAACGCCACGTTTATGAGGAGGTTGGTATTTTCTTAAAGTCGTATGAACAGGCTATACTGATGTAAAAGGAGCTTTGAGGCGAGTTCTATATTCCAGGCAACTTTTCTGCCACATGATGATATGCTTTACTTTGTGCGCCTGATCTAGTATTGCTTGTGGTACATCCTTTTGTGTTTGGCTTATTAAGCGAAAGCCTTAGATATGTTTCAAGGTCGCGTTGTGAGCTACAGAAAATATCACGTGACCGAAGGAAGGCCGGAAGCGAACCAGAACATGTGCAGCCTTGTATAAGAGATGATTACTGATTAACCAAGTAATGATTAGTGATTAGATTAAGATGAATTAAGGTTATTAGGGTGGATTAAAGTCGATGAAGGTGAATTAGAGTGAATGAAGGTGGATAAAGGTGCATTAGAGAGGATTATGGTGGACTAGGGGGATTAAAGTGAATGAAGTAGGATTAGGGTCGATAAAGGAGGATTAAAGTCGATGAAGGTGCATTACGGTGCATTAAGAATTATCGCGGGTAAGGTGAATGAAGGAGTATTAGGGTGGATTAAGGAGGATTAAAGTGCGATAAGGAGGATCGGGGTGGATTAAAGTCAATGAAGGTGGATTAGAGTGCATTAAGGAGAATTATTGTGAATTAGGGTAAATTAAGGAGGATTAAGGTCGATGAGAGGATGAATGGTTGATTACGGTGAATGAAGATGGATTTAAGGTACATTAAGGATGATTAATGTCGATTAAGGTGGATAACGGATTAGCTGGAATAAATTTTATAACAGTAGGCTTTACAACCTTAATCCTCTATCACCAACCTTAATCCTTCTTAATCCACCCTAATCGGTCTTAATACTCCTTCATCAAGCCTAATTCCCCTTATTCCTCCCTAATGCTCCTTCATCCACCTTAATCCTTATTAATGCATCTTAAGCCTGCATATTACATCTTTATCCACCTTAATGCACCCTAATCCACCTTAGTCTACCCTTATCCATCTTAATCCGTCTTAATCCTCCTTTATCAACCATAGCTTACCTTAATGTACCCTAATCGACCTTAATCCTCCTGCACCCACCTTAATCCTCCCTAATCCTTGTCCACGTACCCTAACACCCTAATCGGCCTTAATACTCCATCAACCCTAATTCACCTTAATCCACCCTAATCCGCCGTATTCCTACTTCATCCACCTTAATCCTCTTTCATACACCTTAATCCTTATTCATGTACTTTAATTCTCCTTAATACGCTCTAATCCACCTTAATTCAATCACTAATGAATCATTAGTTAATTTGGCTAATCATTCTCTTATGCTGGAGTGGACACGCTTTGGGTCGCCTCTGGCCTTCCTTAGGTCAGGTGATATTTTTTACAACGCCACCTTGAAGCATAGAGATCTAAAGGCTTTCGCCTTAAAACTTAAAAAAAAAAACGCAATGTGGACTAGCTAGCGCTCATCACCTGCAATACCACAGGTATACTTGTCACTACGTTTTTCAGGGCTTGCATTAATTGTATCTTACTGTCGCACAGATCGACGTAAGCTAGAAATAATAGCTCCTCTACAAGCCGCTATATAAGTTTTCAGTAAAACAGGCAGCGGAAGCTAACAATCGCGAGAAGTGCGATCGAGAGGCTGTATCTTCGCACATATTTGTTCACAGCGGAAATAATAATCTATAGTGCTGCGTTTCCGACTGAATAACAGTTGGCGACATGCGAGGTGGAGCCGCCGCAGAATATTAAGCATACTGGGCACAACCGCATTTTTATGCAACGTACAAATTGCCACAGCAAAAACGCTGCTGAGCAGGCCGGAAGAATAAAAAAAAAATGCAGCATTACG
Source organism: Dermacentor andersoni (assembly GCF_023375885.2). Lineage (NCBI taxonomy): Eukaryota > Metazoa > Arthropoda > Arachnida > Ixodida > Ixodidae > Dermacentor > Dermacentor andersoni. The sequence continues at coordinate 87,307,682 of NC_092814.1, read as the reverse complement.
GGATACTTTGCTACGAGCAATAAGAAAGATGCCTCAGCTCGCAAACAACGCTGTTCCTTGTAGGAACAAAGTTCTTTTGGTCAATGTTATGCAGCCACTGCTTCCTGCGCAAGCCGCGTCACGCTTTCCTTGTGGTATCATAAAAACGGCATAACCATCTTCAGGCTTCTTTCTGCAGTTTTATGCGCGACAGCACGGCATAGCGCTAGCACACAGAGCAGGAAACACTGCGTACAACGTTGGCTACGTCGACCTAAAGCGCCGAGCCAGACCAGCTGAGGAGAAAAATGGCGCAAACGGAAAAGAAAAACACAAGTAAAACACAACCTCCTCGCAACGGCGAGGTGGAGGCGAGGAGGTCGCGCGGCGGCGCCAGAGTTCAAAGAGTGGCGTTACTTTCAAATTATCAAGGGACTTTACGACGCGCTAGGGTGCCTCGATGTCAGCGCCGCCTCCCGCCGTACAGGGTGGTGACACCTTTTGACCAGCCCCGCGCCGCGCCGCCGCCATATTGTGTCGGAGCGGTTGACATGGACGCACGTGTGCGCACCTTGTGTTGTCGCGTTGTGTAGCGTTTGCAGTTTCCACAAGGCCGCGGTCATATTTGCTGGGGTAACTTGTACGGTTCGGTATGTGCAGTGAAGCGTGTGTCACAGTTTAATAGCCAGCAAACTCTACCATGCCAGGCTGCTGCGTACCTTTGTGCACCAGCGCAACAGAGAAGGGTCATAGGTGCCTTCGGTTTCCCCGTGACTCGGAACGCAGAAAAAAGTGGGAAACTCAAGTGAAACGCGACTGTTGGAAAGCCACGGACAATTCAAGAATTTGCGAGGTAAGTGTCTTGCTTTCTATTTACGTATTGGATCCGCGCTTTAAGCGGCCTTCATGCTTACATTTAATTTTATCGTGAAGTTAGGCAACTTGGCAACATAAGCGGGATAAAAATGGGTTGCAGTTTGACTCTCGTATCCTCAGTGCAATCCTTCCGCACCTACAGTCTCTTACTCAAGACACTTCTTTTTTCTTTTAGCGTCACATTGATGACGACCAGTTCGAGGGGAGGCGGCAAGATGGCCGTCGGCTTCTTAAATCAAGCGCTCTGCCTACACTCTTCGACTTCAGGCGTAAGCGCGATAGCGCCAGAGGCCATCTTTTTTTGTATGAAGTTTAAAGTGCCGCGTCTAGCATCTGACAGTCTGTTTTTTGGTCTTGCACAGCGGCACCCACGCAGAGAAAGAAGCCAGCACCTCGACTTCCCTTGGCTGGTGTTAAAATTCAAGGGAATGAAATCACATCACCACTTCACTCAACAGGAGAACCAGATGCTCAGATGTTTTACAGAGAGCAGCGAAGAAGAGTGGTCCTCCCAAGAAAATATGCACAAGCTCTACAGCTTTGGAAAAAATATCTCCTTTATGTCCGCAAGTGAACTGCGTAAAGCACTTCAAGACGCTGAAAGAAAAAACAACGAACTGAAAGAAAGCCTGACGCAGGCGAGTAGGAAGTTGAAGGCGAGTTCGAAAAAAGCGAGGAAGCTGGAGGAACCTTTCTTCATTGACCGCGAACCTTAAATTTCTTAATGATGATCAGAAAGCCGCTTTGCAAAAAACTAACAGGAAAGGTTGTATCTGGAACAGTGAGACCATAAAGAAGGCACTGCAACTAAAGTTTGCATGTGGTTCAACTGGGTGACTTGCTGTTGGAACAAGGCAACCCATTACCTTCACGACGAACGCTGTGCAGACACTACAGCATTTTTCTTTCAAGCCTGGCGTCCTCACTGAAAACCTTAGTGTCATGGAGACCAAACTGTCAGCAATGACCGACATTGAAAAGGTGTTCTTTTCATGGATGAGATGGAAATTAGAAAAGGTGTGGAGCTTTACCGCGGCTGTGACTCCTTCCTTGGCAAGATAACCCTCCCTGAGTGTGATCAGCCTGCCAACCATGCACTCGTTTTTATGGTTGGTGGCATCAATTCGCGTTTGAAGCAGGTGATTGCATACCATTATACTGGCTCATTTGTCAATGGAGACAAGCTTAAAGACTTTGTTCTTCATTTACTGAAGCTTTGTGTGGACATTTCCTTGCGTGTGCTTTGTGTTACTTGTGATATGGGCAGCTCTAATCGTGCAATGTGGAGGAGTCTGAACTTGTCATCTTCTCGTCATTCTGTCAGAGTATGCAGTATGCCTCATCCGCAGAACAGCAGCAAGTCACTGTTTTTTATGCCAGACCCATCCCGTATTCTTAAGAACATCAGAGGCCACCTTGTGCGCAAAGATGTTATGCACCTGAGTGAACAAATCATTTCAGAATTCTGTTTGCCCAGTAGCGAGGTCACCATAGATCATTTAGAAACTGTTTTGAAGTTGGACACAGAACAGCTGCGAGTGGTTCCAAATCTGAATAGTGCGCATCTGTCGAATGGACATTTCACAAAAATGAAAGTAGGAATCGCAGTGCAGTTTTTCCGAGAAGCCCCATCAGCCATAATATATTTTATCAAGACTGGAAAGCTACCATTGGAAGCAGAAACTAGTGCCTGGTTTTTCGAGATCATATTTAAATGGTACACTCTGATGACATCTCGCCACCCAGTTGTCGGTTTGAGTTTTACCAATAAGAGTAAATATGAAGAAGCCATTGAAACACTTCGACTCACAGTAAGAGTAATGGAAAGTGTGGGAATTGGGGTCAAGAAAGTGTGGAAGCCATGTCAAGCAGGCTTAATAATGGCAACAACAGTGGTGCTGAAACTACACTCTGTCCTACTGCTTGAATGTGGCTACAAGTTTTTTTTTTTTTTTTTTTTTGACAAGAAGGTTGACACAGGACTGCCTAGAAAACTTATTTTCAGTCGTAAGAATGGTTTCACCTCTACCAAGTGCATACGACTTGAAAAATGCTCTAAAAATAGTGTCGGTCAGCCAGTTTCTGAAGGTTTCACATAATTCAAGCTATGAAATTGACGATAGCAGCTACTTGGTAGACTTTGCTAAAGAAATCAAGGAGGTACAAAGCGAAATAGCAGACTCAGTAGCGAGCCATGACAGTGGTGAAATAGAACATTTGAGAGAAGCTGAAAGCGACATCGTGGCCCACTTGGCAGGCTTTTTGGTTCGTCATTTTGTAAGGACGCCAAAGGCTTGCCGTTCGTGTGTGGAAATCCTCACAACTGATGACATTTCCGAGGAGCATGCTCTTGTTAGCATGAAAGAATACGTGAAAGATAGCAAGAACCTTGTATACATAAGCCATGTTGTGTTAAACTTTGTGTCTTCATGTGAAGCTGTGTTCAAAAAATTGTCTGAAGAAAAAAACATTTGCCGTCTAACACAGCCAATCAAGACACTAAGAAGCCTGCTTGAGCACAATGTATTATCACCATCGGTTGTATGCGCTGAACATCCAAATGTCATGAAAAAGCTCCTGGAGAGTTTTGTGACGTTGCGGCTCCGCATTTATTTGCACTGGCTGAGCCAACCAAATAGCAATGAGGAGGATGGGAATGGCAGCAAGACAGTTGCAGGTGTTAACTTGAACTGAAATTATTTCATCTCTTTAGAAACACACAAACTTACTCCTGTTGAGTCTATGCACCCAACGTTTGTATGCATGTGGCTGATGAGGCTTCAGGCAGATGAAAGCTTTGGTGAGCTGTATATAGGATGTCATTTCATATATTTTCTGGCTGTCTTCCTGTGGTCTTGTGCAGTTATGCATTGGTAATAAACCTTTCCTTTCTTTTTTAAATATATGTCAGCGTTGCTCTTGGTTCATTTTGGAGTGTCATAACAGAATTTAAGTGTGCTTTCTAGCAAAATATTCTGCACTGCTTAGCGTTCGCGCAGGAAGTAATCACAAGCCGAGCGCCTGAGTCTGTTTAAGAGACCCAAGAATTATCCTAGATGGCTGCATTGATATTAATTTGTCAGTGTGTAAGAAAGTACACCACACCTTGCATTTATAGCGCACATGCTATTTTGCGTTGGTACATTTCGCACGCGCGCTGGCTCCCTCCACAAAAAAAGAGGAAAAGAAATCAGTTATCGATAACGCTGCCATGACTATTTTTTGCCTTGTTTGCTGATCTTGCAATTCACAACTTATCTGATCTACAACGTAGTTGAAAACGTCTTTCGGTGATTACGTCCTTCTGCGCCCGTATTTTGAATGGTAGCTCCATAAACGTTCGGTTTGGGCCACAAGCGCGAACTTTATTTCGAAACATTTCGTAAAATAAGCGAAGATGCACCGAAAACAATTCGCGGTCTTCGAGGCTCGAAGCTTACTCTAGCACTTGCTTTATTACAAACGTTCAATTCACCTCTGCTTTTGAGGTGAGATGTAAATATAATGATACACAAACGCGTGAAACCGCAAAACAAACTAACTTTATTAGAATCAGCAAACCCAGATCCTAAATTTGTGGTGTCTGCCATAGCGCGCCGCTATGTGCTCCGACAAAATATGGCGGTGCTGCCGGACGTGTCACCACCCTGTACGGAGTAGCGCGGATCGAGGCACCCTACGACGCACGCTCTTCAGGCGCCATCTCGTAGCCATCGTCGCCAAACTACGTTTTTCTTCTCACGCCTTCGCCATACCCTCCTCCGCTTTCCGCTTCATGGTTCCGCAGCACCCTCCTCGCCACTTTCCTCTTCGCGTCTTTCATCTCCAGCTGCGGTCCGCGTTCGCTTTCATCTTTCGCTGTGCTTGTTCACTCGGTTACGCTGCCGCCGCTCGCCGCCAGGAACTGCGTACAAAATACTAAATAGCACCAGCCAGTACACATACTGTGTATATTTCCGCGACCATAACGGGGCCAAGAATATAACTCCTCCAGGTCAGGCAAGTTCTCTTGCACGAGCCATTAAAGAATAGTAAATGTTATGTCGAAACCGTGAACGATAACTGTGAACTTAAGACAGAGTGTATTAGTACATAGGGATGCCCGATCCGTTGCAGTGATGATCTAGGCTCCCAATTAATTGGGATGTTGATGTACTGTTCCTTGCAATAGCTTGTAGCAAACACCTATTATTGCTAGTCCCTCGCTTACTCTGTGGACCGACACGAAACGTTCAAATTCAAACATTATTGTGCTGTCGGTGTAGTCGCCGCCATCCATATGTTTCGCACACTGAATAAAGTGTGCGCCAATTCGCTTATTCTTGATACCTTCGCGATAGAGTGGGCATAACTTGGCGTGTGAGTGAGAGATAAAGAGAACGCAGGAATGTTAACCAGTCAAGAGTCCGGCTGGCTGTAAATGCGTGCAAAAATTCACCGACGGTTACGATATTCCCTAATGCCACATTTGATCGCAGCTCCATACGTGTTTTCAATTATATTCAGGCAAGGAATTTGAGACATGTAGTAGGGTCAGCAATCGTCGAAAATTTTATCCGCGGGTCAAGCGCGTCGGCTTTTATACATGACTCGTCGAAGGTTCCAGTGTAATGGTGCCGCTCGGCTTCAAGAAAGTACTACACCATTCGCGTCGCGCATACAATCAGGTTACAAAACAATCGCAAACCATGACAATCGAAACAGGCGCGAACGAGACCAAACCAAGCAAACCGAACAAGCACGAGCGAGAGCTGACGCGATCAGACGATAATAAGAAACTAGCGGTCGGACTGAGACCAGATACGAGCACGCATCGAGCGGTCGGGCGGGTCAAAAGGAAACCAGTTGCCGGTGCGCATGTCACGAGCCGCTCTCATTGGTGCTCGCAGCTCGCGTCTTTCATCTGCCGCTCCGCGTTCGTTCTTTCATCTTTTGCTGGGCCGCTATTTTGTAGCGATGCCTTATGCCTTATTCTATGCTATTATTATCATCCACCACACACGGCCGCCTGATCCCGTTGATAATGTGGGCAGACCGTCGCTCTGACCACTGGCCAAGCGCGAAAAGTCTGAAAAAGAATAGAATCGGAAAAGGCATCGCTACAAAATACCGGCCCTGTTGTGCTCGTTCGCTCGGTTACGCCGCCGCCGCCGATGCGGACGCTCGCCGCAGGAACGGGTCATGCTGCGCTCTAATAACATGTGAGAAGCTTGCTACGCCAGGAAGCGGCACTAGTCCCTTTGTTACAGTGTAACGACCGGTACTCCCTCTTGCCGACGTTCTGGGGTTGTAGACTTTAATTAAAGTTTAGTGATAGAACGCTGGCGGATGATCGAGTGAATTTTATTATGCTCGAGGAAAGCCGTGCAACGTGAAGGGTGGCCGGTAACAGGTAGTCCTTATGTAGCAGCGATCCGTGGACTTAGTCACACAGATTCATTCCACTCCTTGAATGCCAGTCACTACTTTTGCAGCCAACCACTGTATGCGTCTTCTCTCTTCCGCTCCACATTTTGCAGCATTACAGTGAGCTACATAAAGGTAGTGGCGCGAGCGAGCGCCGTGCATTTACGTTAAGTCGCGTGGCCTGTACGGCGCGGCCGGCGAAGCAACGCGAAAGCGCGTTTCTCCGTTTCGAATCATTTTGGGTTAATCAATGATTTCTTATTGCGATAGCAGTTAGGACGCTCCAGGCGCCTTTATGCCGCCGCCTCGATGTTCCGTATAAAGTCCAAGGGCGATAACATAGCCGCCGCGCGCCGTATGTGCTAGTCAAAACGTGCAAGGGTGAGCCGACGATAGCGGCTGAATCTCGCGCGCGCAAGGGTAGAAGCGCGCCGTCTTTCGTCGCGCGCGAGACACCAGGGGGGGGGGGGAGGGGGATACTCCAGCAGCTGCTGCGTATGGCGCAGCCGCGCGGGCCCTATCTCGAAAGCGATCTGCGATGGGACAGAGCGCGCTCCGAGTGCTGGTAGCTTCGTGTGCGCTTTGTTTTCGTCGCTTAGCTCGCGTTCACAGGAAAGGCAGCCACAAAGGTCAATTTACTCGCTGCTGCTGCCGGGCTTCCTCCCTCCAGTGTTTTGACAGCAAGTTTCCACGGTAATCGCGTGAGACGCGTTCATGTTTGCTTTTGCACGCGTGACACCATGTTTGTTAGCTTAATAAGCGAATGTTTACAAGTTTATACGGCCGACAAAACTACTATCCTTACTGCGTATAGCTATCCACTAATTTGTTATCAGAATCGATGCTTCGCCTTTCGAGCGAAACTGCGACTTTTTTTTATTCTTGCAGTTATCTGCAACGTATACATATAGTCATTTAGTGAGAAGCAACGCCAAATCGTCGACGGCAGTGGCTCTGCATTGCTCCTAGCTGTAACTGGAAGTGGAAGGGGCCAGCCACGCTGGCTCAGTCTCCACGGCGTTCGCAGCTGAGCACGATGTCGCGCGTTAGAACCACGACTGCGGCAGCTGCATTCTGATGAGGACAGAATGCAAAAAACATTCGATGTCCTGTTCTTTGGTTGCGCGTTTAAGAACACCAGGTGGTCAAAGCTATTCCGCAACTGCCCACTACGCAAGGCCCCAGTTAAGGTTACCACTACAGACGTGTTTGTTGGCTTCTTATGATATGACTAATAAAAATAGGGCCCCTCGGTCAACCCCCTTTTTCCTCGTTTATTACATAACGAGGGTCTCCAATCCGGCAACATTGATGCCTTCAGGTAGCATGTGTGGGTTTATTGACCGGTTTCCTTCACCCAAAAATATTGTTACGTAGGAAGACGCCGACGAAAAGCTATATACAAGTATATTTACCAGGCAATACGCCGCACTTGGCCAAGAGGCAACAGCCCGCGCTAGCCTCTAATCGTCGTCGCCGTCTTCACCCTGCTCGCCTCTTTGTCATCGCAAATACTGTTCCGTAGCAATATCACGCTCTCATGACGCCTGCGGCAGAAAGGATGTTCCACATCCGCCGCCAAGGTCTGCGAGTGGTGGCGCTGGCTAACACTCCCAGGGTTCTACTAGGAAACATAAATACCCTAGAAAGTGGATGGGGAACCGGCGCCGCGGTAGCTCACTTGGTAGAGCATCGCACGCGAAATTCGAAGGTTGTGGGATCGTTCCCCACCTGCGGCAAGTTGTTTTTTCATCCACTTTCATTTACATTAATTTATCGTTTCTTTATTTCATTTATTAAGCACAAGTGATTTCCCCAATGTTGTCCTTGGTGTCAGTGTTTGTTGGCTTCTTACGATACGGCTACAGACGCAGGTGACTCTGCAGCCGACAACGAATTAAAATAGCGTCACCTGCAAAGATGCAGGAGATGTCATGTCGGAAGATGCTGATCAAAAGCCTAGGAACTTATCTTTCCTGGAAGCGTTTCTTCCTGCTACGGCATAGTATACAAGGCGGTCGAAACTATCGCGGTCATTTTCAATTTAAACAGGGAAGATAAGCCAAAAAATTTATGCGGCATTTTAAATATTTTTATTGTTTCGGTTCTCACGTAAAAAGGACAGTGAATTGAACTTGAGCAGAGAACCATGCAAGATCGGCTGGCACCTGCGAACATACATGCGCTTCGCTGAAAGGAGCCTGGCGAGATCAAAGTAACGCAACGGATTATCCCTATGGACCCGCCAGCCTTCCTTTTATTATTATTTGCGTCTCTGTTATTAGCCAACGCGACAAAAAACAAGAAACGGGGAGTACGCAGAGGATCTTACAGACATCGGGCTGTGCCCACTGCGGTGAATGGCCGAATGACTGAGCAAATGTACTGATGTTTACGCGGTGTTGTATCTACCCAGTCCATGATTGCATTACGCCTAGTGTTACACTGACGGATGGGCATACGTCCACGTCTTGTTCCTTTATGTTCGTCTATCAGTTCTTCCGTCAGTGTAACACTATGCGCAATACAATCATGAACGTCCACCAACTAGCTCCGGTCATTGATGTACCCACTTGTCCTTTCTGCAATATACTTGGGTGCACTATACCCGCGTACTGTTACGAATAAAGAATTAATCTATTCCTGTTCGAATATAAAATGCACTTATAATTCCTGCAACGTCACATCCCTGCATTGCTCACTGTCCCTTTGCGAGGGCGCTATAACGTAAAGCTTTTCCAAACTTTTCTATTCCAATTCTGCAATCAGCCCTCGGCGATCGGCCAATTTTCTTTTGGACCACCCCCGCTTCGCATGCCTGTCACGCAACGTCACGAAAACCGCGATAGCTCCCCATCTGATATCACGTGTACACACTGATTATCTATGATTGGACCGAACAAAAGAAAAATAGTTATTTCTGATTCGACGCCTTTTCGCCGTTAGTCCTCCGCTATTGGCCAGAAGTTTAAGGCTGGACCCACTTCACATGCCTGTCACGCGACGTCACAAAACCGCTAAAACTCACAGCATCAAAGTGACGTGTACGCGTTAAAGATACATTCATATGCCGAACAAAACTGAATTTTCTTCTGAATAGCCGCAAGCTGCCCCGTTCTGAAAGGAACAAAAGATGGCTGCCCCCAATTGCTCAGGCACTGGCTACTCGCACATGCCACAGAGCATAGGTTTATTTGCGTATAACTTTTTGCGTGGCCGTGTAACGTTTTCGAACACTTTCGGCCCGCTTACGACCTCGCTCTGCCAACTGTTATTTGCTGAGGATCCGTTTTAGCGGCATTCTTAACCTTCCCTCGTACGCCGCTGCGATTTTCGACCAGCCACCGCAAGATAAGGGAAAGCGGACCAATGGCAGACGCCGGCACCACCCTCTTCATCCGGTTATCGATTTTCAGTATGCTGGCTCGGCCCCATCGAAACCCTCTCCACTTGAGCGTACTCCTCGCCTCCTGGCAGCCAATTACAAACGAAAAACCGCTCAATGTAGGCAATGTTATTCATTTTGAAAGCAAAGTGATCTCCTATAAACTAGGAGAGCGTTTGATTAGGCTGTTCAGGCAACGTTGCGGATCACCGCCCGATGCTTGCGTCGGCGGTTATGCAAATTTGACGTCAGGAGATTGGAATAAAAACATAGTTTTACGTTATAGCGCCCCTAGTCTGTTTCTCGAAGACATTTGTCATTCTGTGTATTTGATCAAGTGTCGAATAGCGTGATACACACAGCACGTTTCAGCACCGGCAAAATTAGGGACACAAATATTCACCGACAAAATCTAAACATACAGGCGCGACGCAAGAAAAACAGAAGAAAGAAAGATAATTGAAAAAGAAACTTGGTGACAGCCCGAGAGCTCGCCGAAGATAAAAGAATTTAAGGTTGAAATAAAACCTAAAAGTACACCGAATGTTGGGAGAATGGAAGGTCGGTTTAGAAAAACGGGTTTGGTAAGTAATACTGCTGTTACGAAATAAAAAAAAAACAACATATTTTTCTCAAATAGTAGTTTTGCAATCAGCCCAGTGACTGCGTCTCGCGTTTTGCTCAAATACAGACATCGAAAAAGCCCCGTCTTTTTTGCAAATGACGAAGCCGCTTCGCACCGCAAGCACTAGCGTATATAGCCGCCGTATCCACCGCTTCTACATGATGATGATGATTCATTGACATCCCATTTGAAACGTAGCCGTGACAGACAGTCACCTAGCCTGCTCGAGTTAATCAGGTATACTATACATGTTTTTCATTCTAGTATTTTGTATACATCTTTAGATATCCTTTTTCACTTCCATAAAGCTTCAATAGGGTGCCCAAGCTAACGTTAGCCCAGCTTAAGCTGTTCAACGAAAAAAAAAAAGTTATTTATAAAGCACGGTGCAAGATACGATATTAACAGATACGGTGTTCGGCTACCAAAATGCAAACAGAACACCGTAGGTTTTATAAATGTACCTTGCACCGTGCTTAAATCTTTCTTCTTCTTTTTTTTTTTTTTTACTTTACAGCGAAGCTGCATATGGCTATATGTATGTTCTGGAAAAAGTTGCGTGCGTCTATCGAGCCGTGTAGATAGAGAATTTATCCCCATACGTGAGTCGATACCGAAGATAGTGCAATACCGGGCCGACCGGCGGCGGAGGTGAAGCAGGCTTTAAACACTCCGCCAACTTGCAAAAAATAAGTTTGTCCTAGGTCCAAATACAACCCGTATCCGATATTAAGCTGATAAGAACGGATACTACACTTTGAGCCGCGTTGTCCATGTGTACTTTCGCATCGCCCTCTCTCTATCGGCATTCCAAGCGCTTGCGTACCTCCTTTCCTTCCGCTCTCCCGTAAGCGTGCTGCCCGCCAGTAACGCGAGGCAGAAAGAAATGCGAGCCGCAAACTTTGAACGTGTCACCGGAGCAACGGCCAGGTTTCAGAGGGAGTTTGTGGGGAACCAGTTTTGCGTGGCCTGTGTTGTGTGTGACCGCTTGTGGTTTTCGAGTGATCTTAAGACCATTACTGCACTGCGGGACGTCGACCAACGCACGATTGCCTTGGCTACGGTGAAGCAGTGTGCGCTTTCGGAGTGCGGTGAGGTGCGTGACTAGGTGGACGCATACAGAATACGCCCTCATGTAACCCGCATTCTCCTCTCAATTACAGATCCATTTCACATAACAGCTGGCCTTGCAAAATCCTCGAACACGTCATATTTTCAAACCTGTCTTATGATCGACCTTTCAAGTGTGAGAGACATTCAGGCGAACGTTCTCATGACAATATGATTTGCCTAGTCCTAGAAAAGGGCTGTTACGGTAAGCCTGGACATCGACCTGTCAAGTGTGAAATGCGTTCAAGCAGGCGTGCCCATGTCGACATAATTGCCATCTTCTCCGCAACAGCGCCACCCCTTTTATTCCCTGAGTTGACACAACGGGATGGACGAAGAGAAAGAAATCCGAAGGTCAGGAGCTCGACGGCAGAACCTGACGAAAGCCCTAATACTTCCACAGGCTCCCCAAGAAGACGTCGACGACTACAAGACCGCAAGGGGTTATTTAAGGCCGTCCTGGCCCCCGTGTTAATCAGAACCGCTCGAGACTCGGATGAGAGTCACAACCATGTACCAATGAACTGAACACAAAATTTTCTTTTTTTGTTTTCATCATCACGATACCCGGCTTCGACATAGTTTCCTCATTCTTGCGGTGAAGACCCACCTCCCTCGGTCAAGATCGTATCAACTGGTTGGCAGCAATGGCGTACTCCACTCTTCGTCCTGGCTTCAGCAGAAAGGTGAGCGCTTGACTTTCTTTGAAAATTTGCGAAGTTTTACGTCGTGTGTTTTCTAAAACTGCAAATTATTTTCTGTACGTGCAGGCTCCTGTTGAAAGCTTCCTCACGTCACAGCAGAGTAAGAAAGTACTCGTTCGGCATTGACCATAGATTTAAGCAAATGGAGAAAACCACAGTTATTAATTTGTGAAGAGCTGGGAATTGGGGTCGGGAGAAGTCAGAGAAGGCCGAAGCTTATTGAGGCGATTGATAAGTGTGGGGCTCTAGAGGACTAAATTTCAGAAGCATGGGAATAGATAGAGAAACGAGCTGAGAAAGCTGAACAGAACGCTGCAGAGAAAAGACAGAGAGCTGATCAAATGGAAGCTGCAGAAATAAAGAAACGAGAAGAGCAGAAAGCTGCAGAAGAAAGACAGAGAGCTCACGAACTAAATCTAAAAGAAGTAGACGTGCAGCGAGATCTTGCCATGCAATCGGCAAATAACATCTCAATAAATGAAAGACGTTCAGGTGAAGCAGGAGTAAAAATAAGGGATCTCACAGAGGAAATTAATGAAATTTGGAGGAATGGAACCGTCCCATTGCCTTGGAAAACTGCTCTCGCAGTATTCATCCCCAAACCTGGCAAAACACCTAGTGCTGACAACTTGAGGGCCATCTCGCTTACATCCTGTGTGGGTAAGGTGGCGAAGCACGCGGTCCTCAATCGACTCTCCTAGTTCTCGGAGAATAACGACATTTACCCCCATAGTATGATAGGATTCAGAGCAGGCCTATCCACACAGGATACTATGAAACTGATTAAGCATCAAATCATAGACGACTCTAGCGACACTCGGGCCGTTTTGGGGCTTGATCTTGAAAAGGCCTTCGACAGCGTTCTACATTCACATATCCTAGCCTCAATATCTCGGCTCAATCTGGGTGAAAGATTTTACAACTACGTCAGATCGTTCCTCCCGGAAAGGAAGGCTACCTTCCGGGTGGTCGATCTCGAATCACAAATGCTGGAACTTGGCGAAAGGGGCACGTCACAGGGGGCGGTCATTTTCCCCTCTTTTTTCAATATAGCCATGGTCGGCCTTAGCAGAAAGCTTTTGAGATTGAAGGCATCAAACAAATCATGTATGCTGATGACATAACTATACGGTGGACAGAAGGCAATGATGGTCAGGTTGAGGGAGCCTTACAGAAGGCCATAGACACTATCGAAACCTATTGCGAACCCACCGGTCTCAGATGCTCCCCTTTGAAGTCGGAATTCTTACTATATAGTCCCAAGAAACGCGGTCCAAGGCCCAAGGGCTGTACATCGTTAGAAGACAGAGACATCAACCTATACACTAGAAACGGTTGCTGCATACACGGAGTCGATTCAATCAAGATTTTGGGCATGATCGTTGAGTCAGGGGGTACAAATGGCAAGCCTATAGGCAAGCTAATTGCTAAAACTGAATGTGCCGTTCATTTAGTTCGGATGGTATCAAATCGGCCTCATGGTCTGAAGGAGGATAATCTCATTCGACTAATGCATGCTTTCGTTCTGTGCCACCTTACATACGTGGCAGCCACGCATCGATGGAAACGGGAAGAGCGGGACGAATTGAATGCACAGCTTAGGAAGGTTACTAAGCAGGTTCTCAGGTTACCCGTATACACTTGTACAGAGCGCTTAATGCAGCTTGGCATTGACAATACTCTGGAAGAGATTGCAGAGGCGCAGGAGCGCGCACAGCTAACTCGCCTCACTACAACGAAGGCAGGGAGATCCATCTTGCAGGAACTCGGATGTCACCCCGATAAGGTAGCGGAGGAGCTCTCTGACGTTCCTCCGTCGATTCGTGAGAACATTACAGTCGCGCCCATACCTAGGAACATGCACCCTGATCATAATCGAGGTAGAACGAGGGCAAGGGCGGCCAACCTCCTTAGGTAAATACACAGTGATCAGCGACAGGTCAGCTTTGTGGATGCCGCTTTTTGTAAGGGACGTCGGGCGTTCACCATCGTCACTGTCGATGGTCGCCAAGGAATCACCAATGCTGCTTCGGTTTGGACCAGGGTCTCGAAAATTGCTGAACAAATGGCTATTGCACTAGCCCTGCTGGATAGCTCACGGGATGTCATCTATAGCGATTCAAAGTCTGCAGTTAGAGCATTTGAAAAAGGCACCGTTTCCAAACAGGCCCCGAGACTTCTTGGGGGCAAGGCAATCCCGCACCACTTCATTTATTGGTTTCCCGCACATCAGGGTCAGATAGAGGGTGCTCCTCCCAACCTCAGCGAATCGGCTCACGGGACTGCGCGCGAACTTGCCCACCGCGCTACCCACGACCAATCGGAAGCAGATTACCCAGAGAACAGGGACACGCCCTCCGCCTACAACGAGATTACTAAACACTACTATCTCAGCCGGAGAACCTGCTTCGTTCCTCATCCGCGGCTCAATAGAGCTCAAGCACTAAAGCTCCGTCTACTACAAACGAATACGTATCACAATCCGTCGCTCTTACATGCAATCTATCCAGATACTTACACCGATGGTACTTGCCGCGATTATGTAGAAATAACCACGTTAGAACACATGCTCTGGCGGTGTGCCCGGTCACGCTCTATCATCGATAACAGCTCGGCCAGATGGGAAGCGGTTCTCCACAGCCCTCTTCTGGCTTACCAACTCTGGGCTGTCCACCAGAGCCCACGATGCGACCGAGAGGCTTGCCCTTCCGGTTCCCACGTGGGAGCGGTCCGCTTCGTGATGACTCGCGATCTGCAGGACTTCAATAAGATTTTACCATGCCATACCATACCATCTCATGCCGTCGTACAAGGTAAACGATGACACGGGATCGTTTCTCGTTACTTTTGAACGAACCTGCGAGAAAAACGGGTTGGCACTAGAAAGCTGGCCTCAACAGATTCTGACCGTTCTTCCTGGCGAAGCAACGGAAATAATTGCAAGGCTAACGAGAGACGACGCAGATGACTATCAGAAAGTAAAAGATGCGTTGCTAAGAAAATATCGACTCTCAGCGGAGGCTTTCCGTCGTCGTTTTTGGGAGACAGCTAGAAGGCCGGGCGAGTCTTTTCAAGATTTCACTTATAAACTGAATGCCAATTTAATTGAGTGGCTAAAAGTGGAAGATGCGTTTGGTTGTCACGACAAGGTTGTTGAGTTAATCTGCTTGCAGCAGTTCTATGGGTCCTTGAGCGAAGAGATGCGCCTGTGGATTCAAGATAGGTCAGGCGAAAAGGACTTGGAACGCGCTGCAGTGCTAGCAAATGAACTCGCAGCACGGCGCGAATACGCAAAAACGCGTGTCAGGCCATTCACTAAATTCAGCGAAGAGGAAAACAGGCGCCCCATTCACCACGAAAAGGCTGGAGAAGGGACAAGTGACGTGCAGCCCGATAATTCAGGAGAGAATAACACCGCAGTAAAAGACGAAAGAAAAACAGAAAAAGCGTTTGAGGATAGAAAACCGGTAGTCTGTTTCCGTTGCCAGGAGCCTGCGCACCTTGCGATCGGCTGTCGGAAGCCTAGAATTGTTTTTTTCTTTCTTGAAAGACGGCGATGACAACTTGACCCTCTTAGAATCCTACCTACGCGACCTAGTAGTGAATGGAATGCCGTGTAAAATACTTAGGGACTCAGCTGCGACAATGAGCATTGTCCACCCTGCGTTTGTGAAACCTGAGGATTTCACCGTGGAATATGCGTGGATCCGGCAGGTAGTCGAGAAGAATAGCGTTTGCTTGCCCATAGCCGGTGTAAAGATTGAAAGGCCGTTTGGACTATTGCTGACTGAAGCAGCAGTATCGCCAAATCTGTCGAAACACTGTCCCTACTTATTTTCACATCACTCGGAAATGATGTTGAAGAAGAAGGGCCTGAGTTTTGGCGACCATACAGTCCAAGCTCTCACGCGTTCCAAGGATTAAGAGATCGCGGCGGAGATAAATCACGGCAAAGAAGCCAAAAATATGCCTCATGACAGAGACACTCAAGAAGCACAGCACATAGCTAGTGAAATCAGTGAAAAAAGCGCTAGCGAGGAGGCATCCGGGTTAGTGAGAATACCGCAGCAAGGGCTAGAAGAGAAATTAGAGACTATTTTGGTACTAACACATTCGGAAAGCTCTTTAGACCTACTGAAGGTTGTTAAAGAAGGAATCACGACGGAAGAAGAGAGAAATTACGTCGCGAAAGTAGAAACAAGGACTATTGCGGAGGACGTTCCTTGCGGAGATGAGACCAGTTTAAACAGCCCCAAAAGGTTCAAGGAGGCGCTGAAAAACTAACTCGTGCATCCGCACTTGGGCGACTTTCCGGAATCGTCAAAAGGAGAGGAGAATGCCAGGTCTGTCCAGCAGGGCAGGAACCCAACGCCCGGGAACTTCAGAGCTGCATTAGGCGACTGCCTGACATGGCAAAAATTGTTTAAACAGCACAAGATCAAGCGAGCCAAGTATTCGGCTCAGCGAAGAACAGAGAAAGTCGCCACACGACAGCCCGTAAGACAAGGGAACAGGCCATCACGCAGAACTTCAAGGGGCTCGTTGTGGCGGGTGAGAAAACGAAGACGTCCCCTAACAACTCTGAACGCGTCTCTGCAAGTAGGGGTCTGGCTGAAAGGTTCAACCGGGCGGAGATATGCGTGTAGGAACAGGACCAGTCAGACTGTCACTGCAGTAGAATGCGCCGAGAGAGTGAGGGAAAAGGGAGGCTGGCAATTCTTCGCGCGTTTACGGGCTCCTTTTGAGGGACGAAAAAGCAAGCCGCAGGCACACATAGTGGCAGACGACGACCGAGGGCAGCGTACGCCTGGCACCCTTTGTAGCCTTCGGCGAGGCGCGACGGCCTTCAGACAGCGATCCAATCGAGTGCGCATTAAGAGGTAGTAATTGTCGAATTAGGCGCATCTATAAGTTTGCTTGTTGTATAGGGCCCCTTTTCGTTCTTTTCTTTTATTCGAAGGCGTTTTGTTTGTCCGTTGTGAATTTCTGATTAACGGCATTGCTGGGTTTCAATACGTTCTCGGTCTCTCCACAACCGTGGCTTTCTCGGAAAAAGGAAACACAATAACGTTAGGCATTAGGCTGGTTGAAATACGCACTGAAGTCTGGTTTTCTCCTTTGTTATTTTTCAGGAATCTCGAACGAGGCTTCGGGTACGATTCTGATAGGGTTTTAGGTGAAGACCGTGTGAGCTTGGCAGTTCTCGTGCTGAGTTGGATGCCCTCTGTTTGTTGTGCTTTGGGCTTGGCGTGGTTTATTTCCAGAAGGTGTCGCTAGGCAGGCCTTGGAACGATCGGCGAAACGAAGCAGAGGTACGAGGTCTACCGGTCTCTTCGAGGTCCTTGGATACTGCAACCCCTTCGAGACCTCCTGTGGCGGCGGACGGGCTGTTATGATCGACCTGTCAAGTGTGAGAGACATTCATGCGTACGTTCCCATGACAAGGTGATTTGTCTCGCTCCAGAAAAGGCTGTTACGATAAGCCTCAACATTGACCTGTCAAGTGTGAGAAGCGTTCAAGCGGGCGTCCCCATGTCGACACAATTGCCCTCTTCTCCGAAACAGCGTCACCCCTTTTATTCCCCGAGTTGACACAAAGGGAAGGACGAAGGGAAGAAAATGCGAAGGGCAGGAGCTCGTCGATGGCAGAGCCTGACGAAAGCAATAATACTTCCACGGGCTTCCAAAGATGACGTCGACGACCACAAGACCGTAAGGGGTAATTAAGGCCGTCTTGACCCCCATATGATCCACCTGTCAAGTGTGAGAAGCGTCCAACGGGCGTCCCCATGACGACATAACTGCCCTTTTTTCTGAAACAGCGTCATCCCTTTTATACCCCGAGTTGACACAAAGGGAAGGACGAAGGGAAGAAAATCCGAAGGCTAGGAGCTCGACGGCAGAACCCGACGAAAGCACTAATACTTCCACAGGCTCTCCAAGAAGACGTCGACAACCACAAGACCGCAAAGGGTTATTCAAGGCCGTCCCGGCCCCCATATGCATGTTAATTACAACCACTCGAGACTCAGATAAGAGTAACAACCATGTACCAATGAAGTGAATACAATCTTTTCTACTTTTTTTTCATCATCACGATGCCCGGTTTCGTTGTCGTTTCCTGATTCTTGTGGTGAAGACCCACTTCACCCGGTCGAGATCGTATCATCTGGTCTCATTTCTGGAATGCAATTCTTCCTTCACTTCATCTGAGCATGGGTTTCCCAAGACTCACTCCTGAGAAACGCAACTAATATCGTTTATACTCAACATTTCTTCCTCTTTAGACAAAGGCAAAGTCATTGACTGTATATTTCTAGATTTTGCAAAATGATTTAGCAAGGTGTCTCATCACTTACTGCTCCTTAAACCTAGTACTCTTAATACTGACTTTAATATTGTTAACTGGTTAGAATATGTTTCCCAACAAACTGTATGCAGTTTGTAACAGCTGACGATTCTGCATCCCCACAGTATGCCGTAAAGTCAGGTGTTCCTCAAGGCGCTGTTTTGGGCCCGTTATTACTCTTACTTTAACGACTTGCCTAGTTTCTGTTAGACTACTACTAATAGTTCTGTTAAACTACTTGCGAACGACTGCGTTCCATACCGTGCCATAACTAATCAGCATAACTTTATTCTTCAGTCAGCTCTAGATAACAAGTCTTGGTGGTGCTCACAATGACATTTGTTTTTAAATCGCACTATATGCAATATTACGTCTGTCTCGCGTCGCTCATTCTCACCTACTCCTTTTGGCTATATTATCCACGGAACCAACCTTGAGCACGTGACTTCCTATAAGTATATCGGAGTCCAACTAAACAATAACCTTTCGTGGCATGCGCACATTGAACACATCACTAACAATACAAACAGATCCCTTGGCTTCATACGCAAACATTTCCCTGAATACTCACCTCATTTAAAATTACTACTCTACAAAACACTAATTAGACTCAAGCTAGAGTATGCGCTATCCGTTCGGGACCCTGGTCAAATAACATTAGCAGAAACCATTGAGCCAGTTCAGAACAGGTCAGCTCGTTTCATCCTTTCAAATCATTCCCGCACAGCTAGCATTTATTTAATGAAATAAGAACCTGGCCTTATAAATTTAGAGCTTCAAAGAAGGACTTCTTGTCTCTGACTTTTTAAAAAATGGTTTACCAAAATACCTCACTTAAACAATAATTCATTTCAGAACCTTCGCACACGTCGTCGTGTCTTGATAATCGGTTTAACATTTTTATTCCTTTCTGTCGCACAAATGTTAGATTCTTTTCTTCCAAAGACCAATACCGAGTGGAACCGCCTCCTCCCCCTTTGTCGCCTGCATGGAGGACGCATCATCTTTCAAGACTGCAATAATTGATTGCATTTTAGTTTATCGTTTTAAATACTAAAACTAATTGTTTGAACGTGTTCTTTTTCTGTTTTCGTCTTTTTATTGTACCCCCCACCACTCTATAACGCACTAAAATAATTGTTTGAACGTATGTATATTTAATTGTACCAACTCTGTAACACCTTTCTGGGCCCTGAGAGTAACGTAAATAAATAAATAAATGCTGGTACATATCCACTGCACAGGCCTGCACAGCACAGGCCGGTTGGCACACACCCAGTGCTCCAAGTAGTGTCAGAGTTTCATTGAAGAGCGGTGCATACCCAGTTCCGCACCTACAGTCACCCATATCGGCGGGAAAGAGGTTTGTTGGGGAGCAGCACGTATACGTACGCATTGCCACATACTCAACGAGTTAAATAAGTAGGTCCGACGGTTGGTTTCGAAGAGTGTTCCCTCAGCACAGCCCACCCGGTGCTCTCACCGATCGACCATGGATTACACAGCGATTCCCGTTGGCGGGAAAACGGTTAGATAGATAGATAGATAGATAGATAGATAGATAGATAGATAGATAGATAGATAGATAGATAGATAGATAGATAGATAGATAGATAGATAGATAGATAGATAGATAGATAGATAGATAGATAGATAGATAGATAGATAGATAGATAGATAGATAGATAGATAGATAGATAGATAGATAGATAGATAGATAGATAGATAGATAGATAGATAGATAGATAGATAGATAGATAGATAGATAGATAGATAGATAGATAGATAGATAGATAGATAGATAGATAGATAGATAGATAGATAGATAGATAGATAGATAGATAGATAGATAGATAGATAGATAGATAGATAGATAGATAGATAGATAGATAGATAGATAGATAGATAGATAGATAGATAGATAGATAGATAGATAGATAGATAGATAGATAGATAGATAGATAGATAGATAGATAGATAGATAGATAGATAGATAGATAGATAGATAGATAGATAGATAGATAGATAGATAGATAGATAGATAGATAGATAGATAGATAGATAGATAGATAGATAGATAGATAGATAGATAGATAGATAGATAGATAGATAGATAGATAGATAGATAGATAGATAGATAGATAGATAGATAGATAGATAGATAGATAGATAGATAGATAGATAGATAGATAGATAGATAGATAGATAGATAGATAGATAGATAGATAGATAGATAGATAGATAGATAGATAGATAGATAGATAGATAGATAGATAGATAGATAGATAGATAGATAGATAGATAGATAGATAGATAGATAGATAGATAGATAGATAGATAGATAGATAGATAGATAGATAGATAGATAGATAGATAGATAGATAGATAGATAGATAGATAGATAGATAGATAGATAGATAGATAGATAGATAGATAGATAGATAGATAGATAGATAGATAGATAGATAGATAGATAGATAGATAGATAGATAGATAGATAGATAGATAGATAGATAGATAGATAGATAGATAGATAGATAGATAGATAGATAGATAGATAGATAGATAGATAGATAGATAGATAGATAGATAGATAGATAGATAGATAGATAGATAGATAGATAGATAGATAGATAGATAGATAGATAGATAGATAGATAGATAGATAGATAGATAGATAGATAGATAGATAGATAGATAGATAGATAGATAGATAGATAGATAGATAGATAGATAGATAGATAGATAGATAGATAGATAGATAGATAGATAGATAGATAGATAGATAGAAAGATAGATAGATAGATAGATAGATAGATAGATAGATAGATAGATAGATAGATAGATAGATAGATAGATAGATAGATAGATAGATAGATAGATAGATAGATAGATAGATAGATAGATAGATAGATAGATAGATAGCCCCCGGAAAGTCCGTTAAGTACCCTCAGAATGTGAACGCATTAAAACAAAACGGGGCAAGATACAGGGATTCGTACACAGGGTAGCGTTGCCATCTCATTTCTGTCGGGAAGTGCTACACGCTCAGTGCTGTGTGGGAGCGAACGCTGTCGCGGAGCAAAAGCTGGCCGCCCGAGTTTCACAGGTCACAGCTGCATCAATAGGCTGCATCACGCAACCGACTGTGCACTTCAACGTAAAAGTGTTGGTTGACTATCTAGCCTTGAGGTACAAAGTTAAGATTACTAAGTTCTCTAGTATAAAGATAAATGCCCTAGAGAACAAAACTTGATGCATAGACGTTGTTGTTTGACGTTCGCCATCGCAAAATAACGCAGACGGTGACAGAGGCTCAAAAGAAAGCAATGCAGTGAGCAGACAAACCATTACACAATGACACCGCTTGGCCCACTGAGACTGATGGGGCCTATAGTGGAGTACGCGTGCTTTATATATATACATACATACATATATATATATATATATATATATATATATATATATATATATATATATATATATATATAGATATATA
Organism: Dermacentor andersoni; assembly: GCF_023375885.2. Lineage (NCBI taxonomy): Eukaryota > Metazoa > Arthropoda > Arachnida > Ixodida > Ixodidae > Dermacentor > Dermacentor andersoni. Next base: position 87,285,749 of record NC_092814.1, on the reverse strand, counting down.
TATATATATATAGATAGATAGATAGATAGATAGATAGATAGATAGATAGATAGATAGATAGTATGTGTGTTGACATCATCCTTCTCATTCCATCCAATTAACCTCTTTATACAGCGTTTCTGATAAAATTTTGATTAAGAAGCGACCCATCTCTCTCATTTATTTCGCTGAGCCTCACATGAAAGCAAAGCTCGTCTATGAAATGGTTCCCAGAACTACCGTACCCTTGGGCCGTGTTGTACTTCGCCTTTGATGGTGTTAAGAATGGCCGTACGGGGTGGCAACGTGCCAGCTTTCAGCCCGCTGCACGTGTTCCATGGCCACCAGACGGGGCGCCCTTCGGAGAACTGCGAAGAGCCGGCAGCCACGTGGCGCGCGATCAACTCAGGAAATTGGTACTTGGCCGAGCCATCCGGGACAAAGCAGAGTTCTACGAAGCCCTCTGACGTCGGCACTGAAAGCTGGGCGGTACCGAGAACTGTCCGGCCTTTTCACCTGTGTGTGAGTGCAACACGAACATTTCCGTCCACGGGGCCCTCGAACGTGTCAGCCTTTGTATGTGTAGGCTCGAACGTGTGTGCCTTTGTGTGTGTGAGCCATACTGCGGGGCGGCGGCAAGTTTACAATGATTGGACGAACATTCCCGACCATTCGTGCTCCGTCCACGCCGAACGATGACGTCGAACTATGACGTCAAGCGGAGAGCTTATAAGCAGCGTTTGCCGGCTGCTAGAGTGTGCTCGTGTCGTGCTCGTTGTCGGGAGCTGAGTGCTCTTTGTCATGCTCGAAATGTAGTAGTGAGCTGTGTGCTCGTAAGCTGTTTGCTGTATGTTAGTGTTGCGGGCTCCATATGGGAGTCGCGCTAGACTGCCAATGCATCTTGCTTAAACTGTTAATATGTAAATAAATCCTGTTCACCGAGTTCCTGTCTACGACCTTCATCTCCTTCAAATGGTGGCAGCGGCGAGATAGTCCGACGACTCCAATATCTGGTTGACAGCGGTAGGATCGTCCGACGAATCTAATAATGGATCGCACATATTTGAGCATGCGACAGCGGACAATAGAAGTGGTCCATCCTTTGTTAACGAGAACGGCGCGCAAAAATATAAAGATAGAGACATGGGAATGAAAAGGAATGTGCGCAATACGAACGCCCACAGGCGCATGTACTCTTGTAAGCAACACGAGAGAAAAGAACATTCAAATACGTATTCCAGAGGTCACAGCGGTTCAACACCCATGCCGGGCGCTGCTTCAAATTAATATTGACCACAGTTCTTCAACGCACATTATGAGGTCCAAGAAAACCAGCTTCGTTGCATGATGCGGCATCTGCGGCTGATATTCTATACTGTGTCCTCATGATCACCCGCAAAATTCCGCACGTACTGATCACATTAGTGCGGGTATAATCCTGAAGGCTGGTCCTATGTATAAGCATTTAAGTCAATCTGCAGCATGTGCGCTATTTTTAGTGCCATTTTGAAAAGCTGCATGCATTTCTTTTTCTGTTCTGTTTAAATAAACGGTAAATTTGAGCACATATATATACAGCACCACTGCTCACTCTAGGCGTAATATGTTCCACCTCGAGTCAAACTTGTGTTTAATGAAGCCTGTAACCATTCCGAGTATCCTTTTTTTTCTCTCTTTCTCTCTATTTATTTCAATACTATACATGTTCCTGGATTTGGCAAAGCAATCTCTAACTGCGTTTTCTTTCTATTCTTTAAAAGAAGCCTTCGCCGACCCCATATGCGCATTTACAACATGCACAAGCAGGAAAATTAATACAGTACAATCTCGTTCAACCGATACTACATATATTTAATCCGGAAAATGGTATAATTTAGAGAAGCCCAGGAAGGCAGCGATCACGTATGCGGCCATTCGCAAAGCTGTCACTCAAAAGCGCCGCTAGCACAGCGGCGGCTATGACTATCATTCGGAGAAGCGGGAGAAAGCATAGCAAAGAGGCATTTGCTATGCCTCTTACGAGCTTACGAGTGGGACGGCCACCAACGATATCGGTTAATAAGTTAATGATAAGTTATAAAAGGCAGCATTAGAAGAGAAGCGCTAATTGACATACATATGCAGTGGAGGACAGACCAGACGAGCGTCTTATCTCTCTCTCTCTTTGTTCTATACTGGTTAATTTGCGCTTCTCTTCTCGCTCCCTTCCCCCTTGTGCAGTGCGGTTGAGGTGTCCTCTATTGAGAGACAGTTACCGCGCTGCACTTAGCCCCACCTTTCACCCCCAATCAAGAATCTCTCTCTCTCTCTTCTAATAGCTGTCTTCCAGAATTTGTTGCGCGATCGCGCTAAAGAACGTTCAACCAGCCAACTGTAACTAAAGTTATAGATATGCTATATCGGAATACTTCGTAAAATTTTTGTTACTCCACTTCCCCCCCTCCCCCCTTTCTCTATCGGGAGGGTTTCTAGCCTTTTTCGTGGCTCTATCCTGGAGACAGTGCAGTCCAAAAATGTGGGCCGATCCCAAAGGCAGTCCATTAGAAAATAAATAATTAAGCAGTCCGACGCTCCGCCCACTTCCATCATGGGAGGGGTGACGCGATAGAGTGCCGTGCGCAGTGACGAAGCCCCATTCTCAACATCAACTCTTACTCTAGAATACAACTAGAGGCTGAATCACCTTCCATTCTTTTTTTCTCTTATGTTATGTAGTATAAGACAGGAAACCAAGCCGCCGTGGTTGCTTAGTGGCTTTGGTGTAGCGCTGCTAAGCACGACGTCGCGGGATCAAATCCCGGCCACGGCGGCCGCATTTCGATGGGGGTGAAATGCAAAAATACCCGTGTACTTAGATTTTAGGTACAAGTTAAAGAACCCCAGGTGGTCAAAATTAATCCGGAGTACCCCACTACGGCAGGCCTCATAATCAGATCGTGGTTTTGGCACGTAAAACCCCATAATTCCTTTAAGACAGGAAATGGTAGGTAAACGAGATCTCGAGAATTCTGTTTAATCTTTCATTTCAGTTTCGCAAGCACAAATGTATTCACACTTGAAGATAGTTTCAAGAATATCGACACACGAAATAAAGGGCGCCTTATGGTCGAGGCCTGTCGTAGCATGTATGACAGCGTTCCCTTATGCTCCACAAAAAAAAAAGGAATTATCATGCTTGCACTGTTACCTTATATATGAGAGTGCACACGTCCGGGTTGGCGCTGCCATCAGTAGAGCACGCGCAGTAATGTGCTTTTAGCCACAGTAAGAATTTGTCATATCATTACAAGGTTTTTCATCATCATGCCTTCATTGCAAGCTCTTTTTTGACGACAAACTCGTCACGCGTGAAGAGGGCTACGATCGGGCCCGTGAGCCGTTTTATCCAATCATCATCGCAGCAGGACGTCCCGGTGCGATTTGTCGCATTCGCCACAAGCGACTTACCTCAGATGTAGCTGATATAGTTCCGAAATAAACCAGTCACAGAGTTACCGATCCGATTGCCAATTGTGTGCTGGTGGACTGGGCGCTCCCGAGTGCACGCTATACTCGACTTCTCGCAGCACGCGCATGCGTCCAAGTCTGCCTGCGCCTCGATACCGCGCTTCAGAATGCAATGCTGGCATCCTGAGGAACTCTCTTGAAGAACCGAAGATCGAGAATGCAGAAGGGCCTTGTATACGCTTCAGTTGCAGTTAATCCCCACCCACTGCTCAAGGGACTGTCACGTGGGCAGCAAGTCCTTATTCCCAAGGTAAGAGTTGGCGGTACACTATACAGAACATGTGATCGTCAAATGGCGAACCAAGTCCTTCAGCACTGTCCTGCTCACGGTTAGCAGGAACACGGGAGTGCGTGACTTCGTTGTACAATCTCCATCAGCGCATTTAAGCGGCCCGGCGCGCAAATAACAGCGTGCGTGCGAACTGTCATAATGCTGGATATACTGGATATAACCGCCAGTTTTTCAATCATCATGTCTCCTCAGTCTTTGATTAAACCGACTGTTATTCCACCTTCTCCTGCCGCTTTTCCCAGTTTCATGTCCTGCAAGGCCCTTCTGACCTAATCACTATAGTTATAGGAGTATCTGCAACCTGTTCATTGCTGCTTCGAATGGAGGTATCGTGGCTCCTCTGGGTACTCTACAGGTCAGTATAGAATTCTTTCGCTGCTTTTACTATACCTTTGAGATTGCTGATGATAATACCATGCTTATCTTTCAGTGCATACATCTCGGTTTGTCCTATGCCAAGTTTCCTTCTCACTGATTTCAGGCTGCGTCCCTTTTTTACGGCTTCGTCAGTCTTTCTCACGTTATAATTTCGAATATCCCCTTATTTTCGACTTGTTGATAAGTTTTGACAGTTCCGCGAATTCTATCGTATCTCTTGAGTTGGTCACTTTCATCATTTGTCGCTTCTTTATTAGGTCATTTGTTACTTGGGAGAGCTTGCCCACTGGTTGCCTTGGTACCTTGTTTCCCACTTCAATTGCTGCCTATGAAGCTAGCCTAGTTACGGTTTCATTCATTATCTCTATGTCATCTTCATCTCTGTTCTAAGGCGGCATATTTGTTTGCAAGCACGTACTAGCCTGAATTTGTCTGCTTTTACCTTTACTGTATCTAATTTCGCCTGTTTCTTCTTGACCAATTTTACTATTTCTCTATTCAAATTGAGATGAACCCTAGCCCTCACTAACCTATGATCACTGCACTGTACCCTACATAACATTTCTAGATCTTGCACTACGCTGGGATCGGTAAAAAGTATGAAATCAATTTCATTTTTTGTTTCACAATTAGAGCTTTTCTAGGTCCCCTTTCTGTTGCTACGCTTCCTGAAGAAGGTGTTCATTATTCGGAGCTTATTGCTTTCTGCGAGTTCTACCAGCAACCTCTCCTCTAGCGTTTCTAGAATCGACGCCGTAGTTGCCAATTGCTTGTTCACCAGCCTGCTTTTCCCCCACTTTTGCACTGAAAAAGCCCATTACTACAGTATACTGAGTTTGCACTTTTCTCATCGCTAATTCAACATCTTCATAAAACTGATCTACTTCATCATCATCGTGAGTGGATGTTGGAGCGTAGGCCTGTACTACTTTTAACCTATACCTCTTATTAAGCTTTATTACGACTACTGCTACCCTCTCACTAATGCTGTAGAATTCGTCAATGTTGCACGCTATGTCCTTAAGGATTTGCAATCCTACCGCCCATTACTGCTTATCTGGGAGACCTCTATTGCAGAGGATATGGCCGTTAGTCAGCACTGTATAAGCTTCTCCAGTTCTAATCTCACTAAGGTCGATGATAGCCCAAACAATGTATGATAGTTCCTCAGACTACTGCTAAGCTAGCCTTACTCGACAGAGTTCGGGTGTTAAAGGTTGACAGAGTCAGTTTCCATTGGCGGCCTGTCCGTACCTAGAGATTCTTAGCACCCTCTGCTGCGTTACAGGTCTGACTGCCGCCTTGGTCAGATGCTCCGCAGCTGCTGGGGACTGAGGGCCATGGGTTAATTGTAGGAATCATGAGGGAGGTAGTAGCCGAATACTGCACCAGGGAGGCCAATTCTTGTTCTGGTGATCGGGAGTGTCTTTGTTGAAGCTTAGTGGGCCTTCCTAATTTGGTTGTACCTGGATTAGTATAGCCCCACTCGCTCTCGGCATCTTTTGCCCGTGTCAGGCGCCACTCTAAGCCTGGAGATGTAGCGCACTGGAGGAAGTGAAAGTCGAGCTCACCAGAAAACTGGAAGAATGCGAACATTATACTAATCTACAAAAAAGGAGACGTTAAAGAATTGAACAATTATAGGCCCATTAGCTTACTTCCAGTATTATATATATATATATATATATATATTTATTTATTTATTTATTTATTTACTGCGTCCTTGGAAAAAGTATTCAAGCTCTTAAACTGGGAAGGCTTAGGAGTAAGGATCGACGGCGAATATCTCAGCAACCTTCGGTTTGCAGATGACATTGTTCTGTTGAGCAACACTGGAGACGAGTTAAAACAAATGATTGAGGACCTTAACAAAGAATGTGTAAGAGTGGAGTTGAAGATTAATATGCAGAAGACAAAGATAATGACGAACAGCTGGGCAAGGCAACAAGAGTTCAAGATCGCCAGTCAGCCTCTAGAGTCTGTGAAGGAATACGTTTACCTAGGTCAATTAATCACAGGGAACCCTGGCCATGAGAAGGAAATTCACAGAAGAATAAAAATGGGTTGGAGCGCATACGGCAGAAATTGTCAGCTCCTGATTGGAAGATTACCATTATCATTGAAAAGGAAGGTGTACAATCAGTGCATTTTACCGGTGCTGACATATGAGGCAGAAACTTGAGCCTGACAAAGAAATAATTAATTTAATTATGGGGTTTTACGTACCAAAACCACTTTCTGATTATGAGGCATGCCGTAGTGGAGGACTTAGGAAATTTCGACCACCTGGGGTTCTTTAACGTGCACATTAATGGAAGTATACGGGTGTTTTCGCATTTCGCCCCCAACCAAATGCGGCCGCCGTGGCCGGGATTCGATCCCGCGACCTCATGCTCAGCAGCCCAACACCATAGCCACTGAGCAACCACGGCGGGTGAGACTGACAAAGAAGCTTGATAACAAGTCAAGGACCGCGCAATGACCGGTGGAACGAAGAATGCTAGGCATCACGTTAAGAGACAGAAAGAGAGCGGTTCGGATCGAAGAGCAAACGGGTACAGCGATATTCAAATTGGCATTGCGAGAAAAAATGGAGCTGGGCAGGTCATGTAATGCGCAGGTTAGATAACCGGTGGACGATTAGGGTTACAGAATGGGTGCCAAGGAAAGCGCAGTCGACGACGGCAGAAGACTAGGTGGGGTGATGAAATTAGGAAATTCGTGGGCACTAGTTGGAATCGGTTGGCGCAGGAGAGGGGTAATTGGACAACGCAGGGAGACGCCTTCGTCCTGCAGTGGACATAAAATAGGCTGATGATGATGATGATGACCAGATATACTGGATAGTCTGCCATCGCGAGCCCAGCGTCATTGAAGATCGAAGCACTCACCTGTCGTGCGATCGGTTTGCCTGCTGACGCTGGCGAAGAATAGCGAAACATAAGGGGAAGGACTGAGTGTAAAAAAATTTATAAATCGAAATTAAAAACAACAAATTATGCAGGTCCCGTGCACTGTGGGAATTGATGTAAGTGAAGCTTTCTGTGCTGTTTGGTTTGATTGACAATAATTAGCGGTGATGACGGTGAATGTTTAATTTTTTCGACGTTTAAGCACGAAAGTGGTGAGTTAATGTCAAACGTCACCTTGCGTGCACCACTGCTGGTTGTCTGCGTAGTACACATAATACATAGGGAGAGGTGTTTGCTTGAGGCGTTGTTGTGTGCCATATCTCATAACCTCTGAGAGGGTCGAGCATTGTCATTATTTCATATGGCACATCGCATCGTCGCAGAAGTATTAAACTTGGATTATGGGGCTGTACGTGCCAATACCACAATCGGATTACGAAGCACGCCGTAGTGGCAGACTCCGGATTAATTCTGACACCGTGATGTTCTGTAATATATCCCAAAATCTAAGTGCACGTGCGTTTTCTATTTCGTCACCGTCGAAGAGCGGCTGTCGTGGTTGGGATCAAATCCACGGCCTTTAGCAATGGCTTAGCCGCAAGCCGCAAAGCGCGCGGCGGGCAAAGAATAGTTGATTTGACGGGCGACCGCTTCGGTAGTGTCACCTGGATCCTGCGGTGCGCTTTAATTAATGCGGCTCTGCTTCTGCGTGCCCTGCGGAATTTGTCCTTTTGACATACTTGCATGGTGTTTATTTTTCAGAAATAGCAGGAACGCACTGTACGGTATCTCAACTTAAGCTTATCGAGTTTCCCTTCCTTGCCTTCTCACGTCACCTCCCCCCACCCCTTGTATAGGAACAGCTGTTAGGATCGGCCTGCAGGGGCACTGCCCTCAAAGCTATTTCAGCCCGCTGCAGGTGCGTCGATCGATCCGGGGTGGGGGCGCCCTTCAGAGAACCAGCGAGGACAGCGCTAACCAACCGTGAACTTCCTTTGGAGAACTGCGGACTACGTCCGCTCTGGAATTTAGAGGCGCCGTCTGGGTTCAGGCGTGACCCTCTGACTACGGGGACGCAGGACAATGAATACCACGATGACTGCGCTGCAAAGGTCGTCGGCCCTCGAGAGAGCACTGAAACATGTGCGGCACTGCAACCTGTGCGGCACGTGTGTGTGAGCCCTCCTCCTCCAAAAAGGCGTGTAGTCTGCGATGACGTCGAACGATGACGTCGAACGGACTGCTTATAAGCAGCGATTGTCGGCTGCTAGAGTGTGCTCGTCGTCGTGCTCATTGTCGTGCTGGAAATGTACTCGTGAGCTGTGTGCTCGTTTGCTGTATGCTTTGTCTTGCGGGCTCCATTTGGGAGTCACGCTAGACTGTGTAAATGTATCCCATGTTCAACTGTAAATAATGTAAATAAATCCTGCTCGCCTAGTCCTGTCGCCCCAAGTTCCTCCGATCGTCCTACAAGCCCGACTCCAAATCTTACACAGCCTCTTCGCTTCCCTCTTCTTTACAGTTCTATCTACGTCCCCTCTGGACTCGCATGTTGAAAAGGAAGCGCTGCAGTTTCTGCAATGCTTTTGGGGGGGGTCACGTATAATTACAGCTGTCAAGATGCTAACGTGGCGACGCCCAGGGAACTCCAGAGGGCATTGTAAACATTCGACACGGTAGGGTTTCGGGAGTGGTGCTGAAATTGTCCTATTAGGTGACATGAATGCCCCCATGCAGGATTTAGATGGCTATACCGACAATAACGGGAAGTCAATGCTGGACCTTTGTGAGCAACATAACCTCGTGATCGTGAATACAGGGCCTAAGTGTGAAGGACAGATCACGTGGGAAGTGGGAAACCGGCAATCGACCATTGATTACTGTCTGATGACAGGAGGAATTCATGATAAGTTGAGAGAAATGGTCATCGATGAGGAAGGGTTTAACAGCATAGGGAGTGACCATAAACACATCATTTTGAAAATAGGATATGTAGTTGGGAAAGAGAGCAAGGAGAGCGAAATGGCCAGTCCAAATTTGAACGCTGAACAAATAGCAAATACAGTCACTAGAGTTGAGGAAGAACTTGGCAAATGGCCAAGTAAAGAGTGGGAATATGGTGAGCTTCTAAGTGTAATAGCGACAGAAATACGGAAAGAGAAACAACATGTTCGTTGGAAAGGAAAAAAGAAACCGAAAAGCTGGTGGAACAAGGAGATACGAGAAGCGATCGCCGAACGACAGAAAGCATATCGAGAGCACAGGCACGCAAAGAAGGCGCAGTTGCCACAGGATGAAGTAACCTGTAAATGGGAAATGTACCGGAAGAAAAAGTCTATGGTTCAAATACTGGTGCAAGCAAAATTAAAAGGTGAAAGTGAACGTTGGTTGTCAGAAATACGTGAAAAAAAGAAGGCTGCACCTAGAATATATTGGAACCACATAAAATTATTAGGCAGGAAGTCAACAACAATACAACAACATATCCTAGACGAAGATGAAAACAGACTGGAAGGAGAAGCAGCAATAAATTACATCCGAAAAGTAACAGCCGAATCTTTCCAAGGCAATGACGAGGTTGTACTTGATGAAAAAAAGAGCATGAAAGAGACCCAAGTGGAAAAGGAGCTGGTGCTGACAGATTTAAACTGGAAGAAAGCGGAAGAGAAAATTCCTAAGCGCACAGCCACAGGGCTAGACGAGGTTCCCGTTAGGCTGATAAATGAACTAGGACCAAAAAGTCGGGAAGCTCTGGTGAAAGCAGTGGAAAAAACTGTAAAAGATAGACGAATACCAGACAGTTGGCGACAAAGTAGAATGAATTTAATTTGTAAAGGTAAGGGGGAGAAAGACAGAATTCACTCGTATAGACCGTTGACCATTACATCGGTAATTTACAGGCTAGCAATGAAGGCAATCAAATTAAAGCTTCAAGCATGGGCAGAGAATAATGGCATTTTGGGAGAGCTTCAGAATGGCTTCAGAATAGGTAGGCGTTTGGATGATAACTTGTTTGTTCTTACTCAGTGTATTGAAATATCAAAAGCAGAAAGCAGACCGTTGTATGTGGCCTTTTTAGACATTACAGGAGCCTACGACAACGTAGACCGCAACATTTTGTGGGATATTCTGGAAGGGGAAGGCTTAGGTAACGATTGTCTACAGCTTTTGAGAGAGATTTACCTAGAAAATACCGTTTGCGTTGAATGGGAAGGGATGAGGAGCGAGGAGAAAGTTCATATCAACAAGGGACTGAGGCAGGGGTGCCCTTTATCCCCGCTGCTGTTTATGATGTACATGGCGAGGATGGAGAGGGCGCTAGAAGGAAGTAATATCGGGTTTAATCTCTCATACAAACAGGCGGGTACAGTAATAGAGCAGCAACTCCCAGGTTTATTTTATGCGGACGACATTGTGTTGCTAGCTAACAAGCAAAGTGATTTGCAACGTCTGGCTAATATCTGTGGACAGGAAGGCAACAATTTAGGTTTGAAATTTAGTGTTAGAAAATCAGGTGTTATGATATTCAATGAAAACAGTGAACAGACAGTGGAGATACAGGGCCAAGAAATACCTCGGGTAACAGAATATAAATACCTTGGTATATGGATAAACGAAGGCAATGGATATATGGAAACACAGGAAAAAACCATAACAGTAAAGGGGAAGAGAAATGCAGCCATAATGAAGCACAGAGCGCTATGGGGATACAATAGGTACGAGGTCCTCCGAGGTATGTGGAAAGGTGTAATGGTTCCAGGACTTACTTTTGGAAATGCGGTTGTTTGCTTAAATCAGGGGTACAATCAGGACTCGACGGGAACCAAAGGTCAGTGGGTCGCCTCGCATTGGGCGCTCACAGGAAGACTACAAATGAAGCTGTGCAGGGTGATATGGGCTGGACTAGTTTTGAAGTGAGGGAAGCTCGCAGTAAAATTGAGTATGAAGAACGGCTGAGGAATATGGAAGTAAGTAAATGGGCTGGGAGAGTGTTCAGGTATATGTACAGGAAAAACATTGATTCGCAGTGGAGGAAAAGAACTAGGAAGCTTACCAGCAAGTATGCGGCCTGTAGCGTGGACAACACAGCATCAAAGAAGGTCAAGCGGAAAGTCAGAGAGGCTGAATTAATCTCATGGGTAGCGGCAATGGAAAAGAAACGTGCCATGAGTAACTACTTAAGAGGAAAAAACGAAATCAGGAACGAAACCATTTATGATAACTCAAAGGGAAGCTCATTACTTTTCGAAGCGAGATCGGGATGCCTTAGAACACGCACCTATAAAGCGAGATATAAGCAGGAAGAAAAAGCATGTGCTTGCTGTGGTAAAGGTAGGGAAACTACGGAGCATGTTTTATTAGAATGTGAAGACGTCTACCCAGCGGTCGATTTAGGCACCACTGGCCTCCTTGAAGCCCTTGGGTTCAGAGGGAGCAGTGGTAAAGCAAACATGTCCGCAATAGACATTAGTAAGAGGCGACTGGAGGACTGGTGGAAGAAAAGTAGGGAAACGACAGAAGACGGAGACGTACAAAAGCACAGTTCGCAACAGGGGATCAGAAAATTTGGGCGTGGTAGTTTATAGTGTTTTTCTTTTTTCATTGTTTAACCAAGGTAGGATATTAGGCAGTATAGTAGCAAGAGCTTGGTGGCGCAACCCACCGCCCCGTTCCAAAGGGGACGCTAATATCCATCCATCCATCCAGCGGTGGTGTCAAAACGAGTTTCATGCGTCGCCTTTCTTCTCCGCCTCGCTCCTGTCTGTATAACCTTTTTTTTTCATGGGCGCCACCATATTGCTACGCAGTGGCGCCATCTATGGGCAGTCGTCATGCTGGCTTGGGCGAGTGTTACGTTTTGCATGACAGGTATACGCTCGGCGGTAGTTTCTGGCGTGTTTTCGCGCTCGTGCGGTCTATTTAGTATGACGTGCGTCTTGTACGTGGTAAACGCTTCTGTGAGACATACTGAGTGGTTTAAGTCGGTATGCCCGGACTTTCTGCTGGCGTTGAGGCGGACGGAGCACGCAGCGCGATGTGCGCGCGCATATTTGAGCCTATATACCATCAGCCTCGGAGATCAATTGTGTATTTCTGAATGTCCCATACACTAATGTGACCTTATTACAGTATTATCCTCTAGTTCTAAGCTGTGGTTTAGGAGCAATGAAACATACACGACGATAGTAACGACGTCGTAACAGCGTGGGTACCATTTTGCTACGATAGGAGCTGTGCTGTTATACTTTGACAAGCGTTCAAACGTTAGCCGCAGATTACATTGCGTGACTACTTGGTTCGGTGCATGAGGTTGCCACCCATCAATAAGATAGTTTTGGTTAGTAATAACAGCACACCTTACAGTGTGAATCAAGATTGTCCAGCAAAGGGACTGTTTACAAACTGCGCGAACGTCCTAAGCAGTGGTAGGTGCTCGATTACAGATATCTGTTCTATATAGCTCATGGTCCAAGCATACGGCATCAGCGGCTATATATGTACAAACGTTTTGCGGCGTGACTATGCAAGGTCGTATTGCGGCGTTAGCCCGTTTTCTCTTGCTTTTTCGATAAAGATAACTAAATTTTTTTTCGGTTGTGTTCGTTCCGTTTTTCACGACGCACTCACACGAATTATGGAAATTTTGTCCTCAAAAATAGCCATCGCATTCTTTTTATGCGATCCCTCTCATATATTATGGCTTTACAGGGCAAAAAGGCAATACCGAAGAGAGAGAGAGAGAATCAACTTTTGAACTGAGCGCTTAGTGGCGGTTGGTGCGCGCTGGCACCAGATGGGGTGGAACCTTATTCGCAGGTCCCATATGCGTCCAGCAGTTCCTGGCCCCTAGCCGCCAGCGCGAGCTGGGTCGGTAGGTCGGGGCTGGACAACAAGGTCTCCCATCGCTCGGGGGGGTTGGGGCTGGGGAGGGTGGGGGGTTCTTGAGCTTAGTGCACTCTGCAATGATGTGTGCTAGAGTGCCTTTTGACCGTCTGCAAAAAGGGCATGAAGTGTCATGCTCTGTTGGGAACATCTTGTGCAAGAGCACGGGATGCGCTAGCGACCCCGCTTGCGTGCGTCGCAGGATCGTTTGCTGCTGTCGGCTGAGTTGCGGATACGGACGGGGAAGCCTACATCTGCCGCTTCTGTACATTTGCGTGATTTCTTTGTAGCTTGTCACGGGGTGCGGTAGCTCTGGCTCGTCCTCGGCCCGGATTGACAGTTCTCGGGCATAGTGGTCGGCGAGTGCGTTGCCTTCCACTTGCGAGTGAGCCGGGACCCACACGAGCTCAACGGCCCGTCCCGGTGATTTGCATTTGGTGAGGATCGCTAGTGCCGCGGGAGAGATGTTCGCCTTGCGGTAGCTTGCGTAGGCGGTCTGGGAGTCTGTGACCACGGTCCTCACTCCCGGTTGTGCGAGTGCGAGGGCCACGGCCACTTCTTCTGCTTCGGCTATATTTGTCGTCCGTATCGACGCGCCTGTGACCAGTTTATCGATGGTGGTGACGACCGCCGTTGCTCTGGTTCCGTGCTTGGGAAGCGAGGCGTCCGCGTAGAGAACCTCTGGGTCCTTTTCCAGCTGTCGAGCCATTGCCTTGGCCCGCGCAGAGCGTCTCTCGTCGTTCCTCCCCGGCTGCATGTTCCGGGGGAGAAGCTTGGTCTTAATAATGTCTCTCCACGTTGTGGGGAGTGGCTCCGTTGTCGGTTGCTGTTCAATTTGCCATCCTATCTTGCGTAGGACGGCCCGACCGTGCTCTGTCCGGCTCAGCCTTACTCTGGTGGGATAGGTGTGCTTCCACCAGCTCTTCCACCGTGTTGTGGGCACCCATTTCCAGCAGCTTCTGCGTTGACGAGTAGACTGGGATGCCCATCGCGAGTTTCACTGCTTTCCTTATCGTCGTGTTCAGCGTCTCGCGGTTCACCTTCGCAAGCTGGAGGTACGGGGCGGAGTACGTTACGCGTGACACGACGAATGCCTGCACCAGGCGCAGTGCGTCTTCTTCTTTGATTCCTCTGTTCCGGTTGGTGACTCTCCGGATCATGCTCAGGACTTGCTCCGATGTGGTCTTGATTTTGTTGACGGCTGCGTGCGCCTTGCCGTCGCTGCGCAACAGAAGGCCCAGTATCCGGATCTGCTGCGTTGGTTTGATCACTGTGCCGTCGATGGTGATGATTATGTTTGGCGGCGGCTCTTTCTTCGGTCTTCCGGGCTGTACCATGAGCAGCTCCGATTTCTGTGGAGCGCAGCTCAGGCCGCAGGTCGTGGCATACTCGTGGACGGTCGTTGCCGCTCTCTGCAGGGCTTCCTCCACCCAGGCGTCGGACCCCGCGCGGTTCGTCCACACCGTTATATCGTCGGCATAGAACGCGTGGTCCACGCCCTCGATCTGATTCAGTAGTTCGGGCAGGGGCAGGAGTGCTAGGTTGAAAAGCAGAGGCGACAGGACAGACCCCTGTGGGGTACCCCTGTCTCCGAGCTCCACAGGCTCTGACCGTTCATTTCCTATCCGGATAGTTGCTGTTCTATTGGTCAGGAAATCTTTAATATAGCCGTAGGTCTTGCGGCCACAACCCGTCTTGCGCAGGTTCTCGAGCATGCTGGCGTGGGACACGTTGTCGAAGGCCCCTTTCAGGTCCAAAGCCAGTATACCCCGGGGCGCGTGCCTCGTTGCTCTTTTAATCACTAATTCGTGTAATTGGATCAGGACGTCTTGGGTGCTCAGGTGCTGGCGGAATCCATACATGGTCGCTGGCATCTGATTTGTCTCGTCCAGGTGTGCTTGAAGTCTTCTGAGAACCATGCGTTCCATGACCTTGCCCACACAGGACGTGAGCGAGATAGGGCGCATGTTCTCGATCGTCAGAGGTTTGCCGGGTTTAGGTATGAACCTTACCTCGGCCTCTTTCCATTCTACGGGCAGCCTCGAGCTTTCCCAGGTTCTGTTGATGTGACCCAGGAGCCCGTGTGCCGCCGCATCACTCATGTTATTGAGCAGCTTGTATGTAATGGCGTCCGTTCCGGGTGCGCTCCTCTTATTACTCTCGTCTATGGCTGTTAATAATTCCGTGATGGTGAACGGTTCATCCAATGCCGGATTTTCCGGTCCCCCGTACTCGTCCGGTATCGGAAACCGCCCTCTCTCCGTCTTGAGATAGATCGCCTTGAGGTTTTCAATGAGCCTTTGGCCGTTGCCATCGTAAGCGTTCAGAACTTTGGCGAGGTTGCGGTTGGTTGCGGTCTTGCTGCTCAACGGGTCGATCAGGTGTCTGAGCAGGCACCAGGTCTTGCGCGCCGAGAGCTTTCCCTGCAGCCCGTCGCACGTACTCATCCAGTTCTCTCGGCACAGCTTGGTTGCGTATTCAGCGATCTGTTTGTTGAGGAGCGCGATGCGTTTGACGAGCTTCTTGTTTCGTCGTTGACGCTTCCATCTTCGCGTGAGCGAGTGCCGCGCCTCCCACATGTGTGCTAGTTTGGCGTCGACGAAGGGCGTCTGCATCGTTGTTACAACTTCTTGAGTAAATCTGTCGAGCACGATCTTTTGTTCTCGCGCCCATTCTGCGTACGTTTGATGTCTGTCCTCATTCTCGTTTTCTCCGGAGGTCTCGTTTTCTTCGTCCGTGTGCTTGCGCATTCGGTACCAGTCGGTGATCCGGGCTTTGCCGAGGGCTGCCCGGTACCTTGGTCCCTTGATCGTTACACTTATGATGCTGTGGTCGGAGCCCAGGTCTACGTCTTCGTTCCGCCAGGCCACTTCTAGGGAGCCCGCCATCCACGACAGGTCCGGGGTGGTGTCCCTGTTGACGCTGTTTCCCTTTCGGGTGACGACGCCCGGTTCATTAAGGAGCGCCATTCCTTGGTCCTCCATTGCCTGTGCTAGAGCCTTGCCTCGTTTAGATTGGTATTTGTAACCCCATGTAGTGTGAGGGGCGTTGAAGTCGCCTAGGACCAGGAGCGGCCTGTTCCCCGCCAACCTCTTCGCCTGGCTTACTGTTGTTTCGAAGTCGTACTGCCTTTGTGACGGTCTGCAGTATGCGCTCATTACAAACAGGTTTCCGGCACTGCCAATAGTCCTTGTGTGAACCTCGACCAGCGTGTGTTCGCAGCCCTTTTGCGCCGTGAGGTGCTGGGTGGCTGCTATGTTGGTGCGCACCAGTAACGCCGTCCCGCCTTCCGTCGGATCCGTGTAGGTCACGTAACCCGGGAGTCTGGGTCTGCCGTGTGTCTCTTGTAACGCGATCAGATCCGGTTTCTGGTCGAGCCCATCTATGTGAAGTTGTAACTCGGCTTCCTTGGTGCGGATGCCCCTGCAATTCCATTGGTAAATGATCGTTGTTTCCCCCCCGCGGATTTGCTTTCTACTGTTCGGCGTCTGCGCCATTTTCCTTTAACGTTTTGATGCGACCGCGCCTGTGCGCGATCGATTCTTTGACTTTATTGGCGCGTTCATTCCTTAGCGCTGCGAACTTGTTCTTCACGGTTATTGTCGCTGTCTTCGCCGCCAGTCGTTCGTGCTTGACTGACAGGATCTTTATTTGACCCTCGAAGGCCTCTAACCTGGCATTCATATTGCCGAGATTCTCGTTAATTTGATTGATGGCTGCGAGTATCGCTGCCAGTTTGCCCTCTTGCGGCGGTTGCTGTTGTTGATGTGACGTCTGCGGTGCCGCTGCTGCCGTCTTGCAGTCAGCGGTGGTTTCAGCGTCCATCTCTTCTTGAACATTCAATGCTTGTTGCATGGGCTGCGCATCTACTCTCCGCTCTTCACGGGGTGAGAGGGAGTCCCTCCGCGGCACCTTGCGTTTCTCGTTGGCGTCCTCGGGCACCGTGCTCGTTTTGGTTATTTTAGTTGCTGAGTTGCCGCTAACTAGCGCATCTATTTTACTCATGAGTGCTCTGATCTGCACATTCTGTTCCTGAATCTGGATGTTTTGCCTTTCGATTAGTCTTTTAAGTTCTGTACATTCGCCGCACTCTTGGCGTGTTGCGGCGTTTTGGTTAGAGGGGGGAGGTGGGGTAGGGTTGAGGGGTGGGAACTCTCTGTCGTTCCCTAGAGCGACGGAAGACCTGTTGGTCCAGCCCACCTTTTTCTCGGCGAGTATCCCTCGTTGGTTGGACTCGACCCGAGTTCTTGATCTGGTCCGGGACCTCGAACGGGACCCCCGGCGTCTTGCGCTCGAGCTACGACTGCCTCCTTTCCCCATCGTCTCCCAGCGGCGGCCGTCCTTGGAGCCGGCTGATGGCGCCTGGTCGGCCCTGTTCGGGCCATCCCGGGAACGGGATCTCGATCGTTGGCGGCTTTGGTGGCTGCCCTTGCGGGCCGGCGTTCTCGAACGGCTCCGCGAAGAGGTGCTGCGTTGGGGTCGGCCTGCAGGAGCTCTTTCTTGGCTGCTGTCGTCGATGGCCCGGCGCCGCTCCCAGCGCCGGCGCCGCACCACGTACGGCGTCTTAAATTTTGCCTTACAGGCCCGGTCGGCGGTGAGATGCTTGCCGCCGCACAGGCCGCACTTAGGCACGCACGCATGCTCTTTGTCCGGGTTGGCGATGCCGCACCCCCGGCAGATGCGATTTTGGGGATTGGGGCACACGTCCATTCGGTGTCCGACGCGGCCGCACTGGTAGCAGACGTCGATCTGCTTGCGGTGCAGTGAACATTCAACGAGCAGGTTCCCGTAACGCACGTAATTGGGTACCTTGGGTCCCTCGAAGGCGATCACCACGGATCTGGTCTTGCCAATCCGTTTCGCCTGCAACGCCGTCGGGTTGTGCTTGTGCACCACTAGGTCTTGAATTTCTTGGGCGGTGTCCTCTAGCGGGATGCCCCGTATCACTCCTTTAACTGTTCCGTGAGGCGCCGATTCGTAAGTGCTCACCTCGTGGGCCGTTCCTCGAATGTCGATGCGTTTCACCATGGCGTACTTGTCGGCGTGCTCCCTCTTCGAGGTACTCACGACGATTATGTTCTGTTGATGGTTTGGACAAATAATATCTTCTCTTGCTGCAATTGCATCGACTTGGGCTGCCCCAGTAATGGCTCGGCTGATTTCGACCCGGGCCACATCGCTCACTTGAAGCCCGCCGCGCGGCCGCATTACAATCTTCACGTCTTCGCGCGGGAGGTCTGGCATTCTCGCGCCCTTGAGCAGCTGTGTTGAGCAGCGCCATTGGCCTCATGCAGGAGGCTAGCGTACACAGTGGTTTCAAGCCTACTAGACTTGAAATGCGTGAGAACGATGCCGGTGTATCACAAATACTTGATAGCGCCTACGGCTCAGATGTTTCGTGGTTGCCTTAGGTTGGCCGTACACGAGCATGCGCCCTTATGTTTTAGTCCCTATGCCAAGCGATCAGATAGTGAGCATATTTACCATTTCATGTTGGTCATGCTGAAACACCACTTCCCTTCGTTGAATTAAAACCGATATACGCAAAATAGTTCAAAACACATATGCACACCGTGGCTGGTAATGTGCGTCACATGTTTGCGCCCCCATGAGATATTTCCGTGTACTCTAGTTACCGATGCACCGAAAGGCTTCCCTGACGACCTCATATGGACGGACATTGCGTAAATTTCACAAAGTACGATCTAAAACATCTTGAAATCGTTTCGCAGCACGTGACAGCAATACGTTC
The DNA here is from genome assembly GCF_023375885.2 of Dermacentor andersoni. NCBI lineage: Eukaryota > Metazoa > Arthropoda > Arachnida > Ixodida > Ixodidae > Dermacentor > Dermacentor andersoni. Next base: position 87,267,046 of record NC_092814.1, on the reverse strand, counting down.
AAGCAGCGCCGCGCCGGATCGCCTAAGGCAGAGAGGAGCAAAGGCTCGCCGCGCTCCGTTTCCTCCTCGACCGATGAAAAGGTCTATACGTACCCACGCTCTGTACCATCCCCGACGCAGTGTGCCAGACAGCAGCAGCAGCAGCAGTCGAAGGAAGAGGCAAAGAAAGCTTCGCTTTAAAAGAAGAACAGTGATAGGGCGATCTCGCGCGCCGTAGCCAATCAGCGCCGGCGCGAGGACAGCGGCGCGGGTGAAGGTCGGCGGCAAACTTTCCAGAATAAGGGAGCTTTACGCTTGGCGTACCGTAGGCGCCAAAATCGGTAGTGGCGTTTATGTGAACATACGAAATAAAATTTGAACTGCAGGCCCCAGTGACGGTCAATATACTTTTAAAAATATTTATACCCTTTGGGGGCTTATCTTGACCTACACTAAGTAGGTCAAGGTCTTGTCATTTTTATTAACGACCTTCCTTCTTTAGTTTCTTCTAATATTCATCTTTTCGATGACGACTGCGTAATTTTCCGTGAAATAGTTACTGATAATGATAATTATTTTTAATTATGGTGTTTTACGTGCCAAAACCACTTTCTGATAATGAGGCACGCCGTAGTGGAGGACTCCGGAAATTTCGACCACCTGGGGTTCTTTAACGTGCACCTAAATCTAAGTACACGGGTGTTTTCGCATTTCGCCCCCATCGAAATGCGGCCGCCGTGGCCGGGATTCAATCCCGCGACCTCGTGCTCAGCAGCCTAACACCATAGCCACTGAGCAACCACGGCGGGTGCTGCTGATAATGATGCTAACATTCTCCAGTCAGATCAAATTCTATATCTAAGTGATGCGTGTCTCTCGTGCATCTAGTAGTCCTTTTTCATATTACCTAAACAACTCTCCCTTAGCCGCAGTTTCATCCTATATTTAGGCCTTCATATCACATCTTATCTAAGTTGGTCTTTGCATATTGAGAAGATAATTAACAACGTTAATCGCATGTTACGTTACTTACGCCGTAACTTTTCAGCAGCCCTTTCATCCTTAAAGCTCTTGTTATATAAAACACTCATTCGATCTAAATTACAATACGCCACTCCAGTCTGGGATGCAAGCACTAACAATTTGGTTGCGTCACTAGAGGTGGTGCAGAATCTCTCTACTCGCTTCATCTGTTCCTGTTATAACCGCACTGCCAGTATAACTTCTATGAAATTTAATATCTCTCTTCCATCACTAGCATGCCGCCGAAAAAATTTTCGCTTGAACTTTTTCCATCGGCTTTACTATCACCCGACCCTCCGTGACGAATTCATTCTTCATCCACATTATATATCTGACCGTGTTGACCATTGCTTTAAGGTTGGTACCGAGCCGTGTCATACTAAACCTTTCTTTACTCTTTTTTTTACCTCGAACTACACAAGACTGGAATCACCTTCCTTCCGACATTGTTTCCATCAATGATAACACCCGATTTAAATCTGCCTTAGGCCTTTCGGGCCACAATGGCGGCTTTGTTTTGGTTCTGTGCGCTCACACGTGTTGCTCCGTAGGTTTCGTACCGTGGCAAAGGCGCTGTGCGGGCAGGTTCGCGTTGGTCTCAGTGTTTTGTTGCGCTGCGTTAGCTGGACCGTGCTCTCCCGGATGTTGCTGTGGTCAGGTGGGACACGAGTAACTAAAGTTCGTGAAATGAACGCGCATGCAACGCTGTACGCAATGTACCGCACCACGGCAATGGCAACGGACGAGGGAATATCCGCGGGAAACATTGCCCTCTTTGGCGGAATCATGCTAACGTGCTAACGATTGTTTAGTATTGCTGCGGAGCGCGCGCGTCCGAGCACCACGGTTGCGCGCAGCGCGGCGTGGTTTCGCGAGAAATCTAAACAAGAGAGGAGAGCTGGCTCGATAGGCGGAGCAACGCCATGAGCAACGCCAACTTCCGGCTTCACTTTAGCTTCACAAAGAGTGACGTCAGGGCCTCTCCCGAGTTTCCTTCCTCCGTGGGTAACAATAGTTGGCCCGCCGAACGCATTCAGTTACAATGGCGATTTAGTGACGCCGTGGCTAGAGGTTTGCGGCGGCGCTCCAGGAAAAGATGACGCCCGCGGTCGCAACTGGTTGGCAAAACTTGCACTGCAGCTGGCCGTTCTTTAACACCCTCTCATCGAAACCTGCTATGAGCACATATTTGCAAAGCATGCTTGAAGTGCCCCCGTTTCTGAAACACAGCTGCGACAGCCCAGACTCCCACTGCTGTGCCTCACAAACATGACACACGCACGCGGATAGGGAGTATAGGGAGAGTGCAGCAGCAGTGTTCAGTGGTACAACCATATCACCTTTCGGCGCAGGTCCTGGCAGTAGCAAGCACTTTTGGTGCAGCGTCCAACGTACGCATGCTTATACCACATACCAGGCAAATTTTAACTGACATAGCTAATATGTTGTGGAGCAGGGGTGGTTTGCGAGAGGCTTACCCTGCAAGTGCGGTCAGGAAAGGACACGGCACTCCTCCACACCGTGATGCACAAAGGACGCTACGGCCGGGCTCGTCGATACGTTGCAGACACCACAGGCATATCATTAACGCGTGTTTATTACGCCAGAATTCAACAGAGTGCGACGGTCACGGCTTGTGGGCAAAGGCTCCCGCAAGACCGATCAAGTACACGTGCCTGCACTGAACATGACATCATGCAATATACTCATGTCATGCACATTAGGGAATTGTCAAATAGGGGCCGCAAAAAAAAAAAAAAAAAAAAAATGGAGTACGCTTAAGCTTCGCCTTCAAGAGTGGAACGCGACAGCGTTATCGCACCCTGTTCGCACCGCCCACTCATTCGCTCGGCATGCTCTTGAGTCACACAAAGACGAAACGTGCGCCTAAGCAAGCGGAACGAACCAAAGAACTCGGTGTCTCGGAGGGAGAAACTATCTACGCTAGCCAAACGTCGTTATCGGCACGGACAGCCGGGCCGCGACGCGCCATGAAGGCGGACGCGATCATGGGGCTGACGCCTCGATGGACTCGGTGTTTTGTGGGATATTCTAAAACGCAGCTTTAAAAAGGAATTGCCGTTAAGCGCTTTCGGGATACGCTACCTGCCATGCGCGAAACCAGAGGGAGTGCCTGTCGATCTGTTAATGCTTGTGCAAGCATAGCGCGTGGCGAACGCGCATGTATATTAGACATGAGCGCATTGTTCAGGCCCCAGCACATGAATACTTCATTGAAAGTGTGCTATATATTACGCGAATTTTTCTGTGCACAGAGTGATCCTCCTGATTGGCTAAGTGCTTTGGACAAAGTTACTAGCCTACATCGTTATTACAACACACTGGTCCGGCATTGACTGTTTTTTATGGCCATGTAATATTCACATTGTACTTTCTTTTGCCAAGCCGGTAATAATAATAAAAAAAGAACTCATGGCTGAGTGGTAGCGCCTCCGTCTCACACTCCGGAGACCCTGGTTCGATTCCCACCCAGCCCATCTTGCTAGTTTTGATTTATGAATTTCCTTCCGCCATTTTTCGCTCATGGCCAACGACGCCGACTTTTCTGCGACACGAGCTCCTTAACGCTATTGCGTTAAAAAAAATTCAGCGCCCCTGCGCATGTAGGGTTTTCCGTTTGTGTCGGCGACACTTTCACCTAAACAGCGCAGCGACCCAAACTCTACACTAAAGTTTTGCGTCAACGAACACGGCGGCACCCATCGAAGTGGCGGCTCTCGCCATGTACCTCGTTCGCTAATACCATTCTGAACTAGATGCACCACGTGCAATTCTGATCGCAGCGGCTCTATTAGAGATATCATTAGAGATAGATTCACTCATGTGGTTTGCCGCTAGTGCGCAACATTCATTCTTTCAATCGGCAAACTTGCGCAGCGCGGTATCGCTGGCAGCGTGGGCGTGCCGAGCACATTTGGCCGTTTACCCTTCAGTTTGACTCCCAAACGAGCGCCATGCGGCCAAATCGGATGTTCGCGCCTGCCAATGGTGATGACTGGACGGCGCGCACTATTACTTGCTTAGGCCACGCGTTCCGCTGTTCACGCTTCATTTGACGGTGATAATACGTCCATCAGAGAAAAAATGCACAAATGACGAACTGGACGACTCCGACGGGCCTCTGCTTCCTTCTACAATGATGATGATAGCGTGCTGCTGGTTCTGATTTCAGTTTTGCTAGCTGCGAAGCTTCGACGGACGGAGGGTTTCGCTCTTATGCAAGCTTTGGCGCAGGCTCGGCGCCATTTTCCGGTAATATGCCGTTTTGGCGCAGGATGACGCAAAGGTCCGCTTTCGGCGCAGTTTGGCGCAATTAGCGCAGCAGTTTCACCACCGAGCGTTGCAAGTAGTCATGTTTAGCAATTGCAAAATACCATTTACAGCAAATACCTTCAGATTCGTACCAGGTACTCATCTCAGATCAGGCAAATAGATTTATTGCTTTTAAAATACAGATGTTTGAATAGCAGTGCAGAAAAATGAGAAAATACTTAGCACATAAAGGAAAACGCAGGACAAAGAGCAGGCTACCATGAATGACACAATTAAGTAAAGAAGCCTGCATTATAAAAATAGATATTATCTTGGAGTTTATTGCTTTGTTCCTATTCGAGAAACAGGAGGAAGAGCTGTTAGGTGTGACGAAAACTACTGTTATAATTGGTGTTTACATGCACATATTTTAAAACAATTATATTTCAAAATATCTTACAGGTGCCGAAGGGCATTACGTAAGGGGGTATATACAGAAATTACGATTGTAAGAACTCGCAAATTATATAACAATTATCATACAATACGTTGAGGTCACAAAACACAAAACAAAATAACACTGAGAGAGAAAACATCATGCTACATACAACTCAAGTTCAACGAACAGTAGCTCTACAATTTTAGAAGTGCCAAAATGAACAGCCAACTATAGGCTTCATGCAGCAATTTTCACTCCAGCTTGCACTGATACTACTTGACTACAATTATGGCTAAGCTCCTCAGCTTGAAACCACACTGAAGCATTGTCCAATGTTGGCTCCTTTACATATCTTTATCTCCACTTGTGCTCGGAAAACTTCCACTGTAGTACTTATGGCACTGTCACATGGGCCGTGAGAGAACTGAAGGAATCATAACCAATGCATTCATGGCTATGGAATTAAGAACCAGGAATGTGAACAATGTGGCGCAATCACTCTAGGTAATGCAGTGTGAATTCTGAGTTAATGCATGTGATGCTGCTGTCCTGTTGGGAGTCATTGCTACTGAGTCTTTAGTGATGCTCTACACGTACGAAACCATTTGTAGTTCATGCTCCACTGTGGGGGTTCATATTCCGTACTGCGCTTGAGTGCATGTTAAAGAACCCCAGATAGCCAAAATTAATCTTAAGCCCCTCACTAATAGCTCTCTCATAGCCCATGTGTTGCTTTGGGATGTTAAACTCCACAATTTGATATTTATTTTATTTTTTATTTCATCCTACTAGGCATTGGTTGCAGCAGCTGTCATTCTTCAATAGTACTTTGGTGCAGCATTTTAGCAGCCTTAATCAAATTATGTAGCTTAGTGTAATTGTTGCAACATTTGATGCAGCACAAGCTCCTTCACTGCCAAAAACCTGCGTTGCAAGAATGTGTTTGAGCTACTCGGAAAATGTAAAACCTGGTCAACAGATAGTGCCAGTGGAAGATGTCGGTGGGAAGTTTAGCTTTATGTAATTCTGTTTTACCCCCATCACTGCCGGTACTCCATGAAGCTCCTTGTATGGTCACTTTCATTAATTTGAATCCACAGCTGTGCAAAATTATTTCATCTAATACAGTCGAACCTCGTTATAATGAAATCGCATTGGCCACAGAAATACTTCTAGTATATCAGATGTTCGTTATAAACATACACGCAGATATCAGCGAAAAAAAGATACGATAAGGTCTATGCCTAAGAAACGCTAGCGGAGTATCTCTGAAAGGGACAGCAAAGGCTCTCCTCTGGATTTTGGTGGCCCAGTGGCATCTTGCCGTGCCGATACAAGGCACAGGAACAACACTAAGTTACAAACACGTGCTCTGCACCACCGCGAAGATACAACCGCACGACCGGTGTTATCAAGCCAGATTGGCACGTCGGTGTGTTGACTATGGTCTGACCAAGCCAAGCGGCTGCCGCCACTTTTCGGACACTGAGGAAACCGCATGTGGACCCGTCCTTCACTACTAAAACAGCCAGCCTAGCCAGTGCGTTGGATATCATGGGTGTGTTCCAATTTTGGCCAGCATCAGAGACATATAGGAAGACAGTTAAGGAGACAGCCAAGACAGTTTTGAGGACAAGTAATGGAACGCATTTCGAACTGGTCTGAAAGACGATGGGAGATGCTCCAGCAACATGATGCCACCTTGCGGCAACAAAAAATAGCTGAGCAAGATATACATTATTTCTGTATATTTAAGTATTTGTGCCTGCAAACCTATGAAAAACACTATGTGACTTACATTAAGGGCAAGGAGAGCGTGTATACATACTTCCGTGCGCAGATGACCTTCCCATCGAGTTTCCAAGCGTCTTGCTCAGCCGCCATCTTGTTTCGACAGGAAAGTAGCCTGCATAGTCTTTGGTTTCTATGCTGTCTTCACAAAGCTGTCTACTTTGATGTTTTCATGAGAAGTGGAACGAGATTTAAGATGGCCACTGTCCACTTAGCTGTCTGCTTTGTCATCTACGAATGCTAACATATTAACAGCGGGAATCCTACTACGGCTTATGACCAGCCACTGCGCTGGCAGCACTGTTTAGGTCGCTAGGCCTAACCAGTGCCTCGTCGGGAGTCGGCAACCTAAGTTGCAGTTTCGTGCCTAGTTGACACGGCGGCAACATTGTTGATGGCTGCCTAGTTTGCGAAATTGTGTGCCCAGTTCATGCCCAAAACACCTAGCAGCGTCCGAAATTTAGGTTTTCGCCGTTATACATTGGTGCGAGGGGTAGGTAGTGATGTTGCAGGGAAGTACAAATAATCATGCTAGTCTGAAAAATCGGATGTCAAAGAATCGGTTGGTGACTGTGTTCAATGTTTTTTCTACCAGAATATGTGCCAATAAAAATTTCCTTCGCTATAGCCAATGCATGCTGGATCCCGCATTTTCGATTTTGCTATAGCAGGAGAATACTCAACTGAATAAAACAGTGACCAACCAAATTTTACATTTAGTTCTTTATATCCGAAAATTGATTATATCAGTGCTCGTTATAACGAATGTCGACTGTATATGAAATAAATGAGCTGTTTAGCATGCATGCCCTTTGGGCCTACTGAGCACAACTAAGTTATCTCCTTCCTGCCCATGGGAAAAAGGGTGTTTCAAGGCAGTCCCTGTATATATTCTTTTGGCAGCACCCAAAGCTCTTAATTTATGTAGGCCACTTCTGATGCAACCATTTGCATTTCGAACATAAAATTTTTCACCAAACCTGTTTTGTATCCATACTACAAAAACAGGATTTCTTACATGGGGCAAAACTACATTGCAGTTGGCTTTATACATAGGAAATACTTCTCACAAAAGGGCACCTTGTGCAGTTACATGCATAATAGGCACATTGAAGCAGTATCAGGCAGAATGCTAATGCTACACTAGAATAACCTATAGATTCTGGATTCCAATGCATTTGAGAACTGAAGGATGTTGAAATTCTAAAAATTTAAAGTAAGTTTGATCACCAGGAACAGTCCGTACAGTTATTTCATCTAGGCACACTTGCCAAGACTAAAACACACTGGGGAATAAGTCTTCCTCCATCAGTTTTGGTCTCGGTGAGTCTACCAATACGAAATAATTGTTTTCGCAGCTCCCACGGTGAATCATTTTATTAAAATTTCAGTGTACGCCTAAATAATGTCGAGGATAGGCTTCAAAAATGCATCAGCCTTCCAAAGTCGCTAAGTAACATAAAGTAACTTTAGTATGTGAATGTACAGACACTAACATCAACAAGGTTTATACCCCAATCATAATAAGGTCATCACAATTCTGAAATCTTGGTGCAGCTACAAAACAACACAAACTAAAAAACAAACATGGCCTGTATTTTAGAAGAGTCCATGTATTTGAACAAATGGAACAAAAATTTAAAGGCATTGTTCAATTGTTGAACGTCACCAGGCTGCGAGTACACAGAAACAAGGTATTAAGTATATAAAATGTTTTCGGCACACACTTTGATCAAATGTGAGATATGCAACACAATTACTATTGGCAACAGCCGTGTCACTCCCTCTGTTACGCGAGTTACCGAAATCCCTGATCTGCTGTTTAATGTTCTGGCAACATGAAAACTACTGGGTGATACTGATAACAGCCCTACTTTCATAGGCCTGTGCAAGTACAATGCAAAAATACAAATGTGAAGGGCGTTTCACAATTTGTATAACCAAAACAAACGTACTCAAGCCATCCAAAAATAACATACATTGCAAAATTTTGAGAAATCATTAAGGAGCACAAATTACTCCTTAAAGTATTGTTGAGATAAACAGAAGTAAAAATGCGGTAAAAACAAGGGTAAATATATTCTGGATAACAGTATTTAACCAGTTCAAAGTCATTGATTTGGCTAGTGCAATGCCCTAGCAACATTTGAACAAATGATAAACTTCCTTCTTCACAGCTTCAAGTGGTCTACTTGCCTGTGCTATCTCTATGATTTTCTCACCTACGTTTCAAGTCATCTACAGAGACTCTCGGCTATTCTGCGCGTCTTTTGCAATGCAGGTCTGCAACTTAACTCTGCCTAATGGCGTGTCGGCAGCTAAGAGATCACTGTACTTGGTCATCTAGTCGATGCTACAGGTCCTGCCTGACCTTACCAAAGTTAGCGCCATTACCAACAACTCGTTCTACTCAGGATGTCCATTTCATTTTTGACCCCTGTTTTTGGCAGTTTGTGAAAGATTCTGCAGAAATGGCATGGCCCCTCACCTGCCTCAATTAACTGTTCCCCAAATAGTGGATGACCCTTACATGAACGAACATGTGCGCCATCACCATACTTCACCATCACCATTTGACATTGCATCTTGGTCTTGGGACATTGCCTTTTTACCTTTGCAAGTCATGATTATTTAATGTCATTAAAGGGCCCCTGAAACGGTTCGGACAAATTTTGTAGACGTGTAGGGTACAGCTAAATTTAATCATTCGCACCAAAACTTGTGTGAAACGTCTCATAGTAAGAGAGCTACGGACAATCACAAGTTACCCTCCTCCATAGTCATGCATTTTCTCAACTCGTTCGCCGAGTGATCGGGGCTAAGCTCCGCCTTCACTGGCTCTGCGTCATGATGACATGTCGTGTCGTCTCCTTCTGGTTCTCTAGGAGCGAGCGCACGAAGCCTCTCCAAACTCTCCGCCAGCTGCTTGGCAGTCGACACCAAGCGAGAGCTACCGAAGCAGCGTGCGTTGAGAGCATTTCGTTGCTGCTACTGTGCGTGGTTGAGGCCTGTGCCACCAGGTGGCTGCACCATGCAGACCATTCACATTTGTGCTTCTGCTCATCCCGTGAAACGACACGGTCAAATGGCCAGGCCCTGTCCCTTGCGCTTGCATTAGTAATCTTCCGGTGTAAAGCGATGGCTGCAAATACGCAAATCCTGGTGTTGATCAGATAGCGGGGGTCCGATGCGACGTAGGCAGTCAGCTCGTCTGCTGCCGTGCAGAGAGACACGATGTCGCAGCTCGACATATTGCCAGTTGCTACGTTTGCAGTCCACAACGCAACAAAGCCGAATCATAGTGCTCGCGAAAAGACTGAGATGGACTCTGACCGCGGAGCTCTCGTCAAAATGCAGCACGTTAACACAAGCAGACAATGCTTGCTGTGTGCCGGAAGTGCGTAAGCGCAGTGAGAAATTTTTCTTGTGCATTCTCTTCCTGTTACATTCTTTTTATAGAAACAAATTACCTAACATTCCAACTATTACGAGGATCATCTGTTCACCATAAAGGTGGAAAAATTATCGATGACGCGCCCTGGGTAGCTAATCGGATAGCTCGCCCTACTGACGTCAATTGGGTGATTTATGTCAGATGGGTATGGGCGGCTGAAAATTCCGCTGAGCAGTGTGCTGCGATCGGCAGCGATGTACATCTTTAAAACCTTATAATAAATTACACGCTTTACGCGAAACACATAGATGCGTCAATTAATGCTCAGAAGAACTTACTCTAACGACTCAGTACGTTTGTACAAAATCGTCAAAATCGTTGAGGGTCCCTTTAAGGCAGTGTTGTATAACAATGCTCTTAACTCTGTAAAGATGCATGGCAGCTCCTGTGATTTTTTTTTACTGTTATTGCAGGATGCCAAGAGACGGCCACTGTTTCCACATCTCTTTCAAGGCAGAAACATCACCTCCTTTACAGAATACAAGGAGCATGCCAACAAGCATGAAAAGACCCAGACAGGCAGTCCCATACAGCCATTTAGAGTGCCTTGTTGAAGGTTTGCCTTGAGTCACTTGTGCAACCTTGGCTGTATTTTTGCTTCCCTACAAAGCACATCAATAAGAGACATAAAAGAATATTACTTATATGCTCCTTGCATGGCTGAAAATATCAATACAAGTTTTGCTATACAACATGCTTTTTATTCAACCATAGTGAGTAAAAAAAAAAAAAAAAACGATGTAACATAGTAGTTCAGTTGGACTACATGAAGAGGTGGTGATTACTTGCGTGACAGAGCACAATATGTGCTTTGCCAACAAATCCACTGCTAAACTTTAAATGAATTATTGTAAGACTTATGTTGCAATGGCGAAAAGCTGGGCAATGCTCAAGGCATTCAGTCACGCTCTCGAGATTATACTTCTTCACACCAGTTCCCCACAGCACTGTAGAGGTTATGCTGCTGGCCAACAGAAAAGGCGAACATCATCGAGAAAGTGTGCACTCGCACCGACAATACACCCTGTGGCTGCCATATTGCACGAGGTGGTTTGGACTACCCAGCCTCCTACCTTCGTTGTTTACTGCAGGTTTTTCCATAAAAGTTACTGACTGTTTGATGTCACAAGGGTCACACATTATAATCTTTCTGTCTGCATAACAGAACTATGCTAGGTGGCAAATGCTTTTCCAGCTGTTCTGTCTAAAATTATGAAGAAAACATAACTATTTTCTCAGTGTTCTTGTATTTCAGCACGTGAAAGAAAGCAATCTTTAACACGAATCGATCACAATATGGTCTCCGCAAATTATTCTCAGACAACTATGCATACACTGAATATTATTAATGTACATGGGAAAAAATTATTCTTTGGAGTATAATTGAGCATACTATAAAACAGCCCCCATAAAACCTAAAGCAGCCTCCACAGTGCTCCAAGCAACTACTGAGCTGAGGTATAGTTAAACATGTAAACGCTGCGTAACATTACAACATAATGCAGACAAGACACAGCACTAACTCCCAACTAAAGGTTTATTGTGCATGTGCAAATGTAAATCTGTGCGATGACACTACATTAGAAAGGGGAAAACATACCAGTCGAATGAAGTTAACCATAAATTGACACCACCAGTCATGGAAAATGCATAGCAAACGCAATCCAAAGACAAACAGTTCACATCGACATGGCGACTTCAGTGATCAACAGTGGGCAAACAAGGAAAGCGTCAGATGGAGCCAACGTTTTGGGAAGGGGACTTGTCTGAGAGGGCGCTTACATCGGGGCTTGAAAATGAAGGTTCTTTATACCATATTCACAACTGCTTAACAATTCTTCAAGTACGAGACTTTAAGAATGCTGTTTCAAGTAATTCTTTTTAATTAAAAAGAGCAGGCTCGCTGATTAACATTAACATAAAGTGGTAGACTGACCTAGACATGTAATTTCTTTATGTCCATTGTATCATACACATGAAATATGAGTAGTGCCTTGAGACAGCTACAAATATCCCATGTTTAATGCCACTTGCTTGCACAATTTTTTTTATTGTCCTAGACCCCACTGAATAGAACGCAGAAATGCATAATAAATAGTATGTACAATATTTCAAGGCAAGTAATGTTTTGAACCATTTATGATGCAAACAGATCAACTAGGTCATCACTAAACAAAAGATTCTGTTTTAAACACATGACAGTTTTGAGAATCATGACTACCAATACTTGGACAACTGACAATTTATAATTGAGGCCTTTTTCAAACCTTGAACCTTTATTCTCTATGTACTATCATTCCTTCCAATTTAAACAGTATGCTTCATACGTGTGCATGTGTGTCAAACTAAATATTTGTGTTCTGCTCAATTTCTCTGATTCCATTTGTCAAGTTGTTTTTTCAAAATTTTACATTTCTGAACCAGCAAGAAAATCATTAGCTGTACATATTTAAGCAGCCCGTAATATTTCCTGTGCCTGTGAGGTAAATAATGTTTTTGAGGATGAATCCTTTAAGAACACAATCTTCAACTTTGATCAAGTTTTTACAATAAATTACTATATAGAGGGACCTTGAAGTTACGCATCTTAATGTTCCCTCAGAGAAGATCCTAACTAAAACACTCGAAAAAAATTTAGGACACTGTAAGGCATATGTGTCAGGAATCTACACTGTTATTCCAAGAAGTGCATGTTCTGCAAAAAAGCATGAATACTGTTTTCGTTTCAGGTGCTATAAAAAGAAAAGGAAAAAAAAGTTTCTTTTTAGATATAAGATGTTCAGCTACTTTGAACGAACAAAGTACTACTATGATATTTCATGTCCGTGTGATATCAAGTTTTTACCAGTGCCTAATGCCACATATGCAAGTTACAACTGACCAGAAAACATTTGTATGGAGGATTATAGATATAATTTCATTAAATGTCCAGAGCCACACTTATAACATACAAAGATTTTGCTTTGAAAACATATGCGCTGGACATCATCTCAGCCATAAAATTACTTCACGGATCTCATGCTGGTCAGTGGTATCAATAAAAGCACAGCTAAACATGCCTGAAATCAGTCACGAATTCTATTAGTAGCATAGTCACTCTTTGATATAACAAAAATGGGTTATGATTAACTAATGCATATGACGAGGTAATTTTAATTCCCCTAGAGCCAAACAATGAAATCTTCCTTACCTCAGTAAGGAGGCCTTCATTGTGGTGAGGCCACCTTATGCCACTCAAAGCTTCCTTACTGAGGGGCCCTCAGTGAAGGTTTCCTTGCTGCTTCCTCAGTGTAAGGTAGCTCCGAAGCTACCTTCATGCGTCCTTACGCCACCTCCTGACTCTGAAAGATCGCTTCACCCGACTGCTTAGCCACGTGACATTTGCTTGCGCATGTGCGCTGTCGCTTGCCTGCAGAGAGGCGCGAGCACGGTACGTCTTGCCAGGCATGTTCATTTCAGTCACAAGTTCGGCATGAGTAGCGTTCCTAGGTGTTGCATGACGCCGGAGTGCCAGCGCTGCTGGAGCCCATCAAGTTTCGCGCTATAATGTCAGTCAGTCAACAAATTTTATTAAGGTGCTAAGGAACTACTAAGTCGTAGTTGTGGGCCGCTCCCACGTTGGGCCGGCCGGAAGAACATGGTCCTCCGTCCGTTCGTGGGCCCTTTGGACAGCCCTTAGTTGGTCCTGGGGATCGCCGCTTTAAGGGCCTCTTCCCAGTCCGCTTGTTTATTAAGAGATGCGTTTTGTAACGCAGAGCATTGCCAGAGCATGTGTGCTAACGAGTAATACTCTTCATTGCACTCAGGGCAGTGTGGGTCGATGTCCGGAGCAAAGCGGCTAAACTTTCCTCTCAAATGGAAAGATCCCATTTGTAACATTCTCAATGTGAAAGATTGAGGTCTAGTTAGCTGTGGGTTTGGGAGCGGGAATTGCCTGCACCCAAGCTGATAGTGTTTAACTATTTCATTACAAGAGAGCAGAGGGTCAGAGCTATGCTCACAATCCCGACTGCTTAGAGTATCAGGACCATTGCGGAATGTTAGCTCTCGTGCCTGGTCATGAACTAGCTCATTCGGGTTGGGTTTGCTGGGATGTACATTGGTTCCCATATGTGTACCGGGAACCATGCGATAGTGTGAACAGCATCAGGCGGTCTTTGCTTGATTATAGCCACCGCCTCTTTCGAGATTAGGCCAGATAGAAAGGCTCGTATGGCTGATCTCGAGCCTGTAGATGTAAGGCCGCGAGGGGTCATTCATAGCTAGCATGATGGTAGCCTGTTCAGCCGCTGCTACCGTGGTGTGTCTTACCGAGGCTGCATTAAGAATTTTCCCGTGAGGATCAGCTACAACAGCTACAAATGAATCTGTGTGCCCATACTGGGCAGCATCTACATAGGTAGTTAATTGCAGGCTTTTGTGCGTAAAGTCAATGAGAAAGCGGGCTCGTGCCTTGCGTCTAGCTGCATTATATTGGGGGTGTACATTCCGAGGGAAAGGGCTAACTTGAAAGGTTGCCCTAACGGTGTTAGAGCATGATGGCATTCTCGTCGACGGCCAAGGGGGCCAGACCTGCAGACATATTATATGCTTCTGCCTGACTTCGAAGATGAGAGGCGGACGATTTGTGCCGTTCTTTGTGCTTCGATTGCCTCCGTCAGGGTATTATGAACCCCTAATTGTAGGAGCTTCTGCGTGCTGGTGCTAGTGGGAATTCCCAGTATGCGTTTGATGCTTTTTCTCATCAGCGCATCAATTTTGGCCTCCTCCGAGCGGGACCAGTTAAGCACCGATGCTACGTAGTTTATATGACTCATAAGGAACGCATGATACAGCCTAAGGAGATTGGTCTCACTGAAGCCGCCTCTGCGGTTCAAGATGCTTGTGATTAATCGGAGCATGTTTCTTGTTTGCCTTGATGCAGACAACAGTTTGATTGTTCCTTCCCTTTGCATTTAGGATCAGACCTAGAATCCTGACCGATCCGACTCTAGGGATCATCTGGCCAGATTCTGCGTATAGGTTAATAGGAATCTGCTCGAGAGGGTAGAGTGTCCCTTGCCCCTGCGATCCAGTCTATAAAGCAGTAGTTCTGACTTTGATGGTGATAGACAGAGTACCGTCCCTTTTAAGTACTCTTCCGTAATATCCAAGGCCTCCTGAAGGGCACGCTCCACGGCCCCCTCGGACCCCCCACCGCTCCAAACGGTGATGTTGTCTGCATAGAGTGCATGATTCACGCCCTCGGCCCTAGCCAGCCTTTCCGATAGGCCTTTCATCGCTATATTGAAAAGGAGGGGTGAGATTACTGCATGCTGCGGAGTGCCCTTAGCCCCTAACTTGAACTCGTCGGATCTTAGTTGACCAATTTTAATAGTGGCTTTACGGTCCCTTAAGAAAGAGCTGACGAAAGCGTGAAAGCGTTTCCCTAAGTTTAGGTGCGAGATGGATTCCAGAATGAATCTGTGTGTGATGGTGTCAAAGGCTTTGGCGAGATCTAATGCCAAAATGCCTCTGACATCCCTGGTGCTCACGCCGATTATCTGCCTTTTGATGAGAAGCATGACATCTTGCGCGGATAGAGAGGGCCTGAAGCCTACCATGTTATACAGGAACAGTTCTCGTTCCTTGATGTATCTCGTTACTCTCTCATGGAAGACGTGCTCAGCCACCTTGCCCACGCAGGAAGTGAGCGACATTGGTCTAAGGTTCTCGGGTGTGAGTGTTTTACCTGATTTTAGAATAAGGACCACAGAGGCCGTTTTCCAGTCCTCTGGGACGCAGCCAGTTTTCCATATCAGCTTCTCTATTGATTTCTCATCGAGGTTACGCAGGAGTCTGTTGGAGATGCCATCCGGCCCGGGTGCCGAGCAGCCGTTTAGCTCGTGTAGCACCTTTCAGACTTCCGCTTTAGTCACCGGGGCATCAAGCTCCTCTATGGATTCACCTGTATACTCTGGGTAGTCCTCGTGCCCCGTGGGGCCTACGGGGAGATACCTGTCTGCTAGGCTCTGAAATATGTCTACATCTGTTAGCCCCTTTCCTTTAAGATCGTGAATTATTCTATCAATAGCTAGGCACTGATTGCTTTTGGATTGTGAGTCAGCTAACAGTTGCTTCAAGAGGTTCCATTTGCTTCCCGTACGCATCTGTCCGTCAACTGCCGAGCAAACCTCGTTCCATTGCTGCTCGTTCAACTCTTGGCAATACGCTTCGATTTCACGATTTAACATCGCTACTTTCTTACGCAGCCTCCGATTGAGCCTCTGCGTTTGCCATCTGGCGAGTAAGGAGTTTTTGGCCTCTACCAGGTGCGCATCCATCCTGTTGACTTTAAGTCAGTTACGACTGTTTTAGTAACAGCCTTGACGTCCTCTTTGAGTCTTTTTATGAGGTCTTCGAAGGACTCGTACTCCTCCAAGTCCTCTCCCCAGCGTTTACGGGAGGCGTCCCAGTCTACTACGGTAAACGCCCTAAGGGGGGCTGCTGCCACTTCCAGAGAAATCTCCACAATAAAATGGTCACTTCCCAGGTTTTCTTGCTTATTGTGCCAACTAACAGAGATGGCATTCTTAACGAAGGCCAGATCCGGCATGGTGTCCCGCGAGACTGAATTACCGATGCACGTGGGAAACTGTGGGTCCGTAACTAGCTCTAATGAGCATTTTGTAACCGCTTGAAGTAGATTTATTCCTTTAAGGGAGTGTCTCACATAACCCCACGCCTGATGCGCCGTGTTAAAGTATCCAGCTACCACAAGTGCAGCATCCCTTGCTTTTGCCGCCGCCTTGGCTATAATCGACAAGAATGCCTGGCGACGGCCTCTCGGGGAACTGCAAATGTTTAAAATGAAAACGCTGTTTTTAAGGCAGCTGCTGGGAATGATTTCGATAAGCATTACCTCCGCCCTCGTGTTGCCCAGCTGCAATTTGTGCTCTTGAAAGGAGCACTTCTTCGCAACTAGGACCGCCAGGCCGAGTTTGCCCTCTTCGGTTGCAGAGATAGCTCGATAACCTGGAAATGACGAAATTTCAGTTCTAGTTTCCTGTAGTAAGATAACATGTGGTTTGTTCGACTGTTTCGCAATAAATTGCTGCAGTGGGGCCTTTCGCCTCTGAAAACTGGTGCAGTTCCACTGCCATATGATAAATTCTTTAGTGTGGCCCGCCATTGTTTAGGCTTGAGAAGGCCTCTAGGACGCTACCTGTAGCTTCGCTAGCTGCCGCTGGAGAGACTTCCATACTCAATGGTTCAGCGCGCTTAGTTTGCACGTTTTCTAGAACTTGGACTCTAAAGAGCAGCATTTGATTGCCCTTGATCAATTCATTCACGGAATTTTTAAACGGTCCAGCGAGCGTTGCATCGCTGCTCCGTCATGGCAGTTTCTTCGGCTGCCTCCTGCGAGGACGTGGCCCTACGTTTAGCAGTATGCGCCTGCGCTACTCCGTTTGCCGAAGAGGACTCTTGCCTTTGTTGGAGGTTTGCTTGCCGAAAGGCCTCGAAATCGGCCTTCATCTTTTGGATTTCTGCCTTTAGGCTAGCGTTTTCTTGCAAGGGCTGTGTTACTTGGGGGTCTTCCCTATGCTCTGGCAATGTTATTTGCGTTACCTTTATTGGCGCCTTGTCCGTCTTGGGGTTGACTCGGTCCGCCCATGAGGGTCCTTCCTGGATGGGCGCCCGGGATTGGGAACGCCCCTTGGAGCGGGAAGGTCCTCTGGAGTGGGAGCGGCCCCTGAAGCGAGACCGGGGGCGCCCTCTGGAGAGGCTGCATTGACGAGCCGCTGGTGCCAGCGAACGAGTACGTCCAGGCGCGCTTGTCAGGCTGGAGTCACGTGAATGAACTTCCTGGGCCGCCTGTGACTTCTTAGCGCGCCTGCGCCGGTGTCGTCTTTGTTGTACTATGTAGGGCAGCTGGAATCGCTGCTTGCACTTGCAGTCCGCAGTGAGGTGAGGACGCCCGCAGATGGAACACTTTGGCGTGCACTGATGATCTTCGGCAGGGGAGGCTACATCGCATTCCCTGCATTTATTCCAGTTGGGTTCGGGAACACATCAGCTCAATGTCCCAAATCGCCACACTTGTAACACACTTCCACTTGTCTTTTGCCTAGCGTGCAGGGCAGCATGCCCGCGCCACACATGACGTAGTTCGGCACTCTAATACCTTCGAAGAGCACCACCACCGTCGTAGTAGTCTTGATGCGTCTCACCTCGGGTGCTTTCGGGTTCCGTTGGTTGACAATCATTGTCCGCAGCTGAGCATCGATGAAGTCGGCGTTGACCCCGCGAATGACTCCCTTGCATGTGTTGTCCGAGGCGGCTAAATAAGCTGCCACATCGTACTTGCCTTTCCTGAGGTGTATCTGTTGAATGGACGCATAGGCACACGCGTTCTTCCTCACCAGTGTAGAAACGACGAGAATGTTCTGAGCAGCATTAGGGCAGATGATGTCTTCACATACTTCGTCCAGAGCTAAGGCCGCCGCCATGGCCAAAGCTTGGGCTAGTCGAATCGTACTGACTTTCTTAACGTTGAGGCCTCCTCTTGGTCCGACGATGATGTGTATATGGTCCGGAGGCAATTTCGAGAGTCTTGAGGCGTTCATGAGCTGCTTCATCACGCTCTGTCGGGTGGCAGTGCGGCGGCCACCTTTCCCGCCATTGCGTGTCTCCGTGCTAGCCGTCGACTTCGGAGTCTCCAGTCGAGCCTTCTTGTTTCTGCCCACTGCCGTGGTCCAGCCCGGGCAATTCGCTTCGTCAGGGTCGATCTCGACCCCTTCCACCATCTTAACTTCAGGCATTTCGCCCCACAACGCCGAGTAGGCCGTGGCTTACCACGGACGCCGCGCGGATGCTAGGCTGAGTCCGGTAAGGTGAGCCGACAAACATCGTGGTCGGTAGTTCAAAGTCTCTCAAATTGTCTAAAAGCTCACCTATCGACAAGAGTTCGGTATGGGCTGGTCCCTTGCTACATACTGTGCCGAATGATGCACAACTTTCCAGGATTTGGCGAAAAAATTCACCAAAATCATTTGAAGAAGCAGGATCCGATGTTTGCGCGTCCGCACTACTCGGCGCCCCCTCAGAATGTCACGCTATAATGTGGTACTTTTTTACGTTTGGTATACAAAACGAGAAGAAAGCGTGCATGCGGATCTATATTAGCACTTCCATTTAAAGATTACGCAACTATACAACATCTATTTATTGAATAATTGTGTTAGCGTAAAGCTTTTAAGAGATCCTCTCGAACCCAGGCATGCGGCAACCGTTCCTTACGTGAGGACAGGTGAAGGGAGCTTTCAGAGTACGCTTGCTTCCTACATCAGTCCTTCACTGTAAGGAGGCCTCACGTAACGTTAGGAAGCAGTCGAAGGAAAGGAATGTTTCATTGTTTGGGCCCTAGAAATTCCTATAGGAACCCATTTCAATATTCTTATTATGTGAAAATTCCAGTTAAATGGATATAACAAAATTTTTTGTTCAGATTGACGATTTATTGATCACTACTGTCAGTGGCCATGTGACACGTGCATGCACACTACACCACAGCTGGCTCACACTCCCGACTCCCCACACCTCTCTTGTGCTCTGTGCACTCAGTACATTGCACCTTGTTTGAATGTCATGAAATGAAACGAGAACAGCTGAACGCCTGGCTTGTGCTACGTGAAGGAAGGATACTTCAGTACACACTGCACCATCTAATAGCAGCCACGATAAACAGCTGCAAGCACAGTCAACACATTTTTTTTTGCATTCTGGGACTGTATTTCAGAATGAGCCACTTAATTTTCCATTCTTTCTTCCCTTCATCATTGACTCAGACGAATTCACACTGCCATATCTATTGGGATTGGGCACTCAGCGCAACTTTCTCCCTCACACACACACACACACACACACACACACACACACACACACACACACACACACACACACACACACACACACACACACACACACACACACACACACACACACACACACACACACACACACAGAGAGAGAGAGAGAGAGAGAGAGAGACTTTGTAGTTTTTATGCTTCTGGCTCTTTATGGGAGGAGAGTTACTTGGGCCTCAGGCCTCTAGGGCTCGCTGCTGTCTTACTGAGCAGACAAAATGGGCCACTGGGTATGTGCCCAAATAGACAACTTGGGTCACTTGGTATGTGCCCAAACAGGAAACTTCAGCATCGCGTATATATGACGCTGTTATGTACCCATTCTTGGTCAAGCCCCTGTAATGGATGTGCCAAGGAGACACGAGGAATATGTGGCCATTAATGTATTAAATCGATAGCACTCCATTCAGAACAGACATCTTTGCATTGAGCACAGTTGCTTGATGAATGGTCATTGCAACTTAGTTGCAGCCAGGATACTATGAATAAGGGGGTTGCTACAGGGTTTCAACTGGTTTGCTTAAACTGCAATGAGATATACCATATATACTCGTGTAATGGACAAAAAAATCCCCCCAAAAATATATTTTAAGATTACCTGTGTATAAGCCGCACCCTTGATATTCTAGAAGGTTGGCAGTGTTATCTGTTATGTGGCGCGAGAATTTGGAAGCTTTTTTTTTAATCGGTAGCAAAACAAGGCAGCTGTGCCGAGTTTTTAGCACCTCCAGGTAGCTAAAGCACAGCCTCCGAGATTTAGTAGCTGCCTCTGAAATGCTGCCGTCGCTGGTCTGCGGGGCGTCACTATTTATTCCAGGAATAACCAAGCATAGTCAGAGCCAGTACAAGCCAGTACTGTAGTTCAGTAAAGGCAACTACCACCGAAAATATATTTAAAAAAATGTGTCCTATTCTTCGTGTAATGGCCGCACCCTCGATTTTCACCCTAAATTACGGAAAAAGAAACAACCTGCGGCCATTATACAAGTACACAGTAAAACCTCGTTAAACCGTACCCGCTTAAACAGTAGTTTCGTTTTAAAAGTAGTAAAGTCAAATCCCCGACTCAGTGGCCATTGAACATAATGTGTTTTGTATCCGGCAGTGCTGCTGCGACTGCAAAGAGATGTCGGCTACGAGGTTCGACTTCTCACCATCGTTGCCTTTGTTGTTGCCGAAGTGTTGCCTAGCGACAGTGATAAGGACGACACGGAAAGCGACAGCACGGACGATTCAGGCCCGACAGTGACAGAAGCTGCGCGCTACGTCAGCCTCACGAATGCAATCGTCGCGACGAGAACAGCACCACGCAATGAAAAGGTGCCCCACGACTTCTGCAACGCTACCGCGCCCGCGCACGGAGAATATGCAACACTAACGAGGAATCTTCAATGCGAGTGTTCGCCGAGAAGAGGGGGCTGGTTGAAAAGCTGGCTTACAGCTTCAGTAAGTTTGAGGCCGCTGTCTTCGCTGCTAGGCCGCCACGGCATCAAACGAAAATAACACCTTTGTCGCACGAAGTAAATAAATACTGCATGTTTTTTCCCCTTTCATCGCACTGTCTCCGAGTTCCGTTTTTGACAGGTAAGTGGGCGATCTCATGCTATTTCGGTTAAGCAGTACTACCGTCTAGTACATACTTTTTCCGAGCTCCGGCCAACTACGGTTTAACGAGGTTTCACTGTATACGGTACTATGTCATATTATTTGGCCTTGTGTTTGGCGGCGAGATTGCCACTTTGTCCGTCTGCTTATGTGCCCATAAGGTTTCGTTTTTTGTGGATGTCATGGAGATATACAACAGGTCACACAAGAAAGCTGCTGCCGACACTGATGAGCATCTTCGATTGTTTCTTTTTTTGCAAAATGAAACTTACATTTTTCTCTTGCTGCCACTGGCCAATTTGCAGACGTCGCCGAGTAATGATTTCAGCTGCCTCCAATGTCTGCAATTAACAAAACACAATGAAGCCTGCACAGCACACTTACCAAAAGGCTTAAAAAAATGCTGCCAGCCCTATTTCATTCAACATACTTTTTAACCTGAACATCAGTATCTACAAAGCATTTGAGCACATACGCTGAAAGGCGAAGCTCAAGGGAGTTAGAATTTAAGAGGCTATGATCCAGTTGAGAATTAAACCTTGATTGCGTTTTTACTGGTGGAGCCAATACTGTGTGCGGGGGGGGGGGGGGGGGGGGGGAGAGAGAGAGAGCACTGTCACAGTAGCAAAGAATACGACGCCTGTGGTGGCTGCTGACTGGTGGCTGGTTCTTGACGTCTTGTCTCCCCATTTTCCAGTGTTCAAGGCATCGCTTTTTCACTGCAATTGTCACCGACTGCAAAGGGCCTGAGGCTTCATCAAATGCGAGTGTTCCGGCAGGGATGCCCTAGGACGGTTCGTGCTGACGTGATCATATTGTAGCACAATGCGCTCAATTGTTTCCTCTGCGTTCCGACACGCTCGGCAAAACATACTACACACCCCTTCATCAAATGCTCTCTGTCGTACTAGTGTATGCAGAGCTCCTGCTCTCGCCTCGAAAAGCAGCAAGCTTCCGACACTTATTGTACAAGTGGACTGGCTAAGGACCACAACAGCGCCACCTCTCAGTGACAAATTTAACTATTCTGGCTATACAGGGAGTGTGCAATGAGATGGTGGCACAGCCCTGGTGGCGCACTGAAAGGTTGTCTTGCTTAATAGCTGTAGAGACAGCAAATGGGACAGCACACATGCTATTTGTGACTTCTCTAATAAAATAAGAAAATAGCTGCATCCTAAAAAGTACAATACAGTTCTTGTTAGTACTGTGGTGACTCAATAAGGACTGAGAGTTTTGGCACTGCACTTTATTTGTAACGGGACCCTGCTTATCAGTATTCTGTTATTTACAACTCAACCTTAAAATGATTAGGGATGGGTAATGACAGAGAATTGCTCTAGGCTAATGACCTGGGCTTTCTGCTTTCTCTACTATACGTGTTGATTTATGATGACCCTGAGCTAAACTATGTGTGCAAACAAAAACTGTCTGGCATTACATGGTTTGCCATGTGCATGCTAAATATGTGGAAATTTAAAATTGCAGTTTTTTGTTTAGAGAACTGCTATCCAGCCCTTTCAAAAATGACATACTGCAAAAGTTGAAGAAATGAGCTTAGCATTTATAACCTCCTTTAAGTTTATATTATCTACTACAGCTGCCAGAGAGCTAGGGTAGTGCAGTGCTATTGGTTAAGGCAAATAGACTCTCAGTAAAAGTTTATGATTACAAGATTTCACACAAAGTATGCAGGTGTTACGCTTGCTTGTTGCTTGCTACAGCTATATCAAACAGATTTCCATGACTAACTTGGCTATCATATATCATTGCAATATGTCTGCATGCAGATGAAATGCCAGCTATTTTGAATACATATACTATAGAAAAAGCGCAGCTACGAAAGTCTGCTCAACAGAGGCACACTGATATTCACTTGATTAATATATAATGCAGTCCCTGCAGCCAGTAAATGACGCGAAATAAGCAAGGACAGCGGGGCAAAACTTTGCTGGCAGTGTAAAATGTGCATGACTTTTACTTTCGGAGCCATGCCTGTCGTCGCATTGACACTACATATTGTGCTTGCCACAAGCATTGCATTGCACACTTGCTTTTGCTAGTCTGCTTCAATGCTGCGGCAGTTTGCACTAGCACAGCTTTGTGCTCGTCACACTTTAGTGTTCCAAGGCTATGCTAGGAGTGAGGCACATAAAACTGACAACATATATTAACTTGATCACAAGCATCTACTGCTTGGCTTGTTCTAAAAATACAGTAAGGTAATATTGAAGCAATAGATGTTACCCATACAAAGTTCTTTGGATGCCTGAAACCGGTTATGCTCGGATGACTGGCTTCAAATATTGCGGCACAGTACAAGTAATACCATTGCCCGTAGACGCCGACTTTTCTGATGCTGATGCATGCGAAAGTGACAGAGAATATTACTGGCGGCATTTCGGAAAGGCTCCATGCGGTCTATGGGCAGCCAGTGGGCTTCTATGTTCATGATTTCGCTTATCTCAAAACTCTGCTTATCACAACATTTCTAGCAGTTTTTACAGCATCGAGTTAACGGGGTTTTATCAATGCGACTGCAACCCAGCAATTCCATCAGTCATTTAAAAGCGTTCTGCAAAAAATTTTTCAGTTGCAAAATGCATTTCATGGCTAAAATGGAAGTGCAACAATACCTTGCTAGCGGACACCTCCAAAACACTGTCAAAGTGTCTTGGCGACTTTTGTGGTGGTGGTGTAGGCATCAGTTCTGTCCCTTCAGTCCCTTCATTCTTCGGCAGGTTCTGCAAATATAATGTACAAATTATGTTGCACAACAGCAGCAATATCATTTTAAAAAGAAATGAAACTGCCTTTTGACATCATTGGCTGCGCTGTTTCATGAAGCCCTGGCCTGTTTTAACTGTGTCACCAGGTGCATAAAACTAGTCACATCTCTTGTTGGCCTGCCTACTTCTGGCAGAGTGTGCTGCACTCACCACTGAAGCTACATGGATGATGCAGCAGTGATTGCACTATTCTAGGTCTTTATGGCCATGATGTGCCAAATCTTGGTAGTCTGTGAAAACCTTGCCAATACTTTTTCTTATGCAGCTGTCGGCATTCTTGTGGCATGCTACACACAAAACTAGAATAAGGAAGCACTTACCTGAGCACCTTTCCACACTGCCTGCCACACCTATCATGTTTGGTGAATGGAGCAATGAGGAACACAGTGTATGTACACAGGAAATTTCTCTGGGAAGATGGCAATGTGAAAACACAAACTAGCCTTCTGCCACTTCGACTGCCGGCCTCGGCCAGCATGGGGTGCAATGCTGAGCACATTACACGAGTCAAGCCAGCATTTCTCTGCGGAATGAACACACCTACCTACCTACCAACCTTCCCGAATACACCTTATTTTGTGAACACATTAGTTTCCTTCAAACCTCAACCTGTTCCTGCAATGATGACACTCTCCCATCAAATAAGAGTTTGCTTTGTAGTTTTCTTCCCAACCACATTTTGTGTATTAATTGCAATAAGCAGCTTATGAGACAAGATGGAAAAGATTAACATGCATTTAATTAATTTTACGATTTCAGAAAAACATTTTTTTTATCTATTGAATGGCTGTGGTTGGTTCTCAGCAATGCACATGCATTTTGAAAGCAAATCAACACATTAAATGCCTTTAAAAAATATGTATTGCATCTGTCCTTGCAATCCAGAATGCAGTAAGCTTTTAATTTTATATTTCAATTTTCAATTAATTTATTTGTAAGAATACAGAAAAATTACATGTGCGTAGTATACATAAGGAGGTCCCATAGTCAAAGACTGTATCAGGACCTCCTGTTAAAGGCACTTATGATGGTATACAATGTTTAAAGCAACAGTAGTACAGATGAGAGCTAAGAGTAATATCAAAACATGTTTATGGCATATGAGTAATAAGAACACTTGTTACAGCACGACAATATAAAAAAACAGAATAAAATTAGAAATAGAATGGACAATATCAGTAAGTATTTATTATGTATGCTTTTAGTTCTTTTAAATTGGTATAAATTTTTGCATTTTTGATTTAGGTGGTAGAGTATTCCAAAGCGATATCAAAGAAAATTCCGCAGTCTGTTTACCATAGTTCGAACTTAGGAGACTGAAATTACTATTGAGTGCAAATCTAGTGTGACTATGAGCTATCAGGTCACAACGTGAGAAGCAGATCGATGGCAGTTCCTTAGTCACATTTGTAGAATCAAATCCCTAGATTATATTTGGTGAGTTCTGAAATGGTTAGGATGCTGTTTTCATGTAGTAGTCATTTTCCATTTGCAAAGCATGAACTACTTGTAATAATTCTTATGGATTGGTTCTGGATTACCTGGAGGGATGCCAAGTGAGTGTTATAAGTGTTACCCCAGCATATTATGCCGTAGTTAATATGAGAGTGAATGAATGAGTGGTATAGCGAGATTAATGTATTAT
Organism: Dermacentor andersoni; assembly: GCF_023375885.2. Lineage (NCBI taxonomy): Eukaryota > Metazoa > Arthropoda > Arachnida > Ixodida > Ixodidae > Dermacentor > Dermacentor andersoni. Next base: position 87,241,143 of record NC_092814.1, on the reverse strand, counting down.
GTGTAAAGTAGGGACGAGTTTTAATTAGAACACGAATACCGTATGCTATTTTCTTTTTTATTTGAGAAATGTGATCTTTATATTTCAAGCTGCAGTCTAGAGAAATCCCAAGGAAAGATGAGCATGGACAGGGAGAGATAGAGTGTGAGCCAAAAGTTAAAGGGAAGGATGGCGAATGTTGTTGATGCGAGGAAAATTTAGTCTTGGTGGCATTAATAGATAATAGGTTAGCAATGCACCAACTTAAAATATTTTCTAGATCAGTATTTAACTTGTTAATAAGAAGTGACATGTTTTTATCAGAGGAAAACATGGTAGTATCAATATTGTGTAAAAAGAGAAACAGGCACAATGCTTAGTTTGTGAAGTCATCAAGCATCCATATCACAAAGGTTTGAGCAAAAATAAGCTAATAACTAGTAGGCTTTAATCCAGCACAATTATGGAGTTCTGAAGATACGTTTACAAATAGGATCAAACCACGGGGATATGCAAAGATACTACTAGGAATTTAGATGGCTGTGCACAATCTGCTGAGACTGCTGTCTCACAGTAAGTTTTGTATGTGAGCTATTTCTGCCGCAATAGACAAAGGAAATGACCTCGTCACTCCTGTAACTTGTTCGATATGCAACGAGTACGAAGCATAAAATGGAGGTTTCAGGCACTGCGTGATGCATGTAAAGGCAACAGAGCACTCAAGCATGCTGAAAAAATTTGCTGTTCCAAAAGAATGCAAGTGCCAGGTCGTAATTATTCATAAAAAGATGAGTCTTACATAACATGAATCGTCCGGTTACTGTAGGTTAACGAAGTGTAAGTTCCTTTTCATGGTCTACTAGGAAACATTATAATGCTCATATTTCTTATATTTCTTCCCGTGTGCCCACTGACTCACTTCAACAAATGAACTCAGCTCAGTTGCCGATGACATGCAACATGCCATGTGTCGATGCAGCGATATGGTTATGGCTGTCCGACTGCCTCTGGGGTGTTGAGACAGGTTCAAGCACACTGAACACTGGCTACAGAGCACCACCATTGGATACGGAGTCGTCAATGCAGTTGCTCCTCGAATTCCCTACGCACGCTGATACGACCGCGTAGTAATGGGCGAAAGACTCGGCGTTTGACAAGACATCGTTCATAATGCTCATTCATAAGGAACAGCACAACAACCTAAATGTGGCTGTCAGAAAAAAGGACAGGAGGACAAATATCTCGTTTCGAAGCATTTTAAAGGGTTGCGTGTACGTCGCTGAAACCAGAACACTTCATGCATTCCCAAATCTCAAATTCAGAATGACATGGCACATTCGCTGTCCCTGCTGGTTGCTGCACGGGGCATTACGGCAAGAACTGCCCTTGCTAGTGTACTTGCCGTAATGCCCCGTGCAAACATGCAGCAACCAGCAGGGACAGCGAATAGCTAGCCTGGTAACTAATGTGGACGAGACGTTTCCAAAAAAATGCATCCCTGGACGGTCATAACTTGCACACGTACGACGCCCATTGTGATAACTTTTCATATAAGGGCAAATCAGAAACACTGCTCTAGCAGAGGAGAGAAACTTACCTCTGCCTTGGTCAAGTTTTTTTCAAATTCTATTAACAGTTCCTCACAATCCAACAGGTTCTTCCTAGGTTCCCAAGTATCTTCACTCGGACCGAAGTTTTTCCACCTTATAAGATACTCTTCAATTTTCTTTTTGCCCTGGCCACGGATCCGGTGCTTTAATATCTTCTCCACCTATTTAAGATTTATAAAAGAAAGTGGCATTTCAATATAACAGGCGAAAACAGCTGTCTGCTATGTACACTGTAACAGGGAATTCAAACGGAACGCACATAATGGCGCGCCGAATTTGACAGCGTACTACCTCATAAACATCTGCTTCGTCAGAACCGGACATCGTACAATACACTGCAAACTGCTTTGTACTTCTGCCGAGTAAACACAGTTGACGCTGCTGCGCAAAATCGGAACTCAAACAAACGATTTCTTGTAACAACCACAAACCACAGCGTACATCCGTTCATCCGTTTAGCCTCTATCGTCGCTAGTAGTCGCCAGCATCGTTAGCGTCACACGCGGTTGCCCTCGGTTGTCAAGGCCAACCATAGGTGTTCTGTGGGCCAACGGCCAAAGTTTATTTCTTTCCTCCATACAGCTTCAGCTTCTCTATGGTTTTTCCCCATGATCCAAGAACGCATAGATTGCATACATTACCCTAACAGTAACGTTAAAACTGCGTTAAAAGCACTCCGGAGTGACAAATCACAAAAGGCGTCATAAAATTAGTGCGCTGGGAATGTACGTTTATCTTTCTTTATGTAAAATTTTTGCTAAACAATTTTTGTAGGTATTTATTCAAAAAAGCTCAAAATTTTACTAAATTGTAACTCTTGTAAGTCCAATTCAATTTTTTATGTCCAAATTCATCCGTCCTTCACGCCCAACGACGATTCCCAAAGGCTATGCTTTTGATCGTGGCATGGCGCGCGGCACAGTACGTCATGGCCGCCATATTTTAGACAGGTATAATTTAGACATAGCCTCCTAGATCGGAAGCTACCGTTTAGATTAATCCAGACATTTAGATCCCTCATAGATCATTAGCAGAGCCAACGCCTCCTCTGGCAGAGCCAATCCAAATCAACGTGCAAAATGGCAGGCAATCAAAGGCGCACGAAAGTGTCGGGTGCTATGAAATGGGATGCTGCTACTGCAAAACAAACATCTACAGGCCGGAAACCTCTTGGAGAACCTATGTCTGTCCCACAAGTTCTTGTAATGGTAGGACTGCACCTGTGCCGTCGTGTGGTGGTGGTTGAACCGCGTGTTAAAGTGCCCCTGTACCTTGGTGTATTGCTGATCGGGTCCGTGATGTGCGACTTCTTCCCCATTCCGCGTACTTACCTGTCGCGCAAGGACAACGTGTTTAATACGTATTTCGTCAAGGTCGCCTGGGGATGGACACTCATCACGGTGGGACTGTTCGTAGCCGTCTCAAGTTGGGTATACTGTTGCGGTGATCGCGCGCTTGTCAGGCGGCATTTGAGTCGTCTCGCCGTCGGCACGGCTGCGTGGTTCTTGACGACGAATTTTTTTGTAGTGTTTGAAACGTACACGGGCCGCTGTACTGTTGATAAACACGGAACGAGGGAAGCATGCTTCAGGGCTGGCCAGCGTTGGTTTGGATTTGACATTTCGGGCCATGCGTTTCTGCTCATTTTCTGCAACCTAATGATTGCCGAAGAAGCACGAAGTTTCTGTGGCTGGGAGAGGATCGGAGACTTGCTTAGAAATGCGAAGTACGATGATGACAGCCCTCTGAAGGAGCTGCCAGCCGAGCAGCTGCGCCTGCTGCATGACGCGTACCCACGGCTGACGCCATTTGTGCGCCTGCTGTTCGTGGCTTTGACGTACCTTTCGCTTCTCTGGGATTTGATGCTTGTGTGCACAGTGCTATATTTTCACAGCATGGCCCAGAAAATACTTGGTGGCGTAATAGGCATTGTGGAGTGGTACATGCTGTATCGCGTCTGGTACACTATGACTTGGTCTCCGGGCCTTCCTGGAAAAGGACTTTTCAAGTATCGTGACGTCCAAAGGAAGAAAACGCAAGGGTCTCGGAACTGAGCAGTTGTCTAGTGTTTACGCGTTGACTTACCCTCGTTACATCAGGTGTGCCTCCATCAACCGACATCATTGGTGACCGGTATTTAGTATCAAACCATCTGGAAGTACGAGTAGGCTTGTGCAAGAAAGACAGTGAAATGCACAACACGCGGAAGCCTGAAGCGGCCGTAGGTGTTACTGTGATAATTGGAAGCGTGTTGCATTGCTACGTGGAAGTGCTTGTATTTGTGCACACATATCTTGCAACAACGGAAAAAAACAAAACAAAATTCAGTTCAACAGCTGGTCAACTTTCTCAGTGTTGTTGAACTTGCTTTTGATGTTTTAAAAAGAATATGCTGTTTGTATACACACCTATTGACAAACAGGCACCCATTACAGTACCTGTTTGTTAACTTGCCCGTGTACTTTTTGTGTGCGCTGTAGTTTAACAATGACAGAAGTTGGTGCTTTAACAGCTGAAGTTTACAGAAGATGTGTGTGCTTCTTTTCATTCATTGGCAGATCCTTGGCCATAGTGCCTTGCCTTGGAGAATTCTGCTTCCATCACTCAGGGCACCTATCTGCTGCCTTAAAAAATTCCGGGCACAAATTCTCGCTATGAGAATAGGCAGTGATAGAGATGTATAGAACAGTGGATTTTATGTGGAAGTCCTGGTTCTCTGAACTGAACTTAATGCTGTCATGTTAACTACATCATACTTGGAGCAGTGGTGTCATTACTGGATCATAATTTAATGCTGTCTTTGCAAACTTGTGCTTAGTATAAAAAATGTATGCAGCTTTCTCGTAACTCAGAGCGAGCATTAGTAATTGAGCATTTGTTTTTACATAAATTGCATTTCATTTGGAGGCAGAAAAGTTTGACGTGTAATTTAAGAAAAAAATGCACATCCATTAAAAACTAACGTCTGTGGTGTCATTCAATGTTGTTAGTGCTGTGGCTCAAGCAGGAGACAGATTGAAAAGGTAAGCAATGCTTTCAATTGTGATTTTCTCCACGATAAAGCCATCTCATTCTGTGAAACAGGTGCTCATATGGTTCTCAATGTGATGTACCCATCAGCGCACTTCGAAATATAGAATGACAAACCCTTTACATGGTCTGGTTGTTAGGTGATGATCAGTAGTTTGCAATATTAAACAGTGTCTGAAAAAAACAAGAGAGAATGATGTTCATTGTAGCCCAGTGCAGTAGTTTTGCTGCATTTTTAAGCCTACTATATAGAGCTCTTGCACTGTCTTTCCCCGATAAGGCCCCTTTATCCAGACTGTCAACTGGGTGCTCCCTGTTGTAGTTGTTACATTGCTGGCCTGCACTGGGTTGAAGCAAGTGCTATGGGATGCTGATCAGTACAAAAGTGTTTAGTGGTAGCCATGAGATTTGAACCCTTATGTTCTGGGTTTAGAAGCATATAGGTATCTTTCATCTCCCTTCACTTGCTGCACTAGTTAAGAAGTGCAAGCCAGCATTTGTGCAAGCTGTTTTTGGGAGACAACGTGACTCTGTGCTTGTCGACTTATTGCATTGAGGCCCGAGTGTTTCACAATACTCCTTAGTTAAAGCACAGAATGGGGCAAGTATGTATAGTGCCTGTATGATTGATTATCAGGACATGTTTGTAAGGCTTACATTGCACTAAGTTCTATTCAGCTGGATTACTTTCTTGTATGCTGTTTTCTTGGGCAAACAAGTTGCATGAGTGATCACCATTTTGTTGCACCATGCACTACTGCGATGGGAGTTCACAGCGGGAATCAAAACGGACTGCATTTCTTTGTGCATATTCATTCTGAAGGGTTATCCAGATCTCTGTGGCAGACGACACTGCTCATCTGTTGTTGCACTTTTCTTGATTTACTCGTGCAACAAGGCACCTTGCATGACATAACCTTTTGGTGCTGTTAAGCACTGGTGCAGCAAGTGCAGCCACATCCAAGCGCCCTTTTCAGGTACACCATTTGGTTTCAGTACAAACACAGCCACACAATTCCATATACAAACTGTCAGCAGGGCCTTAGTGCAGTTGCTACTTTAAAAAAAAAATTTACTGTCATGAGTAGCTGCAGATCATTGGACGGTGACAACAAAGCAGAGAGCAGCACTGTGCTGTAAGGTTGAAGAAACAAAACATGGTGTAATGAAAAGACAAATCTGCCCAAGATAAACACTTTTGGTAGCAGTCTTGTTGCATCAACATTCAACAGTACAAGATACTTTGCAATGAATGCTATGTGAATCCTGTTTGCCTAAACAGAGAATGCCTATAACTTTCCCTTAATAATTTCACACAGCCAGAACATGGGTTTAGGAATGTGAAGACCTTTATTTCTAATGAGAATGTAACGCTATAGTTGAGGTGTCCAACAGATATTGCACTGCCATTGCCTTTATGTTGATAAAAGAAAGTGGGTACCAGGAATCTAAGCCGCTACCAAAGGCCTTCAATGCCTTTTTTTTTTACGTTATGTAATGTTATGCCATGACGCTGGTGCAGACAGAAGGGTGTTGGAGCAGACACCGGATGGATGCCATAAATGTGTACATACTCCAACTACTGTGCAAAGGTCGACTGCCATTTGTAGTGTGTGAACAATGTTAGCGCAAATAGCAATTTGGTGCTCCATTTCTGTACATCTCGCCCAGTGCGGTGACAGCAATTCTTTGCAACAGCGACAATGCCTAACATTTGTTGTGCGCCTACATGTTTGTCCGGTTATGAGGGCGTCAACAAAAATAACTGTTTTGCTTCCCTACCAACGTGCACCTAAGAGGCAAGTAGAAGTGAGCAAATCAGTGGTGAGAAATTCTCGGTTTCACATGACTCGTATAAACACTTTCGCTGGTGCGATAGATTGTTTTTACGTGTGTGATCTGAGTTCAAAGCAGACTCCATCCTAAGGATTTCTGAATGCCAAGCCGAAGCAACAGTCCTGTCCAGTGAAATGGTATATTGTTCATATACATTATGGTAGTCTACAGTTGCCATCAGACAATTGCTTTATGATAACTAACTTGCCCTTTTATTAAATGAACAGACTATCCTGCAAAGTATTGCTTGACTAGTACATGTCAGGGCTTGAACTTGAAAAAAAAGTTCTTGCACTAAAATTATTCATAAGAGCAGATGCCAGTCAATCATGATGGCAGACATAGTATTAACTTCAGAAGGATGGTTTGCTGGGTGAATTGATATACCTTTCTAGAGACAAAAACAGCATGAAAAAAACTTGATGCAAGAAAGGAATATGGACACAGTGCCAAGTATAAACTGAATGTTGTAAAATCACACAAATGCTGCCACTGCTACCACTCAGTGAATTGGCCTATTAAACAAATTGTCTGCTAAATTTTGTAAAGATCCATGAAAGCAGCTTGCCTTCAAGCATGTAGAAGTGATATAAGGTCACCATTCCATGCTTCTCTTCTTTGCCTCTCTCCTTCCTCCCTGTCCCTGCATTGGGAATTCTCAATGTTCTGCATCTTTGCTGCCTTCCATGGTGCAGGTGCGGTTGTGGCTCTCAGTTGACACAAATTAGTGTTGACACAAATTAGTTTGTCTAGATTCGCCATTGTATGTTCACTATGCAAACATGGTGAGAAACTGTGTCAGGCACTTTTGCTGGTGAAAGATTCGCATGAACGCACGGCCTTGGTCAACCAAGTGCGGCTGACTCCTACTGACGGCGGCGTGTCTGGCGGCACCAGTTCTGTCCCTATATGAAAATCTGGGGGAAGTTTCCCAACCAAAAGAAAAGTACTGAAGTATGCTGCTGCTACTGTAGTTGTGGCATATTTGACTAGTCATTTCAGAAAACTCTGGAAGCACCACCAGTATAGTGCTTCCACAACCACAAGGTAGTTTTAAGGCTGTATTATGGGAGCAAGCTATCAAGTATTGGTAATCGGGCTTCAGTATTGCCATTAGAGCCTAAAAGGCGTGCAGTAAAGTATCGTTGAGTTTTCTGCAAAAATTACTAGAGGCAACTCTGGCGCTGTTGTGATTCAACTACCATGGGGGTGATGGTTAATAACGCATGAATTTGTCTATAATCTTCATGCTTGTGGCTTTAAATGTCCTTGTGATATTCCTTATTCTTGTTTTTCTAAATTTCCAAGAACTTGTTGTCTAAACACAGCAAGGCAATTAGTCTCCCACACATGCGTAATTATTACGGATTGTTGCAATTATAATGCAATATTTTGTTGAAAATGGTTCATTTGCAAAGTCACAAAGCCTTTCGAAACCAGAAGTGCAAAGTTTAGGCAAATTCATGTACTGCCCACCCAGTGGCGTAGCAACAGGGGGGGCCGGGGGGCCGTGGGCGCCAGGTGCAAGGGCCCATAGGGGGGGGTGTCATATACGTCTGCAGACACCCCTCTTTCCGCCAACTACACCCGGGGGGGGGGGGGGGTGACAGAAGACCTATGGGCCCCGGGTGCCAGACGAGCTAGCTACGCCACTGTGCCCACCTCTATGCTGCCCACCATTCTCACCCTGGCTGAGCCTACATACTTGAAGCTGCCATAGACACTAGCAGCAGAGTGCGCCCTTGTAATTTTTTAAAGAAACCTAAAGCATAGTTGCTGTCTTTTACTACCTTTGAAACACTATAAGGCAATTTTGAAGTGACCAGTAATATATGCTGTAAGAGATCACAATAATCGCCTCCTAATACCATGTCAAAATTTTGCAAAACAGCAGGAAATATATTTCTGTTGGGCCACGAACAGTAAACTGTAGAAGTAATACACTAACACATACAATTTTCTTGAGCAACAGCCAGGTCTGGTCTGTATTGTGAGAGAAACAATATTTTAAAAATTTAGTTTTGCTTAGTGTTCCTTAATATTTCCAGAAAATATATCCTTGCCAGTTAGAATTTTCATATATTGCACATGTACACAGCATTTGCATCCTCTAGTACTGTTCAGAACAACAGCATTGCCTCCAAAATACTGAGTTCATTTCCAATACACACTATCTATATAATTCTTTAAGGATGGGCAAAAATTTGTAAATATACAGGATCTTTTTATTTGTGCAAATTACTCGGATGAGTTCACCAAATCTATAATACTTTTTTTTTATTGCTTGGTTGTGTGAAACACCTGGCATTTTTTTATGGTATAACAATTTCAACACTTCTAACTACAAAGAAACGTGTATAATTAAGTCTCTCAAAAACTTTGAAGGCTTTTGAGACAGAAGCATGACAATTGCAGCTGCTCTGTCCTTAGAAGTGTTTGGAACATACAGAAGCAGTGTTGTATATAAGGTTATGCTGCAGTCAAGGTGCTGTTCTGAAGCAAGGCATGGTATATACATCAACTAAATGTTAAAAAGTTTCCCTTCAACAGGATCTTTATGCCACCAAGTGGTGTTATGGAAAAGTGCTCAGGGATTGATTAGCAAGTTTGAGCTGTCTTTAAGCTGAAGCTTTAGGCAAGCAGAGCTCATCAAGTGTATTTTCAGCAAGTAAAAGCTCGGCTCATCCGTACAAAAAAGTTAAGTTCCTCCTCCACATACCTTAAAGACATGTTGAACTCGCCCTCATACAATGCTCAGTCGTGCTAAACAAAACATAACTTTGATGTGGAGAAAACAAAGTTGTTAGAATGCCTTTAAATGGGGTCACTGCTGAATTGTCCATGTCACGCATACACATGGCCCAATCACACGGCAACCAGTCACTACACTTCTTTTCCATCTGTTTCCTCTTTTTTTCCTTTCCTCACTCCAATGGATTTCATATTTAGCTTCTTGGTTCACCCTTGTCTTGCGTTGCCTTGCAGCCACAGGAGTTAATCTCACATTTGATCCACATGAGGTTGAAGCACCTCAAACCTTCAGCAATGCAACCATGCTTTGTTGCAAGTCAAGATTCTGTTGACAATTTATGATAAACAGAGACAGGCTGCATCCTTCCTGATTTTTATTCTGATAAGCAATTATATGCACACTACAGTCAAATTTCTGCTGTCAGAATCACAGTGATGTTCCGTATAAAGTACAAATGCAGTAACATCGCAGCCATGCACCGCATGTTGTAGATACGAGGGAAAGCTTACGAGGGCAAGCTAAGGATGGCGACTTGGTGCGGCAGCGTATTCTCACGCACGCAACAGAGGAAGGTGGGGAGGGTGCGAGGCAACTTTTTACATGCGTGGGGGGGGGGAGTACAGAGGGGGCACGGTTCACTGCATCTATTCTAGCCATGGTTGCGCATGGTGTGGCTAAGCGCAGCTGCACGTGTCCTCTCTTGGAAGTAATCTGCGGTGGGTTTGAAGGTAATCTGCGGTAGGTTTCAAGGCTAATCGACCCAATATAGCCGATCGCTGTGTTCTCCTATGCCTAGTTCGTGTTGAAGCGAGAGGCTGTATGAAGGGGAATTCGGTTGGCGCTGCTGCCGCTCTTCACCACGCAAGCGTTCAGACAGCGAGTGTCCACGGTCATCGAGCGAGGTGTGTTCATATTTGTATGTGTACGCGTGACACCATGCTTATTTGGTTAGTAAGCGAATACTTACAGCAGTATTACAACTTATAGAACTCCTAGCCTTACCATATAGCTATCTAACAATTTGCTATCGCAATCTATGCTTCGCCTTTCGGGCGAAACTGCAACTTTCTTTAGCTCGTCGAGCTCTTCATGTGTCAACAATTAGTATTTCAGACTGTGCCATAGTGAGAATTATCACTTAATCTTTAGCTTTATTACACTTACAACCTGCAATCAGGATAGGCCCATGGTGTCCTATACTTCCCTATTGATTTCTCCTGGCGCATGCTCCTATTTTAAACAAGTTTGCCCACATTTTGAATGCCCGAACAAACAAAGCATAAGCTCGGTACATGCCACCTCTCTCTATTCCCCTTCTTGTTTGTTCCAGTTTATTAGATTACATATAATGACCACAGTATGTTATCTTCAGTTCCGATTCACAAACATCGGCTCTCATTCAAAGGCTGCAGACTGCAATACCACTAACACCAACAAGGTTGCACTGATGTCAAACAACAATGAAGGAAAGTTGTGTTTTGAAATACTTCTCTGTATTTTAGAAGTAGAACAAAATCATTGTAATGTCACTTTTGTGTACACCTTACTTCCAAGCGAGCATGCCAACACAGTATGGGAGGGTTATCCTATATAATGGTATCAATCTGTGAAAACGAAGCACTGTTTGGACCAGAATAATCATGCTGCAGTAAAGTTTAATTCCATGACAACAATACTCAATAGGATACAATATATATGTACATTGCAGTGGAAGTATGTTGCAAACAGGAAATACTTTTTTCTGGAAATCAGTTTGGCTGAAGCTCATTCTGGGCAGTAGCACCATGGCTAAGTTTTTGCATCCCAAGAGTGACTGCATGGCATGGTATTCATGTATGCTGGTGAAATTTCTTGATACACTGAACACATTAAGAATGTATGGTTGGCACAGCTGGTGCACTGTAGCACGAATGTGCACCTCTGTGGACATTTGATGCTATGAAAATAATCGACCTCCACACAGCCACCTCAACAGATATTGACAGGCAAGCCATTGAATTGCACTTTGGGGCATCAGTGACCAACTTGTACGATGATGGAAAAGCAGTGTAGGTGAGTGTGGTTGTCTAGTTTTCTTATTAGCAGCCTTTAAATATCACCTAAGCAGATGACGCATGCACGTTGTAGTTACAGGATATGATGCAAGTCCCAGCATGTCAACTCTGAGGTTTTGCAGCATGCTACGGGTATCCACAGCCATGTTATCTTGGAGGTCATGCCAAGCAGCTGCACGTTCTACTTTTGCATGCTATTTGTGACGCATCCATTGTATTTCAGATATAAAATTTCGCGCAAGGGCTGTATGGCTCTGATCTGAAACTAGGCTTATTGCACAGCCTAAAATTTCGTCGCAATTGGCGTTTATTTGTATCAGTCGGCGGAAACAAACTACTATCTGGACCAGAACAATCACGCTACAGTACAGTTCCATGACAATAATATTCAGCAGGATACAACTTTGCAAGAGGTTTTTCTGGCAATCTTAAACCTGCAAAAAAAGGGAGAGAAACAAGAGACAGTCACCTTTGGCATCTGTAAGACGTTTACTGCACGAAGCAATTTATTTCTACACTTGCTTACAACTTTCTGTGGCAACGAAGGGAAAGCTACGGCGGTGGAGCTTCTGCATGTGTTACCGCGCCAAGTAGTCAGCCAGCGTTTGACAGTGCTTTTGGTTGCTCGGAACAGACGCTGAATCGACGCAGCTTCCAAGTGCGACGTTTTCGCATTTGCCCAGAAGCGGAAGAAACAATAGTCAGAAACAATAAATCGTACTGCGCAGCTCTGCAGGGATTCAAGCATGTTAAAGTGGTTATGGTGGTAATGATCCCAAAGTGCACATGCATATCAGAGTTTAGGCCCAACTAGGGAGCAGTAAGCTAGAAGTTTGACAGAGGGGGGGCACTAGTCAGATATTATATATATTACAAGGACTGCTGAATGACAATGATGAAGATGGCGACACTTTGTTGTTCGACATCTAAGACAGTGGAGAGCCGTCTTTGCAACAGGAACAAGGAGAATAAAACAAAACAAGATTTAATTATGAAGCAAGCAGTGTGGATTAATTTTGACCCCCAGAGGTTACTTCACATGCACCTAAATAAGCACACGAGCGTTTTCTGCATTTCGCTCCCATTGAAATGTGGCAGGCACACCCGGAATGAAACCTGTGACCTTGAGCTCGGCAGTGCAATGCCGTAGCCACTAAGCTACAGTGGCAGGTGAACACGGAGAATGACTGCTGTGCTCAAGTGCTCTGAACAAACACACTTCACTTGGCCAAAGGCATCTTATACTTTTTAGCAGTTGCAAGTATGCCAAATATCTCAAGATTGGAATTTTGCGACTAGTGTTTCCCTCTTGTTGACACAGTATATGCCAAACGTTTGCCTTCTCTGTTTTAAGTTATCAAATAGAACAATTTAGTGTGTGCACTTCACTACAGTGCAACTACAGTGCAACATTACAGAGGCCAATTTTTAACAATAACGTCTGGGCTAATTGCTGCAGGATATTGAAATTTCCCCCATTTCATCCTCAGTTCTTTGACTATGTGAAATCTTACCTTCGTATATGTTTTAACCTGCCCATGAGAACAATTTAAAACGATTACTAATGCATCAAAATCACATTTGGCTACTTAGGACATTACTGCTTTAAGCAGCAAAAGCAACTCTGTGAAAGATGGTTTCAGACCTAGACTGGCCAGGAAAATGGCACCACTTTGAGTCATTTCAGTACACCTTCTTTACCCTTCTCAATGTTATTGTTTCTTACTTCAGTCATGACTGTTTCTACGTTTTTTTTCTTATGTATGCTACCCCCTTATGTAATACCTAAACAGGAGCCTTTAAGGGTCAATCAATGATGATGATGAAAATATTATTTGATGCATAAGTAACAGCAACATCTCATCTGCTTTTGAAATGACTATGCATTGTTGTGCCATTACCACCAGCCCGGATTCCGAATCTACAAGATGCAGAATTCATCCTGCGAGCGCCCTTTGGACAAACCCGGGGCTGCGCCGAAAGGCACAGCGCCCTAATTCTCCCTTGACAAGTCAAGATGCTGAGCCGTCAGGCAGCGGTGTCCTGCGGAGAAGTGTCGGCGAGCGACATGTCCAAACGTGCCACCAAGTGCCAGACAGCCTGGCGCCGTACCTCCCTTTGCCTGGAGGTCACCGCGCCCGCCAACTTTGAACGGGGTGGCCAGCGCGGTCGCTGGTTGGACCTCTCGGACGACCGTCGAGTGCTGGCTTTGTATTGGGCCGTTTGAGTGACAATGGTTTCTCGGGCCATTATAAGCCGCGACGCGACCGCCTGGAAAACCGGATCCGCCGACCCACCGGGAGCCGAGTGCCGCTCTCGACTGGAGTGAGATGTGTCACGCGTTTTCGCCGGACGTCGCCGTGCGGGAACAGTCGCGTTTGCTGTGAGCTCTCGGCCCCAGTGCCGATCCGATCATGTCCTGTATATAGTGTATAAAGTCCCTTTTGTTATTCTCACCGACGCCTGACTCGGAGTCTTCGCTACCAACGCTCGGTCACGAAACGGGTGACGAGCGCTACGGGACCACCTCAAAGTCGTAATAGTGGTGGCACCGGTGCAAAGTCGTAACAGCATGTAGCAGCGCACTATGTCATTGCTATCCCTCAGCATTCGACTCCCTGTGCATGCAAGGCTTGCTTTCCACTATCTTCAAGCATATTAGGCCTCTTGATTACATCAAACATTTGCCACTTATGATGCCATTCTGTGTCATCCAAGCTGTAAGGTACATTTCGTTACCAACATAAAGCTTCAAATTCCTGCAGTGAGTTGGTGCCTGAAAGAAATGCCTTAAAGAAATGCCCGACTATAAACCACATTTAGTTTTCAATGCGCAATTTGTCTTGGTTGTGAAATTCATTTATCTGGATTTCATTACCTGAAAATGAAATACAAATCTCGTTTTAGCTGTATTTGTTGTAAGAAGGTCCAACAGCAAAAATAGCTAAAGTACCTTGTATGTGCGTCTGTACTACCAGTATTGTTTATTCATGCAATACCTCGTGTAGCGAGACTGCATAGTAATGCCTTGCGATGCTTTGGAACTTGTGAAGAGCCAGTGGATAGGAACAGAAAAGGTTTTTTCAAATGCAGGGTTTATTAATAAACAAAATGCACCTTGTACAGTTTACAATTGAGCACAATATTAATAACAGAAAAGAAAAACAAAAATGTGCCCCCCCAATATCTTGGCTAACAAATATACATGGCCAAAAAGGTCCCTAGCAAAATACAGGTAACTAACGAGCCCTATTTGACCTTCCAAAAAGAAGTACTTTAAATTTACAAAAAGGAAAAAAAAAATTTATTTATTGCTTTGCATCCTGTTTATGAAAGAAAATATGGAGCATTTCCACTACACAGACCTAATACTAGTGAACAGCGGCACAATACACTATCCTACAACAAAGGACAGCGATAAAAACATCAACGCAAGCCTCACAATTACGAAGTACTAGCTAAGCACAACACCAGTCACAGAATTATGGTCAGTATATAATATTTACATCATGTAGTTGCACAACTACAATATCTAATAAACTAAACCGCAACAATAGACATTCCTAAATGAGACAACTGAGGGATGTGTGCGACCGGGTTTCATACGTTATGCATGTAATAAACACTTCATTTCATTCCTGGCAAGAGACAGAAGGGAAGAAGGGTGCAGGATGAGGGGATACTCTCACAGCATTTGCTCCGCCAACCTAGATGAAGTTGCACTGCACTTGAATCACACTTGCAAGCACAACCCAGCATTAGGTATTAAGTAAGAAGTCCCTGATGTAGTATTACTCCAAAAAAGACGTAGACTTCTACGTCTAAAACATCCTAACAATGGGAACATTGAAGTGAGCAAAGGACAGCTACTTTGAACAGCTGATACAGCTGGCCCGTTTTCCACAAAACTTGCAAGTATAGAAACAATAATAAAAGCTCCTTTTTACTTTTTTTTCTACTTTCTCACTGTAAACCTAAAACAACGGATGCGATTCTGAATATTTGCTGCGAAAACTAGTGGTGCCGCTGACTGGCAGAACGAAGCCTAGTTTGGCTACCTCCTCATGTCATCTGCTTGTGCCTGGTGCATACATACGAGTTATGGTGTGCATATCATCTAGAACTCTTTTTTTTGTAGCAAATATTGCACAATTGTGCATTTTTTGATGATGAACAGAAGCATTGGGCCTTGCACTGCGATAACTTACGGCATGTGATGAGTGTGCTGCGCGATCTCACTCCGCTGACCGCAACCAATTCAATTCCACTGCTGCTTTGTGTTTTAAGCACACCATAGAAGGTGCTTGATTAATGAAATGGTTACTGCAGGAAACGAGACTCTCTTTGTGACATGTTCAATATTCTCCAACCTTTGTTATTCCACAAAACATGAATCAGGTGGCATGAAGATCACTCATGAGAAATAAAAGCTTAAGCACTCATACCTTGTTACCTAACATGTCCGATTTTATGCATATAATTGCACAACTACAGGTTATTTTTTACATGACCAGCCTTAAGGTGTGCGTGAAGCATTCCTTGGTCAAATTCGAGAAAAACAATTTTGTTGTCATTATGAAAAGTTAAATTTGTCTTGTAAATAACTTGTGGCACCTCTGTATTATCTCTCTCTGCCATAAAAAAACCTTAAGGGGAGAGCTGGGCCTTAGAGAAAAAGTTCTGAAATATCTTTAGTCTTCGAGGTACGACGCTAAAAACTTTGAATATATGTAATGGTATGTGCTTAATTCAAATATGAGGTCTATTTCTGATTATCTCCTGTTGTTGTAACTTTACACAAGCTGCTGTTAATTATTTTCTGCAAAGATGCAAAATATCAGTTCCTCAGCTTTAGCTAAACAGGGTATCAATGGCTTCTGTATGATTTAAGGATTGCAAGACTTCCAAGTTAAGCTCCAGAAGAACCGACCCTTGAGTTTCAACTTCAAAGTTTTGCAACTCTTGTTCTAGGGTAGGCACAGCAATAAGGTTGGTCTTTTAGCATTCCTTGAATCATACAGAAGCCACTGATACCCTGTTTGGTGAAATCTTGAGGAAGTGATATTTTGCAAATCTGCAGAAAATGAATTAATGGAAGCTTGCATAAAATTAGAAGAAAATTATAGAAACAAAAATGGACCTAATATTCACAAGACCTCATTTACATATATGTAAAAGTTTTCAGCACTATACCTGGAATAGACAAAAAAAGGGGGGGGGCGGGGGGCGAAGGGGAGTCTAAAAATACAACTGCACGAACAATTTGTGTGACAGAGCAGCCCATGTAGCATGCAGCACTGGGTTGCCTGTAATTATTAATTTCCTTTTCTTGTTGAGTGCAGCATTATTAGATTGATGGATGTTAGTGGGCATCGTCAGTTTCATAAACTCAGGCAACCTACTCATTATGGTCCTTAAGATAGCCTTTTCAACACCATTATGTGCACTCAAGGACAGCTGTATTTCCTTAAAAGTGAAGTTTTTAACTGTTAATGCAAAATAAATATAACTGTGCGAAGCAACATGGCAATCCTGTTAGCTCACTGGAGCGCAGTGACCTAACATGTTTATTTCTCTAATGGACAGCGAGACCTATCCCTCCCACTTCTCATGGAAACTTCTCTGTGCCATATTGGGAAATAAAATAACTAAAACTGAACTTTCCTGTACGTCTATCTCTTAAGACCTTGTCAGGACATTTTCAGTTTAATTTTATATACATAAAGGCAAAATGGTTGAACGGCTATTTACCTCCCTTTTTCATGCCGTTATTTCGCTCGCCTTTCTTCAAGTGACGTTAAATGAAGACTTGAGAAAATTTTTTTCCTTGCGCTCGAGCAAAAACAGAAGAGGAGTACTTAGCCCATTTTACTGCAATTCGTTCGTAGAAAATACTTAAACATGTTTTAAAATGAAGCTTTTTTGCGAACCTTGCCTGGTTTCATGACCGTGGGTGCTGTGGCCTGGCTGTTCTCTAACCAAATAGGCCAACCAAACAAAGTGGGAAACAATCACTGCTGGTTTCTTTGCACCACCACCAGATGGCACTCGCATCTGCGGCGCTGACCGTGATGGGGGGGGGTAATCAGAAAGCTAGCCTTCGCGCATTTGTGGCAGTGGCGACGGCATTGCATTAGCCTCTCTAAAATGCCCGAATAAAGCCTTCCATGTCACTTTGTGAACACATTTAATAAACACCAACTTGTGTTTCGACTCTTTACGCATTCAGACAAAGCTACGCTATACATAGAGCCCAACTCGTTGGACCTGCTCAGGTTAGGTGCATCAATTTTCCGTGCCCATTACCAATATAGATTATCCATTTATTAGACTCATGCACACATCACAGCTTTATAGAGAAATACATGGCCTTTGATGCTTTCCAAAAAAGCATCTGTTTTCCAAGAACTGCTGCGATATTGGGCAGCTCAAACAGGATGCTCGCACAAAGGGTGCTCAATAAACAATGAAAACATGCAAAACATACACACTGCTATTATAGTGAACCAGTGAACACAAGCTGCTTCTGATCATTTTACATGCAGCCACGAGGAGGTAGCAGGAAACGAGGCCATGCAATGCCCTCCTTGATGAAAATGACCTAGGTGGCTAGTGGGACTCGCAAACCCCATTTATTCCGCCCATACAAAATGCTTGCCACTTTTTGGATTTGAATTTTCATGAACAACATCCTCGTAATGCTTAGATGACAAATTGATGTTTCCTTCATGTGTCCATGAAAGGGTTAACTGAACTTGACAATTGTAGTTCGCATTTCACAGAAAAATGAAAAAAAAAAAAAAAAAAAAGTGGATGCATGTGTGTAAGCAGTGAAGTAGAGCCCAAGTTAACTATTTAATGGGACACAAAAGAGAAAAAATTTGAGTAGCATTACTAAGTTTTCCTTCTACAATACCAAAACGAAAGACAGGTGGTGATACCAACTTGAAGTTCCCACACCAGCTTGCCATGACTTCATGGATCTTGATGGCATCTACTTGGGCTTAGCGAATTTTTTTATCAGTAAAGATTGACTAGATCGTATTCTAAAGAAGCTAAAGACTGAAGTTGGCAAGTTTCAAGAACCTTTACTGTGCCACAACGGCTCAAATGTAACACCTTTAAATCTGTGACGTCCGTGACACACTGGCACTTTAATTTCCGTGCTGAATTCAGAAAACGAAACTTATGCATGAATTTTCTCTTCTAATAATCAACTTATTACCCCAAAATTAACATAAAAATAGAGTTCTGGAAGAATACTTCGTCAGTCTACACTGATATATTTCTCTTTGGTGTCCCTTTAACATTGTTGTGCAGTAATACAAAGTCATGTATACTAATGCAAGATTAACAGAAAATGCGGCGTTAGTTTGGTTAAGCAACATGATTAGGCGGAACACAAGCTGAGCATACACAAGAAGCACCAAGGAAGTGCCAAAATAAAGACTGTGGGATTGAGTGCGGGTGCCCTGTTGCCCGACAGGTCACACTACTTTCACGTATAATAAGATTTTGTGCAGAAACGTGACGTTGGTGGACAGTATGTTAGCACTTCATTGCAGTCAGCACATTTAAACACAACAGCAAAGTAGGTTAGTGTACATTAACCCTTTCGCTGTCACAGACGTACCGGTACGTTCTCTATCGTGCGTTCAAAATTTCGCGCCTGAGCGCAAAGCTGGCGCTCCTGGATTAGCCACGCCATCTGTTGACTCTTTCTACAAGTTCGTATATTCGCCCCGATCTGTGTTAATCCATCTATTGAAGAGTACGGTGCGACTGCCACTCCCCACCTTCTCTTTGATGAGTGGCGCGGTGGCTCCGCGTTCGCTGGATCATGCGTCGCGCGCGTGTGGTTATAGGATCAAGGGTTGTTCTGCCATCTCTGCTGGTTTGAAGGTTTTTATTTTTCTTCTGTTGGCGTGTCTGCTACGGCACGTCAAGTTCAGGCGCACGTGCCATTGCCTCTCCGAAAAGAGTGACTCGATTGCTGCTTTCACTCTCTCGCCGTACCCTCGCTTCCGACTTGCAGCAGTAAACGTAAAGCCCTTCGAACTTTGTTTAGCCTTTTTCCACCTCCCTCTGTCTTCTTGATCACGCAACGTCCCATTTCTCTCCGTTGTGCGGGCGACTGAAAGCGCATCCTCCCTGCACGCGGTTACTTTCGGATGGCTGAGCGCGCGGGAGCTTCGTCTGCTCATTGGAGCGGTGGCTCAATTCCGATTCAGAATACTAGCCGAGCTCGGATTTGGACTCGGACAGAGTCGCATGCGAGGAAGAGGGTTCCGCACTGTCAGATTCATATGTTGAACGGATTTTATAGTCAGGCTGATGATGATGATGATGTTTACTAACAACAGCTGCAGAACACTGAAATGTGCATATTGCATTGACTATGTTATTTGTATACCAATCATACTCAAAAATGAATTGCTATGTTCATTCCCTGTTATGCTCGTTCCCTGAAACCTAGCCGACACTGGGGGTGCGTCACGGCCAGAAAGGTCCGACAGCGAAAGGGTTAAAATGCATGCCATCAACTACCCATCCACACTAGTGTGGCAACGGTACTACCACCTTTAGGCAGATCTCGTGGCAAGCAGTTTCCATTTAGCAAATGCAAGAAAAAAAGACTTGCTAAATACTTTATGCTTTCCCGAGGTTGGGGGATTGAAACAGGCACACAGTTCCCCACAGCAGTCAAAATGCACTACCTTACTGCTGCAGCATATTTCGATGGATTCTTTTGAGAAATTAAAACAACAAGCAATGGAGAATGAACAACAGCACTGAATAACTGCATGAATGGAAATGTCACAAAGGCTTTACGACTCATATAACTGTGCGAGTATTGTATCATACTAACAAACTTCCTACCATGGCAGAGATCTGACAAGCACCATCATAACATAGGAACCGGATAAAGGCCCAAGGATATGCAAAAAAGTCCTACTACTAAAGATCTAGTGTCTCATAAGCTCACCATCATGACATATGAATAGGGGTGTGCGAATATTCAAAGCTTTTGAATAACAAGTAGAATAATTTCTAAATAGGAATATTTTGCAAATTGTTTTAAAATGTTTTAATAATTCAACTGTGCGCAATCGAACAAAATTGGAGCAAAAGTATGACAATTTTAATTCCCATGTAGATAGTTGTAAAGCATCGAGACAACAACGAGCGAAGACCAGCCCGGGGGGGTCAAAGAGGAGGAGGGAGTTTAATAATATGGAGGAACAGTTCATACAATCTCCATGCAGCTTCTTACAATAGTATAGGCATAAAACTTGAGAACTTACATAGTGAAGCAGGTTACATCACTTAGGGTGGCAGACTTGACCAGCCTTACAGCGATTATTAACACTCTTCGAAGAGTCCTGTGTATGTGAAAGCACTGTTTAATTGCTCCTAATGCTACACTTGTGCTTTTTAAAATAAGCAATAGTTCATTAAGTGCAGTTTAATTACAAACTTGCTAACATGAAAAAATCCTAGGATGTGAACACAGTTTTAAATCGAATATTCAAATGGCTGCTCATTCGAACAGTCTTCGACTGTCAAAACTTGCTACAGAGCAGTCCACTTATAACGATACCAGATATAATGATGTATTGGTCATAACGATGAGTTGACTTCAGAGTCAATTAATGCATTAGGGCTACGAGAAAGAAAATAAAAAAAATGATATGTTATTCACCGCATATCAGATATAACGATCGAAATTCTGCCTTCTGGGTGGCATTTTCCATGCAGAATAATTGCGAAATTTGCTTTGCTAAGTTTTCCTTAATCAAGACGGGGCGAAAAGTGCCTACACGAATTTGTATCTGCCACCATTACCGTGCAGGGCGTCCCGCAGCGCGCCTATAGAGTTTCTAAATAAATACCCTAGAGGGAAATGTGGCGCTAGTGTCTACGGCGGCTCTCCTGAGCGTTGCCTCAACCTACATGGGAATGATGGGAAGTACAGGCTTCGGATTGACTTCGATCTTTAGACTAGTGGCGTTTGCTTGCAGCGCAGTAAACGAAGCTGTACTCAAATATTATCGCGTAAAATCTAATTTTATTTCTGCAGTATGTTATATAACGTACAACACATTACATGAACTTTGTATGACTTTGAGATGGAAGCATGGTTTACTATGTTTTGTCACCAGGACACACCAGGGTATACATACTTGTGCGATTCTGTTCCCGATTTAATGCCAAGGAATAACTATTTATTTACTTTTGCAACAGCAATAACAACCGTGCATGAACTTATATAAAAATACTGATCAAGCATTTCTGGAAATAAAAATGTTGTATTGTGAGAAAGTGTTGCGCCCTTGAGCGGAATGCTACAAGTGTTGTGTGCTACGACGCCTGCTCGCTGCAAGCACGTGACTTTTCTCGCAGACGACAGGCACTTGCGAACTCTCTCGCTCTTTCGAAAGGCTGCGTCGGCTGTCACGATTGCTGAACGTCTTCAAGTACTTTTAAGCACATCTGCTGCAGTGCTAGCTAGGACGCTAGTGGCCTCCTACGAGTATTCCGTCATATTTTATATTGACGTACCGCTTACGAAGCGTTATGCCGTAGCTTTGCACTTACCCATTTGGCGACACTAGACTACAGCCACGAAGCAGCAACCTTTCCTACGACAAGTAAGTTTGTGTTATTAAAGTCCTAAAGCATTTCAATGAGCACATAAACGAGCAATGCATAATGAAGCTCTCAATAAAATTTGAATGTCAAGCCACTAGAAGTACAACTGTCTTGTATCAGTAGTGCCATCTTTTTCTTATTCTGAAGTTTCATAAAGCACGTAACGCTACAGTGCCAACCTAACACATTTAATAAACCAAGGTCCAAATGTTCAAAACATGTTCTTTCAACGTTTACGATGCCGTCGCTTTCTCGTCGGGGCTTCGATGCCACACCGCGACACAAACATCGTCCCAGTCGCTGGCCCAGTGCGCTATCACCACTTGGAGCAACATAAAGGCAGAGAGCTTTGCGTTGCACTGTTGCACTGCAGGTTATAGCAATTGCGCTAGGAGCAAAACCAAAACTGCCAAAAATAAATACTTGTAGACTAGTTCGCCAGTCAATAGAATACCAATCCGAAGCCTGTACTTCCCATTATTCCCATGATGGTTGAATGATCGCAGCACCAGATTTCCCTCTAGGTATACTAATATGAAACTCTATGAGCGCGCCGATTCAGAGCATCGCAAGTTGGCGTGGCGTGCCACAATATGGTGCCAGCTGCTTCACGTCCGTGTTGCGGTGAGCGTCCAGAGAGAGGGAGAAAAAAAAACCGAGAAGCAAATCACGCCTGCACTTCCTTTCTACACTCTGTCTCTTCCTCAGGGAGCATGGAAATGCGCCACAGTAGCAGCGGCCGGTGTGCCGACAAGTGCAAAGCTGTGCCGCTCGGGACGAAGCTGCAAATTTTCCAAGACTCACGCAGTCGATGATATCGACGATTATGAAAACCGCAAGCGCCACGATCATGAAGGCTAGAACCAGTGACCGTGTCGAACGGAAACTGTGAGCTTTGTGCGCTAGGGCGAAACCCCCATGTGTGAAAACAACACGGTGGCAGCCGCTGACATTGCTAAACTGTGGGAGCGCGTCGCAACTGGCTATAAAATAGGTGACGCTTCGATAGGTGCTGATAAAATAGGTGGCGCTGCCTCATCTGCGAAGAATCTCCGACGAGGCGACGAGGTTGGGGGTGGCCCGTCTTTGAAACCGACCCAAATGTTCACGCAAAGTGCACTGTTGTCGATAGAGTCGCTCACTGATTTCATGCATGCTAAATTATAGCTGCCACTGTTCATGCAGCCTCTGGACACGATGCACACCGCAGTTGTGAACCTGAAACTTCTGCGAAAGCAAGTGCAGGTTTCTGCCTATTTCAGCGCGCCTAACGTTTGACATGCTTCTTTCTCTGTCAATTCTTTATCGTAAGTGGCAAATTTGGTTTCAAAGCTACGAAGTTATGTTCAGCAGCCATTTTTTTTTAAACGGCAGTCCAGATATAGCGATGATTGGTTATAACGACCAGATTTGTTGTTCTTGATATCGTTATAAGTGGACTGCACCGTATTCGCACACCCCTACATATCAACACAGGTGGCCAAAACTTTGCTTACCACTATGCAACACAATATAGTACGAGCAATATTAAGCTCACCACTGCTTCAATATTCCTAGATAAAAGCAATAAAAACCTTCCTACATGCTCCCATACACAAGAATATTACATGCACAAGTGTACATAATGTAGTCGATCACACTATTCATACAAGAACAAAACAAAAGTCGCAAATATGTTGTAAATGAATTGCATACACTAAGAGGTGACCACATACTTCAGGCCACAAGAATGTCACAATCGTCTCAAAATGTCCACTATTTAGAAATGTAAACGCCAACCAAAAAACAGCAGGAGTCTAAATAAAATGTCCACTTTTTCGAACTGTGAGGTAAATACAGTCCTTGTATATGAAAAATTATAAAAATGAAAGTCCACTTACGTTGGAGCACTAAGCTCAAAAGCACACCTCTCAACATACGTAATAAGTGATGCGTGACTGCAAGTTGTGTGGAAAAGCTACAACTGTCATACATGCACCAACATTCAGCACAAATTTTTTTTTTTTACATTCTACGATAGCTAAGCTGCCATCTTCACACGCTGAAGAATGGACATGAACTCTCTTTAGCTGAATTCTAGTCCTGTGTGTGTCACTTATATGCGTCGCACAGTCAGGACAGATTGTGCATGGACGGCCACAATGCAACAGCCAGGTAAAACAAACTACTATACACAGCGAACTCAGATGAGCTATGTAAAGAAACGATGTTCAATGGGAGATAGAAAAAAAAAAAAAAAAAACCTAGATGTCTGCTGGGAGTTACATGCACAGACAAGTGTTTGTGGCAGCCCGTCTCATGGTAATTCTTGGAATGAGCACTGGGGCTCTTACACTGCTCATTGGAGCTCAGAATTCCAATGAGTAGAGAGGGTTTTCCCATTTTTTTATGTCACTATGGCTCCTTCTGCAAGCTCACTGAGCCTGAGAGTAGGCACCAGGAGGATAACCCTGTTGCTCATAGGCACCATAAGCAGCAGCCTGTTGACCAGCTGGCTGAGGAGCCCGGTAGTGACCATAGCCAGGGTACCCTGCAGAGTAGCGCAGCGGTGCTGCTGTGCCACCCTGTGGGTAGGCACCGATGTAAGCACCTCCCTGTGGGTAGCCTCCACTTGGCCCATAGCCGTAAGCCACGCCATAGCCTTGTGGGTAGCCTTGGCTATATTGTGCATAGCCAGTAGAAGCGGATGTTGTAGCTGGGTAGGCAGCTGCAGGGGGAGCAGCACCTGCTGCTCCTGCAGGTGGGGCACCTGGAAAGCCAGGTGACCCAGCTGCCTGGTAGGGAGTTGCAGGATAGCCACTCTGGGCTGCCATCTTGTGGCCTGGATACGGGCTGCTCGGGTGTGGGGTGCTGGCAGGGGAAGGCTGAGAAGGTGGCCGCTGTTGCGGTGGTGTCTGGGAAGGGCCAACCTGTGGCGAGTAGCCTCCGTACGGGCTGGTGGCAGGCCCTCCACTAGGTTGATGCTGCTGCGATCCCATGGCAGCACCTAAAAAGTTGTTGGCAACTTTTGAAGTTTTGCTTTTAAGTTGCCATACATAATATGGAACCTAAATGTGTAAAAGAACCTACCTGCTTAACAAACCTGCTCACACACCAGGACCGCAATACAAAGTGCCAAGAAAGTAACATACACATTCTCCACTTCACTCTCTTGTCCCCAAAAAGAAGGTTGGATATTTTGAGGAGACAAGTGCAATGTGCGCACTAGCTACACTGTATCATACAGACCAAATGTTTTTGCATATGAATATCTCAAGGTAAGGAGCTAGGAAGCTCAAGAAAAAGCCTGAGCTCCCTCTCTACCAGCAGGTCATGTCAATCAGTGCCAACAGGCATGAGAGGGGCAACCATGCTTGAAGCTTAATCATGTTGACAGTGTACGGTATTTATGGAGAACACTGGCTGCATTTAGGGCCAAAACTCACTCAATCTGCCCGTCCGTCCCGCCCACATCCACACGCACGACCACCTGCATGTGGACCGGTACAGACACCCGCAAGGCTGATCATGTCACAAAATTTGCTGCACGCTGAATGCATGAGCGGCTTGCACGTGCACTCCGATTAGATGACGTGATTAGTTGACAGCTGGCAACCATTCGGTCGAGCAAGGTGTTCAAGGTTGGCAAATATCTAACAGCAGACGACATGGCAGATTTTTGTAGGTGCAAGTTCAAGTTTCCACGTCACGGTGAAAACGCAACTCTAGGCTGTCAAGTTCTGTTGTGCAGTCGCATGTGTTGCATTGGCACAGTCGTCCTTGTTCGAAACAATGCACAGTCACCTTACCTAGGCCAGCTTTCAAAATGTATTGCAATTGCATCATGGGAAGTCTTCTCAGATTATCACTTTCAGTGCACACTGCATTGGCTGGTTGAGCAAAACCTCTTGAATCATCCAATATGCCGCCTTCTGTCACACGAAAGTGATAGTATAGCTGAAAGTGACTAGTCTTCAAATCCCCATATGTCGCTATCTATACTTGGTTGTGTTCGGCACGATAACACAGTTTGTGTAGTTGTGCTAGCGACAGCTTGCAGAAACACACAAAACTGTCTTGGAATACAGCTGCACAGGTCGACAAGTCACCCCTCTTTACCACTGAGCACGTGTGTGAGGCTTCGAGTACGGCTTGCTGATTTGCTTGCATTTGCTTGTTCATGTAGTTTTTTTTACTCTGACAATTTTAAGAGTGTGCTTAACACACTTAGATGCACGAAATGCCTTTTCCTTTCTTACATATTTAAATACACTAAAAATGAAGCGTGACATAAAACACGCCTTTTAGAATTTGAATGATTGCTGCTTGCAAATTTTCCTAACAATATAATACCTGAACTGAAGCAGAAAAATAAAATACGTGCTTAGCCATGAATGAAGTTCTTACCGTGAGTAAAAATGTTGTGCATAGACGATTAACTTGATGCATCAAGGAAGTGAAGGTTAAGCAGTGAGTGTACAATTGATTATGACTGGCATAGAAGCAATATGTATGTATAACGGTGACCTTATGCAGATATATAATCATCAGATGTTTTCAAGGAGTATATTTATATGAAAGAAAATAATTTATATTGCTGATAAGACAACTTATTTCGAGTGAAATCAAATAAATTCTTTCTTGTCGGCCTGGGTGACCAATCTGTTGCACCTTTACTAATTAGACATACCTAATTCAGCATTTAAACAATGTAAGACACATTACCAAAGTGCACAAAAATTAAGCAGTACCATTAGAGGCATGCTCCATCTCTCAGCCACGACAGCAAAAAAGAATGATCGACGTGAGACCATTTGATGCTGTCAGCATCATACATGCATGTTTATTTTTATTATTTTTACCTATATAAAATATAAGCTCGCACAGTATGTACATGATCAGTGAACTATTGTAAGCTCTACTCAGGTTATTTGAGTGAGTTGGGCATGGGATGCATGTTGTTTATGTAGTACAACCTAGCTGGCTAATGCACAGCCAAATTTTAAGAAAGTGAAAAGAAAGCATAACATAAACAGTGGGGCCAGTACCTGCATTTTATCTGAAAGCAAACCAAGATTATCAAGTGACTAAGCTTCGCAGTGAGTTCGGTAATCTCACGTTGTGTCAAAAGGTTGATGTAGTTCAAGATTGCCTATGGTAGATAGCTGAATTCTAACCCTTGATCTATATTACTCGATGAGGTGGCTATTACTACTACGAGAAATAAAAATACTTAATTGAATATGATTATGCTAATTAATTTTCTAATTATTTTACACCACATATTTCAATATGCAAATTATACCCACTTAGTTCACACGACGAACTCTGTGGCTGTAATTATAAGACACAGGGAGAACGAGGTACAGGGTGTTGCCTCCGCGCCCTTGTATTCAGGGTTCATCTTGTACAGAATTGGATATGACACACTGTTTCCAAAAACCTTTCCATCAGGATGTCCCGATTTAGACTCACCATTGTACAAAACACTCGCAAACCATGACAATCAAAACAAGCGCGAACAAGACCAAGCCAAGAACACAAAATGAGTTTGAGCTGACGCGACAAGATGATAGTACAAAACGAATGCTGCGGCTCACATTACATGCGAGTACGAATCGAGTGGTCGGGCGAGTCCTCACGAAACTAGTGTGCGTCACACAAGTCACTCAAGGAATCAATCTCACTGGTCTCCAACGTTTGCGGCTGGCTTGCCGCCGCGGAAAGCCGCGAGAAATTGGTCCAGGACCGATCCCTCCCACTGCGCGAAAAAGCTGCCATGAGGCAGCTTTTGCTACGAGCATCTTGCCGCCTGCGGCACGCTGTGCACATTTTTCTGCAGGTGTGTGCGCGCCTTTAGGCCACTGCTGCTTTGTCAGGAGCTGGCAACGAAAGTTGTGGTTTGGAGTCGACATGACGGCAAATCTGTTTACAGCCACCCAGTGATGCTACTGGCCTGTGCCATTTCAGAGCAGCCCAGGAAGCAAACAAAAATGTATTTTGGAGCAGTAAAGTGTTCTTTCGGAGCACGTTAATGAAACAAATCTGAACTATATGGAGCTTTTAGAGTAGGCAAGCCACGTGAAAGCAGTACGTGGTCGCTGGTTGATAAGCTCAATACAAACACTAAAAATGACACCCCCTTCATTGCAGTTCTCACTATATACCACAACAAAGCAGTGGTGCCCTAAGATGTGCTTAAAAAAAGCGCTTCAGTGGCTTAGGAAAGGAAGGAAGCATTTGGACCAGCTACGTGCAGTTGCGCGGAGGTATTTTGAGAACCGTCGCTGTGACCTTTCAGCTCTAAATGTGTGCTTTAGAACGGAGCAATCAGGGAAACAGAATAAAAAAAAAAGACATGTATTGCATAATACAGTGAAGCCTAAAGCACTCCCCTCCTTTACCTATCATTTCTTATCTTTGCGTTGCTGACGCAACACCATTATCTCCAGATTAGCACAGTCTACAATCATTAAAACGGTTCTGCGTACAACAGACTTTCGGATATAACAGACCATATTTCAACCTTAGTTTGCTTTGAACGGACCATGCTACAATGGACTATCGGCTACAGCGGACAAAATTATCAGCAATGTTTTTCAAAATCTGGTGCATAAAATGTACTTTTGCTGTGTCGTCACAGGCTTAATATCGCGTGCGCCTTCTACTCTGGCGATTGCTGCTTACGGCACAGCTGCGTGGGCGCCGTATATCTGATGTGGAGAAAGTACGCGCCCGCGCAGCCCTCATCTTCAAAGCAATCTTCAATGTGGACAAAGTGTACCCAGTGCTGGTAGCTTTGTATGCGCTTTGCTATCAATGTTTAGTTTGCGTCGGAGCGAGAGACAGGACGAAGGTCAGTTCACTTGCTACTGCTACCGTGCTTCCTCACTCGTAACGTTTTGACAGCGACTTTCTGCGGTTCAAGTGAGATGTGAATTGCTATCGCAATCGATGCTTTGCCTTTCAGGTGAAATTTAGATTTTTTTTTGTTTTTTTACTTTGGGCGTTTGTCGCTCACTTTTTCCAATAACATCATTACACATTTCGACCAAAATTTCACAAGTCGGGTGTTTCGGATATTATGGACCTCGGATAAAATGGACATCTTCTGTCAAATTATCAGGGTCTGTTGTAACGAGAGTTGACTGTATACAAGTTCTCTAATCTTGAAGTATCAATAATTTTGACAAAACTTATGTTATCTACGCAAATTGTTGCTTGCATAGGTGGTTTATGTGCTTTTGGCAGAGGCCGTCTTTGTGAACAAGTAGAGCCGGCAAATAAATTTTGTTATTTCACGATTTATTAGCACCAATGTTTATATTAAAAACTTGAGAGATCAATTCAAAGACAACTTCATTTTGTTTGGTTCTCCAAGAACACTTCCGTTCGAGATAGTCATAATCAAATTTGACACTCCGTAGGATATTTCGCATTCATAGGCGGGTGTCTATGAATGAGTCTTTTCACGATAGCGTTGTCCCACTGTGGGTGACATTACAGTGAACTTTCACTTGAGTGAACTTCGATGACACAAGGAAATATTTCATTTAACTGAAAGTTCACTAAACTGAATATTCACCAGAATATGGAACAGCATAAGGCTCAGCAAACATCAAGTCAAAAGTGTGAAATGCAATTTATAGAGTTATGTAGATCAACACATACGAAGTGCATAACAGTTATGTTGCTGCTATCTCAATTTTAATTTTCAGTGGTGCCCTTAAAGCACAAGAAGGAACAATCTCCAGAGAGAATGTTTTTTTGTGCACTTCCTCTAGCACAGCTTCTTGCCAAGACACGAAGTGTCGCAACTTTCCATACAGCCTCGGCTAGAATTAAGGATGTGAATTTGCCTCTGCTATTGCATCTTCCTTGTCGCACTCTTCTTTGGGACGAACACTGGAAACAAGTTCCAGACCTGATGGTTCAGCACAGGTAATCAGCTCACTGTCACACTGCACGTAGCCGACGCTGAAGGGGCGATTTTTGGGCGGCGGGTATCAACTACGCCAGCGTTGCAGAGTGCAAAATTTCATTGAACTGATTTAAAAAATGAGCCCAGGTCCACAGATCAAGTTTGCTCAACTGAAATACTTGGCATTCAGAAATTGTTTAACTGAAAGATTCTTGCATTGAATGCATAGGAAAACTGCAGGGGATTTTCTAAAAGTTTCTTATTCTGAAATATTCGTTAAACCGACGTTCATACAACTTTGAGTTTACTGTATCAGCCGTGGGGGTACAGTGGACGCAAAATCATGGCTGGCTTTGCATCGTACCACCGGTGTGAAGATATTGTCGACATGGCATGAAATTGTACATTGCGTCACCGACTCTCAAATTCAAGAAAATGAAATTTTTCTCATTCAAATTTGTGTTTTCCAATTATCCGATAATTAGGAAAGCCTTGCGGCCCCTTCCATGTAAGAAAAATCATCAGCGACTGTACTTATTTACATAGAAGGTCGAATTTCAATGTACTGAAGCAAATTACTGATTGCACCAACTCCCGTTATAATGAGGTTTAACTGTACATACAGACGATATGTAGTATGTTCTATATGTACGAGGGCGAATCAGAAAGCCTTGCGCCTATTTTCTATGAGCCAAAATAAGGTACATAGAGGTAATTACGAATATACATACTATTCTACATACCTTACACTATTTTTCCACATGGTCCCCGCACCGGTTAAGACATTTGTCCCATCTCAGCACTAAATTCGAGATGCCCCTGCGGCAGAATTTGTCCGGGCGACTATGGAACCACCGTCGGAGTGCTGCCTTGGCTTCATAGTTGTACATGAATTGCTGTCCATCACCTCACACTTTTCAAAGCGAGACATCTTTCTGCACACGTGGACTGCATTTTTTTGTGAATTTTGATAGGCGTTCATCCCTTGCTCCATAGAAAATGAATCCCACTTCGTTGCTCTTATGTCGCGAACGTGTGAAGCCCAGCTGCCATCTTCAACAACTGACAGCAGCGCTGCGAAGCTACCGGCAGACAAGCCTAACCCGGTCCAAGAAAGGTCCACTGCTGGGAATGGATATGTTGACTTCGCATTTACAGCCATAATTTGGCTAAAAAAATCGGGGCAAAGACTTTCTGATTCACCCTTGCACACATGTACAGTTTAAGCTAAATGACCAATGGTTCGGCAGCGCTAGTAGACAGCAGTGCATCATCTTCTCGTCTGCCACTGATGGCGACGAGCAGAGGGCAATGGATAGAGAAGTACGATGTATACGTGCGACGTCTAAAGTGTCCGTTTCAGCAGAAAAAGGTGTAATCAAGCATACAGTCGGTCCTTGCCATGGGCACCATGCCAAGAGAGGCCCGCTCGGCATGACTTGCGTCCCTCATGTACTCTGAAAATCTCACGTTTTAATGTACAGTTAAACCTCGATATAACGAACTTATTTATAATGAAATTCTCGATATAACGAAACATTTAACTTTTCATAACATCTTGTCCATGTACTTATAACCTCACTATAACAAAGTGTGTTTGTGTACGATTTCATATAACGAAATTTCACTACCACAGCGAAGGAATGCCGAGACAATAAATGGAGACTTCCGCGGACGCAGATGGTCAAATGGTTAATTACAAGTGATTGCTTGCAAACGCAACTTTAAAATCATGTGCCGCGCAGCAAGAGCAACCGCCGAAGTGGAGTTGCATCATGTTCCGTATAAAATCCAAGGGCAATAAGATCCTACCACACTCCGCGCACTGTGTGCTTTAGGTGCGAGTGAAAGTGTGCGCGGGTAAGAAAAAAATATGGTGGCATCATGAGTGCCGCTTTCCCGTGCAAACAAAGGGAAAGAAGGGGAGAGGAGGGAGCTTGTGGTAATGCAATCAACAGGGTGTCTACCAAGTTGACATTTCCAAATTCCTTGAGTTTTCTAGGTTTTCCCTGAGCACCTTTGCAAAATTCCCTGAATTCCCTGTCACTTTATAGTAAGCATGTTGAACCAAAAAATTAACTTAATCCAGTTTGAACAGTAAGGAGTAATATATTTTATTTAAAAAGAAAACACAAGGAAGGTGTTATAAAATGCAAGGTGAAAAAAATGGTAAAACCCATTCCAAATTGAGTCGAACATTTTCAAATACGAATGAAAAGGAGATGCATACACAAGCAAATATTTTTGAATATGAGCTATTTCTATCAACTGATAGCAAGCTCATTGGTATGAGGCCCAAACATTGTCACAAGCGAGATTCTCTCCCAACAGCTGGTGGGTCAACCTCAACTGTCCTGAGATACTCTCAGCCCACACAACGCCTCAGTGTTGCGTTTCACTGCTTTAAAGAGTTTATTTTGGTTTGCATGAGGGACATCTGCATCTTGGCATCAGCCAACACTGTTTTCTTGAGCTCAAGCTCCTTGAAAGAAGCGGCAACACGCTTCCTTTCCTGTTCATTCCTCAATGCATAGGTCCTTTCTGTTTTCATCTTCCTTCTGCCACGCGTTCACCCCATGGATCATTTGAAGCATCCTCTTGGTCAGTTATACAGTCAATGTCAGATTTTTCTAACTCCCTATGGGCCGCAAAAACATGCGAAAAATAGGGCAGTTCGAAAAAATGAATGAGTCGTTTACTGCCCTTAAGGGCTCAAAACGCCACAGGCACATCCAAAAAGGCCCGCCAGTACACTTATTAGGCATATCAGTGCTCGTACTATGATGTGAGATGCCGGGTAGACGCGTGTATAATTAAGGAATACATACTGTGTCCCGTGACAATTGCCCCTTCCCACACTTGTTATGCTTCACCCCAATATTTTCACGTATGCTTCAGCGCGTAACATTGCTGCGTTAAGGCGAAGCTGACTTTCGGGACCCAGCATTATGCAACGCGCCATGTTTTCTGAGCTTCGAAGCCAATCGCGAGGACCACAAAGGCGGAGTTCGGTGCCATTGCTGACAGCGGTGAATTCTTTCAATGAAAAACACGGCGGCGCTGAATGGCAAGAAGCTTAAACGCGAACGTCGAAGCACCGGCCTAGCATTTGCCGCAGTAGTGGCTACAGCTGCCAGTGGATCTGCGTGCGAGAACGTCGGTTCAATGCGGCAAGGTAATCAAAACGGCGGCAGAGGTGGCTTTAAGGGGAGACGCTCCTCAGAAACCTTTCTTTTTAAATATTATTGCTAGGCAAATGAAAATTGTACCACTTATATAGCTTGATATCTTCATTACAAATCTGTTTTTAGTTTTAGGATAGCTCGATGCTTTCATGTCCTAAGTGCCATGCCTAAGTGAGAAACAGTGCATGTTTGTGCAGCTACTGGACCTAGCAGTTGGCATGATATAGCAGTGCAAGATGGCGTTTCTTGTCCCTAACACTCCAGTGAGTGCTAATAACCAAGATAATGCAATTCCCTTGACAGGCAACATTTTGAAAGAATTTCATACCTGATGCTTCGTTTTCAGTGACTGGTACCCAAGGGTATTGAACATTTCCATTCTTAAAAATAAAATGGTTGCACTAAAACCTAGATCAGTGCGTTCTACACATCTTAAAGATGATGCACACCAAATTTGGTCTTGATTGAACCACAATAAGTACATCAAATGTCGTGCACAAAACCCATGTTTGGCCAAAAATATGAAGCTGAGAAAAACACGATTGAAAGTTATAAAAGTTCTTTATTTGTGTCGTAGCGCTGAAATCTATATAAAAATTGCACATAATGCAGGCCAGGGTATCGAGATCCAGTGCACTACTTTAGAATTCACCTGCGCCATATGTTGTTCTCTCATAGAGTCTTCGTGAGCACCATGCTGACCCACTTCCTGTGCTGTTACTTTCCGAGCCAACTCCAAGTTCAGCCACTGCTTTTGTAGCAGCGAGGTGCACTTTCTTTGTTATGGCGGTGAACGATTTATGGTGCATCGGTTTTGATAAACCAAGAACTGCACAAAATCGGACGAGTTGATTGTGTCCAGCTCTAAATGCGCGCGCCGCAACCACTGCCTTGATATTCACGGCTAAACTCTCTTGGGCTGGCCGAAGGGCGCGCTCCACCGTTAGCATCGTCTACCGGAGATGCACGCCGCGACGAATACGTTGACGAGATAACGGACGTGGTACACGCTGCATTGTTGCAACACAACCCCAAAAACGACGCCAGTCGTTTCCGTTTTTTGGCCAACTCACGGATAAAAAGGTCGCGCCGTCCGCACGCCGGACATGCCGCGGCGCTCACGTTCCCGACGCCGATCTCGCAGATAAAGGTGCTTGCCGTCTCCTCGCCGCTCTTATCTTGATTGTCAAAGATTACTTTTTCTCCGATGCGCTGACGAATTCGTCTGTGCTGTCAACGAAACTTGAGCGGCCGGCCGGCTCTGAACTGTCGAAAGCGTCGCCGTCACCTAGGTTAGGCTTAGCTGCCGCGGACGTCTTTATTGCACGCCGCTTGACTTTGCGGCGAGTCCCCTTGAACTTGTGCTTCGACCGATACTTTCGAGATCGAAAATTGCATTTCTTCACGGAATCCATCGAAACAAGGAGCAGAAAAATGCCTGAAAGCCTGGGAACACGTCGAGAGAGCGGCGCGTCGCAGAAAGAGCAGACAACCTGCGGCCGCGCCGCGCGCTAGCAGCCAATGGCGTGGCTGGAATCGCACCACGTGAGTTAGAAATCCAGCGAAAGCGCTTGGTTTCGGTAAAGCCCCTCCATACACGCGCCGCCGCCGCTTTCTTGAAGGGGTGGAAACATCGAAATTTTCGTTCATGCGTTTGTTGATTCAAGCGTTGAGTCATGCTTCAGGGAGCACGATACACAGAGCGGGATTCATATATATCCGATAAATAATTTAATAGCATTATTATACCGAGCGATTTCGGTTTCGGTTTCTGGGCTCCGGGGGGATGCTATGACGTCACAGAGGAGGAAACGCAACATGGCTTGGTCACGTGGGCCACAAAAAATAGTGACGTAAAACGATGCTGCGTCGTCTGCTCACGCGTACGCGTGCTCTCCCAGCACAGGTAAACAACTGGCGATTCGAAGTACATGTCGCGATTATTATAATTATTGCGAAGAGCGACAACAACGGTAAGAAAATATTGCGGCTTGTGAGAGTCGGTGATTCATTCCGATGCGCCGTAAGCTTTAGCTTTGAAGTGAACCGGAAAAGGCCTAGCGACGATATCGGCGGCGCCGAACGATCAGAGGCGGTGAGAGGCTGCCGCTCCTCGGTAAGTGACCGCTCCTCGGTCGTTGATTGGCCGCTTCGCCGTACGGCTGCCGCACAAATGGGTCCTGGGCCCATCCTCTCTACGGCAAGGAAATCTCGCCGTTCGATCGCGAGCAAAACCGCCGTCGCACGGGGGCCCGCAAACGGCAAACGGCGTACGGTGAGTCTCCGTGCCGGTAACGTGGACGGGCCCTCACATTGAGAAAGGCCAAGCGAACGAGAGACCGCTCTGAGCTGCCGAGCTATGCGACTATGCGAGGAGAGAAGCGGACATCACGAACGCCGCATCACGAGTCGGCCGGCTAGTGTTACACGCAGTTTGCCGTTCGCGGGCCGCCGTGCGGCGTTTGTGTTGTCCACTTCTCTTGTGTCCGTGTCTGCACGCCTTACCCCTTCTTTGCATTAAAGGGACACTAAAGGTTACCAGAAACTCAAGTTAAAGTGGTAGAGCAATGTTCTAGAACGTCTAAGGCGTCAATTTAATCGCGAACAGAGCTTTAGTAACCGAGAAATTGAGGTAAATGCATGACACGATTTGAGACCCCCCAGCGACATTCCGGTACTAGCCCGATGACGAAAGGACTCCTCATAATTTGTGTTACTAATACTCAACTACTCGTATTAAAAATATCATTTCATTCGATTATAAGACGGAAAAAAATGCTACTTGTCTACGTCTATTCGACTCTAAGAAAAAATAACATTTTGACGTTACCCTTCAGTAATATGGGTGTTCGAAAGGTTTCGTTTTCGCTCGACTCTGCGCGCTCGACTCTGCGCCGCGCACGCTTTGGAGTTTCAGTACTTTCGTTATCGCTTCGTGCTGCGAGGGTTCTGCTGGCTTGCGACACTTTCATTTGGAACAAGCAGCGAGAATGCCACGTCCATGTGATGTCGTGGGAAGCCCTCGTTGCTTTCCCGCTCCGGAGAGCCGGTGTCGAGGCCGCCGTCGTAGTACGCAACGACGCCGGCAGTGCGAGCCCTCAGCAGCAGGTCGCGCTCGTCGGTGCTCAAATCGCTGAAGTTGAGCCCACCATCGCGAGCCAATCTGTCGGTGTCAGGGTCCATTGCGACGAGCGTCGAAGTTTGCGCCATAGAATGAAGTACCAGCTTATGGGAGTCTTGCGCTGGAGTTTGAGGTATAGTAGCGGCGCCTGGTGGCGGTGCGGGAAACGACATCTGGGTCGCGCCAGCTTGGGTCGTATTGAGCCTTAGCTGTGGCGAAGCACGTTTCTAGGCCGAGTTTTGCGTCGATTCGCACTTTTTTATGCCCTGTTGCGAGTGCGAAAAGGCTCGTCACTTCTCACAGATCACGCCGACCACGCTGCGAGCTCGCCGCAGCCTATAGTTTAACGAAAACGGACTCTCCGTGTGCCGTGGGACGTAATGTGGGACGTAATTCGTTTCTCCTTCCGCTAGCCACTATACTCCCGCTTTCGCTCTGCTGTCGGCTCTGTCTTGGCTCTGTTTCTGGCCGCGCGTTTGCGTTTTGCGCAGAAAAGCCGTAGCGCCGTCTGCGGACGCCGTTCTACTCAGCGTTGGCGCAACGTCACTATGAGACCATGATGTCAGTACTCCTCGATCGGAGGGCGGGCGATTTGAACTGCGCTAGCGGTACGCGGACGCTTCAGAACGCATTTTCTCTTAAAATAAGTCTCTCCTTGGCACGAAACAAGCGTTTCGAGGTTTCTGTGATGGTATTTCAACAGTCCACGTTGACTTAATAGTAACCTTTAGTGTCCCTTTAAGAAAGGATTTCTATATGCGTGTAGCTCGGTCATAGTTGGAGGCTATGCTCGGGCGTTCGGCTCAGCAGGCTCCGTAATCGGCATTTCATCGCTACTCATCATACGTCACGTATTTGTGCTAGCGTGCTATGACGTCAATATTTTCGTTCCTCCTCTGTGACGCCATAACTGCCGCACTAGCCATGGGTCTCGACCACGAGAAGGAGTTTTTAATGACTTTTTGGAGCTGAATTAAAATTTTGAAATGTTTGCAGCGTCCAATACCTCGTTCTGGGTGTCCTTGCATATGGAAGCACCCTACAACATGCTTTCTATAGCCTCAAAATTTGGTGCCCCAACCCCTTTAAGTAGCGACAACCTTTGTTGTGCGCCGCCTTTTCCCCTCACACCAAATCCGGTTCCGGTATTTCCGGTTCCGGCATTTCCGGTTTAAAAATTTCCGGTTCCGGCGTTTCCGCTTCCTGGAGTTGCGCTGCGGGAATTTCCGCTTTGACTGCTGTTAGAAGATGGTGAGACCACCGTTTATAAAGCTTTTTTAGTTTCGGAACTGCTCCTCCCAAAGCGGGCGCGTTTTGCGCCTAGGCACTGAGATGGCGCTGCGGTCGAAGTTTGCGCTACGCTAGCCACGCTGCCGTGCAAGCAACGTTGCTGCCGACGCTGCAGTAGACGTGAGCATATGCATCGCGTTTTCTTGTCGAGTGGTTCTGATTTTTTCCCTGTAAGTGTGTGCCCATTATCGTGAGTAGTCCACAAGATGAGCTTCAGCAGCTTTCGGTGTATGGTATGGTGTGGTCGGTGTGGGCGCTCATGTTGCCCTTAATTGGGACCTGCAAGTATGCAAGTAACGTGGGCTGCCGTTCTTGAATGCCAGATTTTTATTTTTAGCTGTCAGAAGGTAGGTGGTGCATGTGATTTATTTTCGTCACATTGTGTTAGGACTGGGCAACCAAATGCCAATGTGTTTCGTACCGGGATATACCAGCGGGTACCGGCGCAACACAGAAGAGGCACTTCTCTCCGCCGACCGATCCGCTTCTTCTTGCAAAGTGGTAGAGAGCGATACCCCACGCAGACAAAGTGTTGGGGAAAACATCCAAAGTGTGCGACACCCACTTCCAAGCAGGGGACATTGTGAAGTCATATAAACATATGTTGAATGGAAAAGTGATTAAAATCGAGCGCGGAATATGGTCTCTCAGGAATGATGCAGTTCCTACCATATTTCCCAATCTCCCGCAGTACTTATCCTCAAATCGTAAACGGAGAAAATCTCTGAAAAAGAGAGCAGGTGTCGCAACAAACGCAGGTGCAACTCAGAGCGACGCTGCAGAGGACACCACACAAGAGCAACCGGAGCCCGTGCAAATCAGCTGTTTGAGGGTTAATGAGTTGGTGGAAAAGAGCGCGTCTTAGCGGTTGCCTCGACAGTGGAGATCGGCAGCTCTTGAAGACTAAATGGACAGCGATCACAGATTGTTTTTTATGAGGCAGGAATGGAGGGAGAGGTATACCCAATATTGAACAATGTCGTAGTTCTCAAGGACATGAGCTACGTAGTATCTGCCCGCGGAAAACTGGTGCCGACGTTCCCCATGGATATGGCTATCACTTAAAATCACATAAAATGACGATCTTGACCTCCTGCATTAAGTGCAAAAGGAATACAGTGGCTTCACAAGACTTTCTACCTCCTGAAGCAATGCTTGTGATTGAACCCGAGTTTGTGACTGGCAGCCTTGTTTGTCCTTCAAGGGAACTGTTTAGCTTCATGAAAAGCACAGAAGAGACTATTGTGCAAGCATGACAAAAATAAGTCTTTGGGACCTTTTACCCTAGTTACACGGGCAGCTTATGCCCTTGCCAAGACAGGGACAAACTGTATCGGTTGCCCAGAGCATATCTGTGATTTTACAGCACAGATTGTACACTTCTATTTGGTCACACGAATGCACTTTTTTCCCGAAAGAAGAGCCAGGAGGACGACAGTGCCAATAGAGCTCGTAGGTAACGTAAAAAAGCAAAGCTCGTGTGAATGGTAAATGGAGTGAAAAGGAAGGTCTCTGAAAGTCTGTGAAAAGTTTTAATAAACTATAATATGCTAATACAAGTCCACTAAATACATCTCTGTAATGTTTTTATTTTATAACTATTTACCAGAGGTAGCAGAGCAATGTCAGCATGATATCCATTTATCAGGTAGCCCTCTATATGTGCTTTGAAAACTAAGGAGTCGCTTTATGGAACTTCTCTAGACGACCCTGGAGGGTGTATCTCGTCCTTAATAAAATCGGGGGAAATGTTCAAGCTTTGTTGTTTCAATTTTTGTAAATCCTGACTTGCACGATTTCGCGTTCGGAAAACAGGAATAAAAATTATTCGCGATCAGTGTGATTGATGCGGAGAGGTAGCATCACCTTTCAAGAGATAGGGCGAAGTGAACTTCTCATTTCGCCATACAAATGCGGAAGGTATGGAACGCCAGCGCCGAGATACACAGACGCTCAATTAGATTCACACAATTTATAACATTGTTTATAGATGTTTTGATCAATAAACTGATTCATACGCCATATATTCGAGAACGTAGTTTTCTACAGCAGTTTTAAAGCGTTTGAACGGATTAAAAACCAAAAGCGCGAAATGTACACTCACGAAAGCGACGATTCTGCCGAAAACGAAATGTAATCGCCAATGCCCACCTTTTTCTAAATCACTAATCGTTTGTACGCATACGTGCGCTAACTCCTATAGCTTGTACAGCGCAGATAATGACGCCGTGAAGCGTGAAGTTAAGCGCCGTACGAAAGCACAACGGAGCACTAGGCGCCTATAGCAGACGATGCGCTTCCTTGGCGCAAGCTTCGACAGCAGCGCCGCAGTGGCGGGTGCAGAGGCGGGCCGCATACTCGCTGCATGCGTGGCGAGGAGATGCGGAACTGAAAAGGATCTATAAACGGTGGGTGAGACGCCCGCGCGTGCATAGCAGAGCTGTGGCAGTAACCATAAGCAGAATGCAAAGGGGACAAGCTGTTGTATTCCGCTGAAATGGTAGTTCGCGGTCGCTGTTTTCCAAATGCGTGAAAAACGGCAGTGGTCTCCAAGCGCCCAGGCACTACATTCCACTGTATGTTGTCGCTCGTACCACAACCCGTCGCAGGTTGACGCGAAGCAGCGAACACGATCAGATCGCTGATTACAACAGGCGGTGGTTCTTGGATAAAATCGCATTCACAGTTTCAACCGCAGCTCGTGCAATTAAAGCCTCTCCAGCGACGCGAAAGTAAACAACGCTAAAAAACAAAGCGTCGCTTCCACTCGAAACAGGAAGCTGCAGCTACGTAAGTTCCGCTTGTCGCCGGAAGCTGAGGGGGTGAGTGGGAGAGGAGCGTGGAGGAGGAGGGCAGGTTGGCGGTACTTAACCTGGTCGGCGGAAACGTGTATGGAGGGGCTTTAGGTTTCGGCGGAGAAATGAGAAGTTTTTATTACTTCCCGGGGAGATTGTGACGCGGCAAAGCCGACCTCGGAGAGAAAAAGTGTAGGCCTACTGCCTTGCACAAGCCCAATGGCTTGCGACGCCGCGATTTGACGCATCACGCGCTGGAAAATGGGCCAGATTTGCACCTTTTCTTGCCAGCTCGAGTGCTGTCACCGAGTTTATTTATAATTTACCGATCATTTACGGCTCTGATTTCTTTATATATGAAAGAGGAGGGATCAATCTTGTTGAAACAGTTGAAAACATAAAACTGACTTTTTTTAATGAAAATCACCGTTTTTCGACCCGCGTCTCCCCTTAATGCTGTTTCAAACCTGCGGTCACGGCAAAAAGTCCGGAATGCCGGACAGCGAAGCATCTATACGTCAGAAATTTCAGAGGTTCTTATACATAAAGACTCTATGGGGTACGTGGTGGTTCTGCGAAGTTGTCCGAATTATCGAGTGTCTGGCAAGTCGCGTCTTTGATTGTACACTGGAAACTTCTCCAGCCGACGACATGGCATCAAAATACGATTCGTTACGATCCCTCTGTTACTCGAGCCAGCACTATTGTGACTTTCGTGCGCTTTCCATAAAATTACAGCTATTTTTCCCTGGTAGAAGCACAAATTCCCTGAGTTTCCCTTAGTATTTCCAGACTATTGAAAATCCCTGAGAATGCCAGTTTTCCCGGTTGGTAGACACCCTGTGCACAGCATCTCAGTCACGACCACTACACTCAATAAAGGTGCGGACGGCGTTCATGGACTCTTTAACCATTGATACAGTCGAACCTGGCTATATCGAACTCGCAAAAAAACGCCTATCAGTTAGATATAGAGCATAACTCGATACAAGCCTGCTAAATAATTGGATGTCATAAAAGCACATGCCATTTATAAAATCACTTTATTGATGGAATTAGCTTAGTTTCGCATGAAATAGTCCTGCATTTTCTTCTGCTTGGGCAATTTCGCTGCCATTGATGCATGCACTTCTCCACATTGTCTAAGGAGTCGGAGCAGCTGAGGCCGCAACCTTCCGCATTCGCGCAAAAGCACCGGACTAGTGCGAGTGCACCAATCCCTTCGGAGGACGTGGGCAAAGGACAGTCGTTGCGTTGCTTTCCTCATTGTGCCCAATTTCACTTGTGCTCGGTACGATGTCGGCAATGTAGTCTTCGTTTTCGGGCTCTCCCATGGTCGCGACAGCATCATTTGCACTCACGAACTCGTCCACCATTAATTTGTCAACAGCTTCCGGAAATTCTGACAGCTCGCTCCAAACTTCGACAACACCGGCAACGGCTTCGTTGCATTCATCAGCCATCACAGAGCATGCGGAAGCCGGCATGGCTGAAGCAATTTCGGATGAACCACTCGTACATGGCCGTGCGTACGCGTCGAGCACCAGGTCGCGAGTTTGGCTGCTTTAGCCCTAATCTCCCCTTATTCTTCAAGATCGTGCTGAGAGTGCTCCTCGGAATCTTGCACGCTGCGGGGACATCAGACTTGTCACCGCGTTCGTCCTGATTTATGATTTTGAGCTTCACGACGAAAGGCGAATTCTGGCGCTTCATCACGGCAACAGTGCGGGAGAAGGCCCACAAGACACACACACAATGAACCAGAAAAGCAGCGAGACAACTCGCACTTTCGCCATCTTGCACAACGAGGGCACAAGAGCCTCTGATTGGCTGTCTGAGCAAGCGCTGCGGGTGGGCCAGGATCATTTTTTGCAGGGGGGTGTCAAAGGCTAGCTCAACGCAGCGCTGTCATGGTAGGGAGAGCGGTTGGATGGAGCCGCACCGCCGGGTTTCGCCACCACCACGAGGGAAAGCAAACTTCTGGGGGCATTTTTCCGCAGCTTGACGTTCGATATATCGGGAGTCGCTGCTATTTTTGTTCGATGTAAGCGGAATTTTCGCTATATATACTCATTTTAACTATACCTTGTCCAGAAATTGTTTGATATATGGAATTCGATCTAAACGGGTTCGATATAGTCGGGTTCGACTGTAATGCAGGCACATGAGTGAACTCATTTGTCCCTGCCATCACCTACTGGCACCCTGTCGGTGACTACATCTTCCACGTTAGTGTACGGTGTCTGAACATTTACTTCTATATTCAAGTAGTCGGTAAAAGTCCAGTCGGCCTAGTCAGTCAGTCTTAGCACACTAACAGGAACGTGCATGTGGCTGAGACTTTTCATGCAGTCTGGAATCTTGCACACACAACACACAGCAGCGGCAAAAACCATGAAGAAAATGTGATGACATGCTACACAGCTGGTATACATATGGGAGAAACCAGAAATGGAAAAGCAAAAGCGCCATTGCTGAACGTGCATTGTAAATTACACATCTGCAAATTTTGAACAAACAGATTGAATTATCGAGGTTTTACTGTATGTGAGACACTTTAAATATAATTTTTATTGGTGCTTTAGCTTTGATGCACTATATTGATGTGCACGATTGTGCACACAGCTCATGAAGGGGTTATTTCGGCAGCCAGTACAACCATTAGCGTTTTTTATCTTTGCTGGAATAATGCCACACATGCATTAGTTATACAGTCTGCATAAACAAGAATTGCTTACCCTGTTGTCCATGCGCTGCATGCTGAGCATAGTTCTGAGTAGAGAGGGTTGACGGTGGAGCAGGGCTTTGGTTAGGCGTTGGACTGGATCGGTTTGGCGGATTCAGTGAACCTGAATGAAGCATTGAAGAGCGACAGAGAAAAAATT
Organism: Dermacentor andersoni; assembly: GCF_023375885.2. Taxonomy (NCBI): domain Eukaryota; kingdom Metazoa; phylum Arthropoda; class Arachnida; order Ixodida; family Ixodidae; genus Dermacentor; species Dermacentor andersoni. The sequence goes on along the minus strand of NC_092814.1, from coordinate 87,198,053 downwards.
TGACAAATTTCCCTACATGAAAGCTATATTCCAGCAGAGTAAGCTAGTGCACTAACTTCTGACGAGGAAATCGACAACATTAGATGAAAAACCAAAACCAAGGATGAGAAGCTTAGTTTACTGAAGACAGACCCCAGCACCAAGATGTTGGGGCAACATTCCCAGACAAAATGATCAATTCAAATTTTTCATTGCATGCTCTCAGTGGTCAACATACTAAATTATGTCAGCCACATCTAACAGATGGGCTATAAATGCCCATAACTTGCTTGAAAATAATCGAAGGTGCAATTGTGTATTCCTCTAGTAAAACAAGAGGGACTAGGTCGTCGACGCTGTGGGTATAAATTATACCCTTGTGGGTATAATTTATGGGAGGTGCCAAGACTAAGGGTGAGCTGAGGTGTCTGGTGCCTTGATGCGCGGTGTGTTTTGATGATGTTTGAGGTTTAATGGCGCAAGGGCCAGGTATGGCCAAAGAGCGCCATGCTAGTGGTAATGAATATGCAGTGGTCTGATGGGTTCTGCGAGTTTATAGCGACGTGGCTGTAGAGAGGCCTAAAAGAGTTGGTGTAAATTGCATAAAATGTACACGTAATAAAATTATGGCAATGATTAATGACGTGTACTATGATCACTAAAATGCATTAAGAAAGAATGATGCATTATATAAAATATGCGAGATGTTAAATTGCTTAGAGCACTACTGCCTCGCCAAAGCCCTTGAAACACAAGGGCCTAGAGGCTTGTGCTATTCAAAATAATTATCACAGCGGCATCCTCTGAAGAGAGGGGGCGCTACGAACGTGTGGGGCTAATAACATGCAACACAACATCTTTCAAAAAACCTAGGACTGCGTTGGTGTCAAAAAGTGGTTCTGGACCAAGTAACATAACAGGATGAATGGGAATGTGCTGCCGGTATGCTAAGGGAAAATGTTTCTTTCTTTCAAATTCAGCTTCCAGACACTCCAGTAGGACGTGGAGGATGGTCAGCCTCTCCCCGCATCTACCACAGGTTGGAGGTTCGTTTCCCGTGAGTAAAAAGTTATGTGTGCCAAATGTGTGTCCTATTCTTAGACGACAGAATAGGACATCTGTCCGGCGTGATTTCGTTACAGGAGGCCAGAAACTTAATTGTGGCTTTATTACATGCAGCTTATAATTTGTTTCCAGGTCCCACAAGCGTTGCCAGTAGTTTCGCAGTTTTCTTCTTAAGAAAGGCTTCAGGTCTGTGACAGAGACCGAAGCAGTAGGATTAACTGCATGCATTGAAATTGATGTGGCCACCTGGTCCGCTAGAATGTTACCCTTGATGCCCCTATGTCGAGGCACCCAGCATATAATCACATGTTGGTTAGATATATATGCTTTGCACAGGACCGAATAGAGTTCATTAATTACCGGATTTTTGTGGTTACAGAATGACATCAAGGCCTTCACAACACCAAGGGAGTCCGTATATGTAACTGATTTCTGGAGTTTTGATTTATTTATCAGCCGACAATAGTGCGTAGGCCTCAGCCGTAAAGATACTAGTTTCCGGATGTAGTAAATCGGATTCCGAGAAGGATGGACCGACGGCTGCATAGGACACCCCGTCTCGTGACTTCGATGCATCTGTGTAGAACTCCGTGCAGGAGTATTTGTACTGGAGTTCCCGGAAATGCATTTGGATTTCAATCTCTGAACCGTGCTTTGTGACTTGCACAAAAGATATATCGCATTGTATCAGCTGCCACTCCCAAGAGAGGTATCAGCTTGGCTGGATGCATTAGGTGGAGCTTGAGGAGTGGGACATGCATTTCATCACCAAGCTCCCTCACACGCAGCGAGAAAGGCCGTCTTACGGAGGGACGATTATGAAAGAGTGTAGCATATGTCATATCGTTAATGGTTAATACAACACGGATGTTGAGGATTAGAGTGGACTTTCAAAAAATATGTTTGGCTGATGTATGTTCTCTGCAGATGAAGTGACCACTCATTTGATTCTGCATATAAACTTTCAATGGGACTTGTTCTGAAAGCTCCAGTGGCCAGTCGGATTCCTAGATGGTGGACCGGATCTAGCATCTTTAGCGTGCTCGAGGCTGCAGAATGATAGATCACGGCACCGTAGTCCAACCGTGATCGAATGAGGCTCTTGTAAAGGTTCATTAAACATTTCCTGTCGCTGCCCCATGTTGTGTGGGATAACACTTTCAGTAAGTTCACTGTTTTTAAGCATTTGACCTTGAGATATTTTATGTGTGGAATAAAAGTTAATTTAGAATAAAGTATGATGCCTAAGAACTTGTGTTCTTTGTTCACGGGAATTCGCTGACCATACATTTCGATACTGGGATCCGCAACGAGCCCTTTGTTTCTCGTGAAAAGCACACAAGAACTCTTGTTGGGGTTCACTTTAAATCCGTTTTCTTCTGCCCCTTTAGACACTTTGTTCAAGCCCTGTTGTACTTGCCTCTCACATACTACAAGGTTGCAGGATAGGTCGTCTACGTAAACAGATTAAAAAATGGCTGGCGATAATGAAGCACGAAGGGTGTTCATTTTAACGATGAAGAGCGTGCAGCTAAGCACACCTCCTTGAGGTACACCAGTTTCCTGTAGAAAAGGTCTCGACAATACATTGCCGATTTTAACGCGGAAGGTACATTTGGACAAATAGCTTTCTAGTGTATTTAACATATTTCCACGAATGCCCATTTCCAATAAGTCTCGCAAGATCCCGTATCGCCACGTTGTGTCATACGCCTTTTCCATATCGAGAAATATCGATAAGAAGAACTCTTTATGTACAAATGCGTCCCGGATATTTCCTTTAATATGTACAAAATGATCAGTTGTGGAGCGCCCTTCTCTGAAGCCACACTGATAGGGATCAAGCATTTTGCTCTGTTCAAGGAAATGAATGAATCACCGATTTATAATTTTTTCAAACACCTTACACATGCAACTTGTGAGGGCTATCGGGCGGTAACTTGCCACTGAGGGAAGGTCTTTGCCTGGTTTCAAGACAGGGACCACAATGGCTTCCTTCCATACGGTTGGAAGGTACCCTGCATCCCAGATGGTGTTGAAAAGTGTGAGTAGTGTAACTTGCGTATCATTGTGTAAGTTTTTAAGCATTTCATACATGATTCTATCAGATCCTGGTGCGGAGCTCTTGCATGCGCTCAAGGCAGCTCTCAATTCGGCAATACTAAAAGGACGGTTGTGGGGCTCATTCTCTCGACTTTTTCTTGTTAATGGCGTACGTTCTTCTATTTGTTTATATTTGAGAAAAGATTGCGAATAATGGTTTGAACTTGACACGCTCTGAAAGTGCTCCGCAAGTGAGTCTGCCTGATCTTGCAGTGTATCGTCCTGTGTATTTACCAGAGGGAGTGAATATGTTTGTCGCCCTCTAATTCTATTTACCCTGTTCCAGACTTTGGCCTCATCTGTAAACGAGTTAATACTCGATAAAAACTTCTGCCAGCTTTCTCTTCTGGCCTGACGGCGGGTTCTCCTGCCTTGGGACTTTACTTTTTTGAAGTTGACTAGATTCTCTGCAGTGGGAGAAGCGCGTAGCAACGCCCACGCTTTGTTCTGTTTCTTTCGAGCGATGCTACATTCGACGTTACACCAGGGGACATGCCGTTTACACGACAAACCATTTACAGTAGAACCTCGTTAAACCGTACCCGCTTAAACAGTAGTTTCGTTTTGCAAGTAGTAAAGTCTAATCCCCGACTCAGCGGCCATTGAACATAATGTGTTTCGTATCTGCATAAACCGTACCAGCTTATTGCGTACGCATCGGTTAAAACGTAGTGTTTCAACTTTTCGTCGCGCAAACACAGCGCTGCGCCGTCTTCATCGGGCGGCCCGGCAGAACAACACGCCTCAGAGATCGGAACAACGGCCTCCAAGTGCCCTGTGCGTTTGCGCGTGAAGCCACATCAACATCAACATCATTTCGACGCCGTGCCAGAGAGCGTTATGGCGTCGTGCAAGCGAGGACTCGCGTCGTTCCGAAGCTTGGATAAAAAAGACGCCAGGTGCTCGGCATAGAAGAAAAATTAGACATCGTCCGTGCTATCGAACGTGACACGAAGAAGTCGGCGCTGACACGCAACAGGGATCTGCTGTTTACTACAGTGTGTGGCATTTGGAATGCGAAGAAGTTGCTCGGCAGCGCTGCTGCGACTGCGAAGATATGTCGGCTACGAGGTTCGACTTTTTGCCATCATTGCCTGTGTTATTGCCGAAGTGTCGACTAGCGACAGTGACGAGGACGACACGGAAAGCGATAGCACGGGCGATTCAGGCCCGACAGTGGCATAAGCTGCGCGTTACGTCAGCCTCATGAATACAATCGTCGCGACGACCATAGGGGCGCGATAACCTAACTATTCCAAATGAAAATTATTCCAAACTCCGGCACCCGGCAATGAAAAAGGCGCCCCCGGGACTTCTGCAGCAGTACTGCGCACGTGCACAGTGAATATGTAACGCCAACGAGGAATCTGCCATGCGAGTGTTTGCCGAGAAGAGGGGGCTGGCTGAAAAGCTGGCACGCAGCTTCAGTAAGTTTGAGGCCGCTGTCGTCGTCGTGTTAGGCCGCGGCGGCATCAAACGAAAATAACGCTTTTGTCGCGCGAAGTGAATAAATACTGCATGTTTTTTCCCCTTTCATCGCACTCTCTCAGAGTTCCATTTTCAACAGGTAAGTGGGCGATCTCATGCTATTCGGTTAAACAGTACTACCGTTTAGTACGTACCTTTCCCGAGCTCCGGCCAACTACGGTTTAACGAGGTTTCACTGTACTTCCGATATGCATTTAGATGCGGCATCTATTATGAAGGCTGTAAAATACTCCACAGCAGCATCAATTTCTAACGAAGACATGTCAGCCCATGAGATACTAGTGAGAGCTCGGAATTTCTCCCAGTCAGCTGTATCAATCTTCCACCTATGAGCCTGTGGTGGATATTCGTTTTCTTTAGGTGTTCTTGGCAGTATGGGAAAGTGGCCACTTCCGTAAGGATTGTTGATAACTTCCCATTCGAGTTCAGGCAGTATACACGGGGAAACTAGGCTGAGGTCAATTGAAGAAAATGTTCTGTTTGCGAGAGAATATGTGGGTGCCTTCTTATTCAGCAGACACGCACCAGAAGATAAAAGGAACTGTTCAACAAGACGACCTCGCGCATCTATACGAGAGTCGCCCCACAGGCAGTTGTGCACATTCAAATCCCCAAGGACAACGTAAGGTTCTGGCAATTCATCTATGAAGGACTGAAATTCATGTTTAGTTAATTTGTAATGTGGGGGTATGTAGAGCGAGCAGACAGTGATAAGTTTGTTTAGGAGAACAGCACGAACCGCCGCTGCTTCAAGGGGCGTTTGTAGCTGCAAACGTTGACACGCTATGCCTTTCTGAATAACAATGACAATACCGCCCGATGATGCGAGAGCATCATCGCGATCTTTCAGAAAAGTAACATACTGTCGAAGAAAGTTTGTGTATTTTGGTTTTAGGTGTGTTTCCTGTAAACACAGCACTTGCGGATTGTGTTTGCGGATGAGTTCTTGTACGTCATCAAGGTTTCCAAGAAGACCTCTGACGTTCCATTGAATAATTTGTGTATCCATATTAAAAGTAAATTGGTGCTGTGTTTACGGAAATGGAAGTGATGCCTTAGTTTACAGAGCTCTTTCGAGGCCCTGTAATGGGGGTTTTGCTTTTTCTGGAGCGTTCGAGGGAGTCTCGCCGCTCCTTAGGCGTTTGGTGCGCCTTGAGGACAGGTGTAGTGTCCATTGCCTCTAGTGAGGCTCCGGACACGTGCTCTTGCGAGCGAGAAGTTTTCAGAGAGAGTCCCGCCTTGGAGGGCAAGACCCCTGCGCCCACCAGCCCGGAGGTCGATGAGGCTCCCTGAGGGATTTGGCTGTGCCAACTGTTGCCAGCGCTGGAAGGGGCCGGGGAGGTTGGGGCAGCCTCGGCTGCGCCCACGTTTGGGGTCGATGGTCCCTTCTGCTCGGTTGGCAGAGCAGCGCTAGCTGCAACCACCACGGGGGCAGATGGCGTAACTGCCGACTCACTGCTTGTGGGTCGGACAGCCGCCGGAGGCCGTTGTGACGCTGCCCCCTGACGCACCACTTCGGCAAAGCTTTTCTTTGGCAGGTATGCTACCCGCCTGCGTGCCTCTTTGAACGATATGTTTTCCTTAAGTTTGATTGTGACTATTTCTTTTTCTTTTTTTCCATGATGTACAGGACTGCGAGTACGCGGCGTGTTCCCCATCACAGTTCACGCAGTGGAGAGAGTTCTCACAAGCTTCAGAGGTGTGTTCGTGGGAACTGCATTTCGCAAAGGTTTGGCGGCCTTGGCAGCTCTGCGAGCTGTGGCCGAAACATTGGCATTTGAAACATCTCAGGGGGTTTGGCACGTATGGCCTAATGCGGAGCTTAATATACCCTGCATCGATTGACTCGGGCAGGATACTTGAACCGAAGGTAATTATCAAGTGCTTCGTTTGGATTTCTTTGCCATCTCGCCTCATCTTAATTCTTTTGACATTGATTACATTCTGTTCACTGAAGCCCTCCAAGAGTTCAGCCTCAGTAAGCTCCAGCAAGTCATCGTCCGACACAACGCCACGGGTGGTGTTCATAGTACGGTGCGGGGTTACTGTTAGTTGGTTATCCCCAAATGACACTAGCTTAGGCAGTTTCTCGTATTGCTTCTTATTGCGGAGCTCCAGGAGGAGATCACCGCTTGCCATCCTGGTGGCTTTATAACCGGCTCCAAAAACATCATTCAAAGTCTTTGATACAAGGAACGGTGAAATAGTGCGCACTGGTTTGCCGGGTTTTTCCAAGTGAACTACGGAAACGTGGGAAGTTGTGGACTTGGCGTCTGAAAAACTGGAAAACTTCATCGGTGCGCCCTTTTTTCTGAGGGCGATCAGGGAGTGGAAAAGGAGCTATCCATAAAGATATGTGAGATTTCGGCAGTAACGCCAGCCACTCCTACAAGGGGACGCTGCAGGACCCGTGAAACACAGCCTGCAAACACCAGTTGTACGTTACCACTATAACCAAATATGAAATAACCTAGGTTAGCTATTCACACATGGTTAACCCTTGCTGCCTGGAAAAATTGGAAGTAAAGGGGAAGCCAGAAGAAGACAGGAAAGGTGGACAGTAAGGGAAAGACGAAGGTTGTAGGGAGAGAGAGACAGGAAAAGGCAACTACCGATTACCCCCTGGTGGGTCAGTCCGGGGGTGCCGTCTACGTGAAGCAGAGGCCAAAGAGGTGTGTTGCCTCAGCCGGGGGGCCTTAAAGGTCCGAACACCCGGCATCGGCTCAACCTCCAGGATCCCCCTTTCCCCGGACACGGCTAAGCTGCGCACGGCTACATGCGGGAGGGTCCAACCCTCGTGTGCGTGGTGTCTCAACACACCAAACGCCTGCTTACGCAGACGCCCCTGCAGGGCGCGTTGTGTTTTCGTGCACCTAGTGTTTTAGGTCATGCAATCTCGTTTCCAAGATGCAGTGAAGCAAGGGGTAGCCAGAAGCATTCGCTCTCTGTTCCCGGCACTCTTCGTGATGCCAGTATTGTGACAGAGTGTTTGCAGTTTGTATTGAGTGAGAGCTATTCATGTTAACCTGTGAGCATGTGACACCATGCTTGCTAATTTATTTAGCTAGCGAATGCTTACTGCAATGCTGCTTATGTACGGCCGGTAAAACTATGAACTTTGTGTAGTTGTCTATCAATTGCAATCAATGCTTTGCCTTTCGGAGCGAAACAGATTTTCTTTAAATTTTTTCAGGGAGAACAATTTTTTTACACTTGTTTTTAATTAGTGGGACCATTTGATGACGAATGTGGGCATTAAACATAGTTAGTTGCTCTTGGCGTGATCTGCCTTGCATGCACTGCCATTCGTAGCTGCGTAATTACGGCCCGACCTTTCTGTGAGAATTTGTTTATGAGTGCTTACTGACCAGATGTTGACCAGACCAGAGAATAAAGGAAGTGAGAACAATAAGCACTTGTCAACAAGAGCAAGGAATGTTCTGGGAACCTGTCACATTATTTTTACTGCTGAGCAAAACAAGAACAAGGTGAAAGCAGGAGCCAACGTTTCGACAAGTCCACTTGTCGAAACTGGGCCTGGCTCCTGCTTTTATTTTCTCGTTTTGCTCATCGTCTTGAATTTCCATCTCCTGCCTTCCCTGTTTTTTCCCTATTTTTACTGCTGAAACTTTAAAACCTTGACTGAACAAAATTCACGATTTAACGATGTTTTTCACTGCAAGTGCAACTTCGTCATACCGAAGTTTGACTACCATATAGACTCCTGTAAGGGCCAGACTTCTTTTTTTATAATCTTGACGAGATGCAGCCCTCACACGGGACTGAACCTTTGGTCAAAATGGTGCCAGTGCAGCCGGGGACTACTGCACATTTCTGATCCCCGAATGTACCATTCCATCAAAGGACAATGCGCAGCTCTCACCATCTAGTGAGGGCAAGCGGAAGTGTGCATGCAGCACATAAAAATTCGCTGATGCACCTGCGACGCGTCGGGGTACTGGACACGACTGCTTCTCTGATAGCCATTTCTTTTTCCGAAGTTTTGGCTGCCAAGTTAGAGGTGCAGCCCTAAAATGGGTGCGGCCCCTACGCGAGTCTATACGGTATTTTACTCCGAGGTGCAGCAATGCAAGCTAAGCAGCACCATGTTGCCCAATTTGTGAATACCCTCTCAGTTTTAGGGAGGAATGCCCACTCTAATCCAAGTGTTTTTGCTCATGGTACATGATCAGGTGCAGATGCAAAATTAAAATTGTCCAGATGAAGTTTCTTGATTCGATGAGACAACTGGATGGCTCAACCATAGAGCTGTGATGTAATGGAACTTAAATGGGCCCTAAAACTTTCCTTAAGGCCGCCATTTTTGTTCTAGACCTTTTCATAAAATATCAAAGAAGCCAGAGAAATTATGACAAAGCGCACAAACCCATGCTATCAAGTGCAGAAAATTCAGAATACCAAGAAAAATGAGAGTTACCCTAGATTAGAAATTTCACGGCTCTGGATGCTATGCTTCACCCTCCTATGACGTAAAACTGTGGTGCCCAATACAGGGATAAAAGTGGCCAAGGAAGTTTTGGAGCAGCTCTGGGAGCAGCAAATTTGGCACTTTGGAGCAGGTTTGAAGCTTGAATTGTCCGTTTTGGAGCAGTAAATATGCATTTTGAAGCAGCTTGGTCAACATCAATATGAGTGAAATGCAGGCATATGAAGAAAAGGTATTCCTTATTTGACTTTGTAGAACACTATTATGTTACAGCAGGTCAGTTCTGCAGAAGCCCGCAAGGCAAGTAAATTCATGACAGGGAAAAATTGTCATCCACTTGACTGTAGCATGAAGCTCCAAAGGAATCCCAAACAGGTTTCTCAGAAACCAGCATTAAATTACATATTGTATGTGCCAACTAAATGTGATCAAGAAAAAAATAACCAATGGCTTTCCGTGAACAGTGCCCACTCTATGTTGATAGGCTTGAGTTACTGCTAGTTGAGCTTTTTTTTTGCATGGTGAACACGCAAGTAATATTAAATTTTAATGAACTAACATTTATTACCTTTCTTTTATTCAATAAGGGGTCAATGCAAAGGTTCTGGAATACATTGAGAAATGACCGATAACAGTGTATATACCGGCCTAAAATAAACAAGAAAAAAAGCCTGCGACATTTTTTTAAAAATCCACGTGGTGAGTCCCCGCACTAGTAATATAAGTGGTCTCAGCCATAAATGTTGTCACTGGTGCATTGTGAATTATTACAAATATGCAAACCTGGGCTACAGTCTTGTAACAGTTCGGAAAGCAAACCGCTAGAAGATGCGCTACTTTGCTTTTGATAGGGACCGAAGATGCGCGCCAAAAACTGCTGATGCGACAAGAAAGAAGCGCGGCCGCTCAATCCCAGTGCCCCTATTTGATGAGGTTTGTGTAAAGATTGATGCAATCTCTGATGCGCAGAAGCGTTGTCACGGCCACAGTGGGGTTTTTCTTGTTCTTATTCTTTAATTTGTTTCACAGGCTTTTTTTCCCGTTAAGAAAAGTCTTCACGAATCCGAGGTTGTTTTAAATGCTGTTATCAGGTCATTTCTCAACATCATTCACAACTTTTTCATTGACATCTCATAGATTACACAAATTAATAAATTTAGCTAATAAACCTATTCATGCACAATAAATGAGAAATATTCACAGTAGCCACCACAAACAACACCCATCAAGGTACAATGAACACTGTTGATGTAGTGCCCTCAGGCAATTTAATTCTTAAAAAAAATAATTATGGAGTTTTATGTGCCAAAAGCTACAGTTCGATTATGAGGCACAGCTGTAAATTTGGGCCACCTGGTATTCTTTAACTTGCACCTAAATCTAAGTACACGACAATGTTCTCAGCAGCATGCCAAATCACGCGGTGGCGCCTCTGACCAGCATTGCTCTTACCTCGCCATAGAGGAAAAGCTTAGGAGAGACCCCTCAACGCCGCGCGTGAAGTAAAAAAACAGTGGAAATTTTATCCTCTCAAATGGCAAGATCGCCATTTCTGCGTCGTGCCATAATGCCCCAGTCACACTAGCAGCAAAGCGCACGCTGCAGGAGAGATTGGTCCTGAGCCGATTTTTTATTGTTTGCCGCGGCGGCAAGCGAGCCGCGAGCGAAGGAAACCAATAAGAGTGGCCCCTAAAGTGACGTATGTGCAGGAAACTGGTGTCATGCAGAAGCACCCGACAGCTTTATTTGTGCTCGCGTCTGGTTCAGCTGGGCCACTTGTTTTGCTCTATTGTCGGCTTATGTCAGCTCTTGCTCGCACTTGTTTTGGTTGACTTGGTTTGGTCTCATTCGCGCCCATTTTTCCCACAATGGTAAGTCTAAACTGAGACATCCCGATGAAAAGGTTGTTGGAGACTGTGTGCCATATCCAATTCTGAATGACAACACAGACCCTGAATACAAGGACACGAAGGTGACACCCAGTACCTCATTTTCTTTGTTTTCCGAATGCACTGACACCACAACAGAAGGGAGCACACCAACATGATTATGATCAGTGGAAACGACTTCGTCATTTTGATAAGACATTACTCGCATTAAGAATGCAGGAAAAAGAACATAAATACAGCGCTGATCTAGTATCAGCAGACGAAGGAAAAAAAATTTGCAGTGGCTTAGCTCAGCTATGCCAGGATACACGTAGCGTAAAGGTACGGTTATGCTTGGTTAATCTCTTGCCTTGCTTGCTAACCTTAGCTTATCCGGCTATGGCCTTGTAATTCAAATGCCACAGCCTTTCACATACGTCACAAATGTGTCCAAACGGATTGTTCACAAAGTCCGAGAGGAAGAGTGTAGACGCACTAGCACTTTCACCGAGTTTCATAGCATGTTCAGTGCACCGACGAGTCTTGGGATCATCTGTGACTCTCTTGATCCTGCCGCTGTTGTTGGGAGGCCATAGCACGTCGTTGAGCTTCTTGGCGAGGTCTTTTTGCTAGGCGTTCTTCACGTTGCTCCGGTGTCTCGACCGCAAGTTTTGCCTTGGTATGCTCGTTCTTTCGACGCTCGACAGCCAACTGCCAAGCGACAACCTTGGGGTCTGAAGAATTTAGGTTTTCCAGTCTTTTGCGCCACTGGCAGCAGCTCGACTCTCCTTAACCTCCATGTCGAGTGCGCTGCACCAACTGTCTCTCCTGTGCATTTATATGCACAGTGCGCCCTCCTTGCGCAGTGCCGAGCGGTGCCGGCGCGTCTGTGGAGACTGCAACGTCACACCTCTGGAACGCGCCGCAGTCGGTGGCAGCGAGAAGCACGCGCTGGCTGCGGCCATGGCGGCAGCGAGGGTGACGCAGCTGCACCTCTCGCGACATCACGCGGCTCTCGCGCATGCGCAGTATGGCAGGTGCAGAAGCATGCGAACCTCGGGTCCAGCCCGCGTAAGTGTAACTTTACGCTACAAAAGCATGCCATCATGCAGAGTGAAGCAGCAGCAAAGGCCCAGTCTGGCCTCGGCAACTCCATTGCTTAGGTGGCAATCTTAGGTGGCAGGAAAGCAAATTCGCTTCTTTCCCATCCTTCCTCGCAACTAAGCTCCCCTCACCCTCCTTCTCAGTGCCCTCAGCTTTAACGGTCTCCCCGTGCACTCACCTCCGCACCAGTGCCGCCAACCCCGCTGGCCCAGCGCCAGCTTACTCCTTGAAGTTTCGTTTTCTGCTGTTATCGGGAAGCAAGTGTTGGCCAGCGTGGGCCGTTTTGTGGTCCTCTCCCGCTATGTGCTTGCGCACCACGATATTTCACGACTCGCACTGTTTGTGCATCGTGCTATGGTGCACGAGTACTTCAAGAACAAGTCTTTCTTTTAATTTGAACAAATTTTTGGGCCCCTTCGAGTTCAAATTACCAAGATTCGGCTGTATTATGATTATACTGTCCCGTGATAGTGACAGTGAAGAATGACAGTGGCAAAACTGAGTTACAAAGTTAACTCGTTATTGGGCGAACTTGTGCCCAGAAAAACAAGTACAGTATTTACACGATTGTAAGTCGACCACTTTTTTTAAATGTGAAAATCTGAAGGGGGGGGTCGACTTACAATCGAAACCAAAACATGGCACTGCCAAAACAGCGCGACCAACGGGAGCTACAACGTAGTTACAATTTTATATTAGCACTATGGCCCTACTTGTAGCTTTTTGCTCGCGTTTCGGAAGGGTTTTTCAATATTTTTGAGTGTTTTAGAGTGCACGCAACACTCATGGGGGGGGGGGGGGGGGTCGATAGTTGATGGAAGCGCTGCTGTTCCATTCACGGCAGCACCCTCAGAATGGCAGCGCTTACGGGGAGTATCGGTGGTTAATGGAAGAGCAGACACCGCTCACGGGTTTCTCTTTCCCTGTTGAGCTTAACTTTCTCTATAGTTTGACGAAAGGCATTGGTTTGACGTGTTCCAATCGACTGCCTGCTGCGTGCTACTTCTATGCTTCCTCAGTCGTCATGAGTGCACCAGGCCCACTAATCATTCGGCACTCGTTCACAGTAGCGTTCAAGAGGGCTGCCATCCTTTACGCCGAAGAAACATCACTGCACAGCGGGCCGCAAGTTCGATGTTTCTGAACGGGTGGTGCGAGAGTGGCGACTGCAGCGAAGAGAAATTTTCGCCGTGACAGAAAGTGAGAAATTTCCACGTGCCGAAGTCTGGACGCTATCCGGACCTGTACGCTAAGCTTGCGGTGTACGTCGCCGAAATGTGTGATCGGTCTGTGTCCGTGAAGTGCGACATGGTCATGAAACAAGCCCGGATCTTTGCCTTTGAAGGACCTGCTCCGCCGTGAGTATGAGTGGCTGGTGGCACAAGACCGCGCAATTATGAAAAACTGGACCTGTCAAAAGAGCCTCCCTGACGGCTGCGTGTGGTTGGGTGCATTCGGCGTGGGCTGCTGTTCCACAAAATGTCGTGGTGCGGTCATTTGCCAAATGTGAAATTTCGCTGGACGACGATGTGCTTTGGAACCGTAGCAACGATGACGATGGCAGCACTAGTGAAGACGGGTAGTCCAGTGACCATGTCAGCTACTAATAAATTTTCATTATCGAATGCGCCCTCGGGTATGCTCTCCTTTTTTCCCCTGTCATGCGACATGCGGGGTCAACTTACATTCGAGTCAACTTACAATCGTGTAAATACAGCAACACTCAAGCACAACGATAGCAGCAAACAGAGTTGGCGATTGGCGAAAATCTGATCTGCGGGCGAAGCGCGTTGCATTTTATTAATGAGTCGCCGAAAGTTCAAGTGCAATTGCTGGTGCCCGCGTGGCTTCCAGAAAGTATTAAACAATTCCCGTCATACATACAATCGGATTACAAAAATCGCAAACCATGACAATCGAAACAAGCGTGCAATGCCAAACCAAGCAAAACCAAACAAGCGCGAGTGAGAGCTGACACGAGCAAGATGATAGTACGAATACGAGCGGTCAGGCGGGTCCGCACGATACCAGTTTCCCATGCGCACGTTACTGATGGGGCTACTCTCACTGTTCGCCACTGTTGTGGCTCGAGTCTTTCATCTCCCGCTCTGCGTTAGCTCTCATTTTTAGTCTGCTTTTTTGCTTCGTTACGCCGCCGCCGCTTACCGCAGGAACGGGCGCCTAAGAGCTGTGCTCTAAAGGTGAGTCTTTTGCCGCAACAATTATCGCCAAGTTGGCACGTCAAAACTTCCAAAACACCTTGCTCAAATACACTGCTGACCCAAGCTAAATTCAAGGAGCACAAACGTAAGCGTGCCGAAGCTGCAAAAATGACAAGCATTTCGGTACTGCTCAGGCCCCACCGACACAGTGCGCATTGGCATCTCGTGCTGCAATGATATGGGCAATGCTTCACATTACATGAATGCCAACTAAAGTTGAGTCTGTCAAAATTTTCAGACTTTCAATTGAACATTTTCTCGATTGGTAGGTTTTTTCTCGGATTCTTTTCCAAGACGTATAGCGGTTCTACTATACTGTATTTACTTTGCACACACAGACTGAAAAGCTGAAGAACACCATCACACATGGGTTCGATGCAAAGTATGATGTGGAGTGCACACTGCTGACAAGCGGCTAGAAATGAATATGGCCTCCAAAAATTGGGTGGCGTGCACAGCTCAGAGACCATGAGCCAAGATGCACAGGCTTCTCAGTCTTATAGGCAGCCCCTGTGCATCTGCAGCTTCTGCCATGCTTCCGCAAAGCATCTTATACCATACAAATCATACCTCAATGCAGCATATGAGCTGTTTCTTTTTTTCTAGTCCTAGTTCGTTTGCGCAACATGCCCTCCTTCACTAATTCTCACCTCTACGACCAGTGTAACCTGTTGAGAAGCACGCCTGCTGCCTCACTTGTCTGTCGGATTTTCTAGCAGCGGCATTGCAAACGGTATTTCATCTCACACAGCTGCACTATAAGCTATACGCACACTACTTTGAGTTCTAACATAAGGCGAATGAGAGTCATTAAACATGCCACTACATCTGCTCCTACAAACTACAAATACAGTGAAACCTCGTTAAACCGTAGTTGGTCGAAGCTCGGAAAGAGTACGTACTAAACAGTAGTACTGCGTAACCGAAATAGCAAGAGATTGCCAACTTATCTGTCAAAAACTGAACTCGGAGAGAGTGTGATGAAAGGGCAATAACATGTAGTATTTATTCACTATTTATTCAAGTGTCGCGATGCCGCAGTGGCCTAGCAGTGACAACGGCCTCAAACTCAAAGCTGTGAGCCAGCTCTTCAGCCAGCACCGTCTTGGCAAACACTCGCATGGCAGATTCCTCATTGCGTTGCATATTCTCCGTGCACACGCGCGGTAACGCTGCAGAAGTCGCGGGGCGCCTTTTTCATTGCCGGGTGCTGTTCTCGTCGCGACGATTGCATTCATCAGGCTGACTTAAGGCACAGCTTCTGCCACTGTCGGGCCTGAATCACCCGTGCTGTCACTTTCCGTGTTGCCCTCATCACTGTCATTAGGTGACAGTTCGGCAACAACAGAGGCAATGATGGCGATAAGTCTAACCTCATAGCAGACATTTCTTCGTGGTTGCAGCAGCGCTGCCGAGACACTTCACATTCCAAATGTCACACACCACAGTCAACGATAGATCCCTGTCGAGTGCCAGCGCCGACTTCTTTGTGTCACATTCAATAGCACAAACGACGTCCAATTTTTCTTCTATGCTGAGCACCTGGCCTTTTTTTATATGAGCTTTGGCATGATGCGAGTCCTAGCTAGCACGACGCCACAACGCTCTCTGGCACGGCGATGAAATGATGTTGATGTGGCTTCATGCATAAACACACAGGGTGCTTGGAGGCAGTTGTTCTGATCTCTATGGCTTGTTGTTCTGCCAAGCCGTCCGACGGGGATGACGCACTGCCGTGATTGCGCGACGAAGAGTGGAAACGTGAGCAAACACTACCTGTTAACCGATACGTATGCAATGTGCTATTACGGTTTATGCTGATACAAAACGCATTATGTTCAATGGCCGCTGAGTCAGGGATTTGACTTTACTACTTGTAAAACGAAACTACTGTTTAAGCGGATATGGTTTATTGAGGTTTTACTGTAGTGTCCCGAGTTTTATCAGAACCAAAAAGGCAGAACTGAGTACATGCTGCAAGTAGGTAAGCCAGCAGTATCTCACCCTGGCTGCCATATGGCGGGTGATGCTGGGAAGGAGGTGAAGGCCCCTGCTGCTGTGGTGTGCCTGGGCCACTGGGTGGCGAAGACACTGGAGGTGGCGAGGAATGCTGTTGCTGCTGCTGTTGGGGTTGCTGCTGTGGCTGCTGTGCCTGGTTGGAATGCTGCGCCTGGTGTTGTGCTGCGTGTGGCGCTGGGTGGGGTACTGGGTGTTGCGATGGGTGCTGGCCAAGATGCTGACTTTGGGCCTGAGAGGCGTGTGGCTGGCTTGGGTGCTGTCCTGGGTGTGGCTGGCCAGGATGTGGCTGCTGCTGACCAGGGTGTTGGCTGGGATGTGGACCCGGGTGCTGTCCTGGGTGTTGGCTGGGGTGTTGGCCGGGATGCTGGACAGGATGCTGACTGGGGTGCTGAACTGGATGCTGGACAGGGTGTTGGCCAGGATGCTGCTGACTGGGATGCTGGCCAGGATGCTGGCCAGGATGCTGACCCGGGTGCTGACCAGGGTGCTGACCAGGGTGCTGCCCTGGATGCTGACCCTGGTGTTGCCCACCGTGTTGTGATGGATGCTGTTGTGCAGCCTGCATCTAAGGAATAGCAACATCCCAATTCTTTTGCAAACCCTGGTAGACTGGGAACACTCTAATGGGAGGTAGCTACTTAAGCAATTTGTGGGCAGTTATTGACCAACTTGTTTGTTAGTCTGGCTTTATACAGCTTTCAAAGAACAAAAATGCATTTTAGGAAAAATTTTAAGGCCCAGTTGACGGTATTCAAGGGCCTAACATAATGCTTCATGTGGCAGTTTTGAACAAAATTTCAAGTTTCATTGCCATGTCTCAATTGCAGAATTAAATTCTTATTGCATAAAGCAAAGCAAGAACAGGTTTGCAAAATTTCTACTATTGCACTAAACCAAAATAATTCATCACATAAATTGTACTGCAATTACAGTGGACTCTCTTTAAAGTGAAACTGAAGGGACCAGGGAAATTGGTTCTGTTTAACAGGAGTTCCATTTACTGAAAGACAGAGTTGAATACATTTGCATGAATACAAAACCAACCAACCATGAGAATGGTGTTCCGTTTAAAGGGGCCCTGAACCATCCCTTGGGCTTGGTGAAATAACATGGTCCGTGGGGTAGCACACACTGCGGTGAACAGTTCAGCCAAGTTTTGCTGTTGTACGCGGTGAGTGGAGCTCGCAAGTGGATCGCAAAGTCACCTTTCGCTCAAATGCCCTTTTCTCAACGGAAGTTCCCATCTTCACTCTCTTGTAGACGCACTATTTTATCATTCTCTTAGATGGCTGCTACTGGCCGACAGCCGAGATCAAGCTGCGGTCGTTTACATAAATACCGCGGCCGCTGCGGGGTGCCGCCACGAGTCCACTGGCTAAGTGCACTGCTGCTTGCAGAGGACAACCGCGTTTGGCTGATGTTTAGCACATCGTAGGCACCAAAAGCGGAACCGTGGCACCTATGTTAACATCAAAAATTAAATTTGAACTGTTCACCACGGTGACATTTAGAAGGCAGAGCATTGTGGGCACACCCCACTTCGTCGTAGCCTTCGCAGTGCAAGGCATTGAAGAAGGAATGGGAGCACAGTGAAGGCCGTGTTTGTCTCAATAACTCCGCTTCTGCTGAACGCATTGAAGTACTTCTTGCAGCAAAGTATTTCTGAAATAGCCTATTTTCACCTCAAATGCCTTTCTCCACTTCGATAAAAAGTGCTTGAGAGCCCCTTTAAGTGATTTCCGTTTATCGAGATTCCACTGTAATTGCAGCAACAGTCCACCATGCAAGATTTTGTGCTAGCGACCTCATGAGGGTTTTCTATAGCCATTAATAAATGTGCAGCTTGATGTTAAATGACCAGTCTATATATGCCTTAACCCTTAAGTGCCCTGCCTGAATATACTCGTCTGGCTGCGAAGCACACTTCTGACCATGCCCAAGATAATTCACGAATGTGAAACATCCAGAAATTCAACTCTGAACAATGAAGAAATGTAAAAACTTGTGAACCCTGATTCAGAGGATCTTGATGCTAATTCCAAGTTGTCAAGGAACAATGACAGTGACAAAGAGGCCATGCTGCCCGAGGGATACTGATTATCCCAATTAAATCATTACTTAGCAAAAGCCAATTTCTGTTTGAATTTTCAGATTTTCATATTCGTAAAAAGTTCAGCGACATATCGCCAACAAATGACATTTAATTTAAAGCTTGCTGATGAGTACTTAGACAGAAATTGAATTTGTTGCACTAAACAAAAACACCCTGCACCCAAAGGGTTAAGAAGTTTGCCCTAGTGGTGCCATGTGCCAACTTTTTGCCAAGATTTTTGTATAGAGTTGCCGACTGATAATTTGGAAATGTTTGATTATTTGGACAGCTCCTTGGCCCCACCATGGACCACATGGCCCTAACGTTTAAGGACCAACGAAATTTCGAACAACTAACAGTGCGCCATGCATTAATTTGGACTCCAACTGCATGACCATGAGCAATATTTATGGGGGGTTTTGATGTATGGATGTATGGTCAGCATGATTGTTGGCTATGTCTCTGCACAGTTTCTTTGAAACTTATAGCGAAGCCTAGTCATCTATAGTGGTCACCACTGTGCCCAAACTGCTGAGCAAGCTGAGCCACTAATCACAAAGGCTGCATATGTGATTTCAGGGTGTCTACCAAGTTGAATTTCCAAATTCCCCGAGTTTTCCAGGTTTTCCCTGAATGCCTTTGCAAAATTCACGAGTGACATAGAACTTTGTTTTATGTCAAGACAGCGGGCTGACAAGCATGTTAAAAAATTAAAAAAAAAAAAAGACTTAATCCAGTTTGAATACCAAGGAGTAATCACATGTGAGATGCTCTCTCCGCAGTTGAAAAGTCAATCTCAACTGTCCCGACATACTCTCAGCCCGCCCACAACGCCTCACTGTTGCATTTCACTGCTTTAAAGAGTTTATTTTGGTTTGGATGAGCGACACCTGCATCTTGCTGTCAGCCAATACTTTGTTTTTTGAGCTCAAGTTCCTTCAAGGAAGTGGTGGCAGACCTCCTTTTCCATTAATTCCTCAATTCGTCCTTTGTGTCCTCGCCCTCCTTCCGCCATGCGTTCGCTCTGCAGACCATTTGAAGCATCCTCTTGGTCTGTTGTACCGTCAACGTACAATTTTCCAGACTCCCTAGGGGCCACGAAAATGTCAGAAAAAAATCAATGCATGTCTTTTACTGCCCTTAATGGCTCAAATCGCCACAGTCACATCCGAAAAAGCTCTGAAGGCCTGCCAGTACACTTATTAGGCATATCGGTGCTCGTACTGCGACAGGAGATTCGTATGCACGCATGTATAATTAGGGAATACATACTGTATCCGGTGACAATTGCCCCTTCACACGCTTAAGCTTCACTGCAATACTTCATGTATGCTTCATTACGTAACATCTTTGTATTGAGGCGAAGTTGACTTTCGGGAACCGGCATTATGCAATATGTCGTGCTTTCAGAGCTTCGAAGCCAACCGCGAAGATTACGAAGGTGGAGTCGGTGCCATTGGTGACTGCAGCGAATTGATTTACTGAAAAACATGGCACCGAAAAGCAAGAAGTTTAATAGCAAACGTCGAAGCAGCTAGGCCTAGCGTTGCCGAAGTGGTGGATATGCTTGAAGCAAGGAAAATACAAAGAGGGCGGGTCACGTGACAATTTTGAAGCCTAGTCATAAAAAATTGAGGAATAGGATGATGGGATATAGGCCCTCACATGATAGGCAAGCGGTAGCTTTAGTCAACTCACTTTGAGTCTGTTGCAGGGGTTTTGGAATATGCGCACATAGTTGGTGTGGAAAACGCACACCGTGGTTGAGTGAAGGAATTCAAGTGTGTGAAGCAGTCGAGTCTGTGTTATATCAGTGAGGTAACGTACTGAACCACCACGCGGTTCGCCGCTTAAAAGGAAACTACTGTTTAAGTGGGTGCGGTTTAATGAGCTTTTACTGTAATGTCATTTGCAGATGGAAGCCATTGCGATGTGTTGGAAGACTACAAGGCATGGGAATAATGACAGTGTATGTCGAAAATATGCCTTAACATATCCATTTTTTATTAGAATTATTTTTGAGCCTGATGGTATTTATCTGAATATCCTACACTACGGTTATGTGAATAGCCAAGAGGGACTTTCCCACTAGGAATCTAGTAATTGGTCAACAGGCACCATAGCCAACATGGCAGAGCAGGACGAAGCTATTGAAATGCACTTTCTCACCGACCAGATATGAAGCATCGTTGTTGCCTATATCTGCAAGTATGCAAGATGCACCAATGGAGACAGACTGCTAGATATTAAAACAAACACCCAGGCAAGTGAGCTGAGGGATATTAAAGAGCAGCCGCAAGCCAATGCTTTCACAACTGTAGCAACATCCATGTTTATTGGGAACGGAGTTTCCAGCGAAATGAGTGCTGCTTCGAACAATGCATTTTACTTATAGCCACAAAACAGCATGATGCAACACGTTCAGAGATCACCCAGCCTTGCTTGTTCAGTGAACAATGCTACCTCTTTGTTGTGGTGCTGCTCACAGCAGATGAGACACTTCTCAGCGTTGTGTGGCGTTCTGTCCTTGAACATACATGTGAATTCCACAACTCATTGATTTGCATTAGATGCTAAGCATAACTGTATCCTGTTCCTTTTTGTTGAGAGCTTGGGTGCAGGCCGAGCTAAGGCCATTGCAACAATCAGTCGTGCTCACCTTCACTGCACTTTTGCTATGGCGCTTCGCTACAGTTTCTGTACTGAGCCTAAACATGGCCGACAAGGCTCTCAACAACTTCTCTGGGAACGAAGATACAGTCTACTCCCGATAATTCGAAGCCGCTTAATTGGAATTTTTGGTTAATTAGAAGTGAAGTACTGGTCCCGTCAGTTTTGCACGTAATCCTATGGAAGGAATCGCTCGATAATTCGAAGTCCTCATCCAGTAATATTGTTTAATTGGAAGTTAATTTTCAGCCGGGATCCTCGAGGTGACCGTCATTCCTTGGTAGAATGTGCATTTTTTTCAAGTGCTGCAACAGCTCCATGTTCCGCGTTGGTGTCATCGCCACCGCAGCCGTCCGCAAGGCCGCCCTTCTTGGAGCGGCGCGATTATTCATTGCTACGGCTGCCGTAGCCTCTGCGATCAGCTCCAGCGGTGAAGCGGCTGCTGCGTGTCGCCGGAGCTGATCGCGGAGGCCACGCGGATGCCATAGGTGCACGCAGCGCTGCATACTGGCAGTGGCAAGATTGTGCGAGATTAGGCTTGCAGCGTGCGGCGCGCGCAGCGTATGTTGAGGCGTGTGCTGTGGCGTGTGTTGGTCAAGGGCCTTTGTGCATGTCGCTCGTTGGCTAGGTTGTTCCGTGGGTGATCCTACGCTTCGGAATTGACTGTACATAGTCGCACAGTTGATAGCCATGGCAAACCGTGGCTCTTATCGCACGCTTGACCTGGCAACAAAAGTCGAGGTTTTGAAGGAAGTTGAGAAGGGAGGTGCCGCTAAACAAGACATAGCGCGGAAGTACGGGATCAAGCCGAACACACTCTCAAACTACATCAAGAACAAGCGCACAATAATGAATGCATTTGAGAACGGCAAGTTCAAGATGTATCGGAAGCGAATACGCACCGGCGGTTACCCAGAGTTGGAGAAGGCTCTGCTGGTTTGGATTAGGGAGGCCCGGAGCAACAAACTTCCTCTCAGCGGAGACATCGTTGCGATGAAAGCCCGAACGCTTGGAACAATATTGGGGATCGATGACTTCGTTTCGTCAGATGGATGGCTGACGCACTTTAAAGATGCCATGACCTGGTCTTTAAGAGCGTCTGTGGTGAAAAAGCGTCCGTTAACCAGGAAACATGCGCCATGTGGAAGGACGGAAAGCTGCGTGAATATCTCGGCGAATACAGACCGGAAGACATCTTCAATGCAGATGAGACTGCACTCTTCTATCGGCTTCTACCAGAGAATACCCTGACATTCAAGGACGACGACTGTGCTGGGGGCAAACGCAGCAAGTAGAGGGTGTTGGTGCTGATCCAGCAAACATGACTGGCACGGAACGATGTCACTTACTTGTGATCGGGAAAGCTGCCAAGCCGAGGTGTTTTAAAGGCATAAAGACGCTGCCTGTGGACTATGAGTCGAACAAGAAAGCGTGGATGACGGCCGAAACCTTAAAGAGCTGAATAACGAAATTGGACCGCAAGTTTGCTTCTTCGAACCGCAAGGTGTTGTTCCCTGTGGATCACTGCAGTGCTCACGTGAATGTGCCAGCCTTAAGTGCAATACACCTCGCATTTGTGCCTGCAAACACAACAGCTGTTTTGCAGCCAATGGACCAAGGCATCATCAAGAATGTTAAGGTACTGTACAGGCGGCACCGCTTCGAGCGCATGATTTTGTGCATGAATAATTCCGCAAAATACGAGGTGAGCCTGCTCAGTGCCATTCACATGTTAGCGCGAGCATGGGATCGTGTGAAGCAAGAAACAATCGCAAACTGCTTCAGGGCTTGCAGTTTTGTGACAGCTTCTTCGGAGGATGCCTCTGCAATTTCATCGGAGGAAGCATCAACAAGCGAGCTTGACAGCACTGATTTTGGTGATGCTCTCGGGGACGTCAATTTTGAAGATTACGTCGCCGTAGACAAGGCGGTTGAAACGTGCGGTGCACTAACGGATAAAGAGATTGTGGAGATTATTTGTCCCCAGGAAAGCGACTATGACGTTGAAGTGCCACCTAAGGCTGCCGATGCAGCTGCGGGCCTTGCTCTCGCGGAGCGCTTCCTTGCCGCTGAAGGTAACGCGGAAGAAGCGTTCCGCCACATCTACAGCCTGCAGAACTTGCTTTCAGCAGCGCGATTGGGCAAGAAGAAACAGAGCAAGATGACCGACTGTTTTTCTTAGGGAAAATACTCGATTTCGCTAGCAACAAAGTGCTGTTTTTGTGCTCTGTGCTTAATTGGAAGTTCGTTTAATTCGAAGTTTTTGCGGTCCCCGTGAACTTCGTATTAACCCTTTCGCTGTCGGACCTTTCTGGCCGTGACGCACTCCCAGTGTCGGCTTGGTTTCAGGGAACGAGCATAACAGGGAATGAACATCGCAATTTATTTTTGATTATGATTGGTATACAAATAACGTAGTCAATGCTATATGCACATTTCAGTGTTCTGCAGCTGCTGTTAGTAAACATCATCATCATCATCAGCCTGACTATAAAATCCGTTCAACATGCGAATCTGACGATGCGGAACCCTCTTCCTCGAATGCGACTCTGTCCGAGTCCGAATCCGAGCTCGGCTCGTATTCTAAATCGGAATTGAGCCACCGCACCAATGAGCAGACAAAGGTCCCGCGCGCTCAGCCATCCGAAAGTAACCGCGCGCTGGGAGGATGCGCTTTCAGTCGCCCGCACAACGGAGAGAAATGGGACGTTGCGTGATCAAGAAGACAGAGGGAGATGGAAAAAGGCTAAACAAAGTTCGAAGGGCTTTACGCTTAAGAGGAAGCTTTAGCTCGGGTGCTCCTATCTAAATACATGTAAAAGGAGAATTCGTTTTCCTCGGCAACCACTGCACCAAATTTGACGGGGTTTGCTGCATTTAAAAGAAAAGCTTAAAATCTAGTGACTGTTGGTTTTGAATTTTCGATTTAGGTCGTCAAATTTTTATAAAAATTTAGCGAAAATCGCAAATTTTCAGAAAACGAAACTATCAAGTTTACAACTCTGTATCTCAGCAAGGAAAAATGATATCGCAATTCTGTGAATTGTACCTGATAGCACATCTAAAGCGGACAAAATTGATATGTTACACATGAACCTCAAAAATTGGAGTATTGTGTAATTACACCTTTTGCTGAACCTTTGTAAACAACGTAACAAATTCACGTAAGATGTAAACTGACATATCAAATTTGTCCGCTTTGAATGGTCTAATGGATGCCATTTACAGAATCGCGATATTTGTTCTTGATGCAGAGCTATTAGCTTGTAAACTTCGTGCTTCTATTTTTTTCAAACGTCTGGATTTTTGAAAATCCTTTTAACAAAATTCAAGCCCTAAATCAAAATTCCGCTTCCAACAGTCACTAGAATTTAACTTTCTCTCTCAAATGCAACAAATTTCATTAAAATCGGTCCAGGGGTTATCTCAGAAAAACGTTTTTGCGTTTTGACATGTATTTGAATAGGCCGCGTCGGAGTTGGGCCCGAGCTAAAGATTCCTCTTAATGCTGCAAGTCGGAAGCGAGGGTTCGGCGAGAGAGCGAAAGCAGCAATCGAGTCACTCTTTTCGGAGAGGCAACGGCACGTGCGCCTGAACTTGACGCGGCGTAGCAGACACACGAACAGAAGAAAAATAAAAACCTTCAAACCAGCGGAGATGGCAGAACAACCCTTGAACCCATAACCACACGCGCACGACGCATGATCCAGCGAACGCGGAGCCACCGCGCCACTCAGCAAAGAGAAAGTGGGGAGTGGCAGTCGCACCGTACTCTTCAATACATGGGTTAACACAGGTCGGGGAGAATATACGAACTTGTAGAAAGAGTCAACAGATGGCGTGGCCAATTCAGGAGCGCCAGCTTCGCGCTCAGGCGCGAAATTTTGAACGCACGATAGAGAACGTACCGGTACGTCAGTGACACCGTGGGGGGGAAGCGCGATGATGTACCGGTACGTCCGTGACAGCGAAAGGGTTAACGGGAGTCGACTGTAGTACATAAACTTTTGGGGAAAAATAAGTAGAGCTTTCCGAAAATCACAAAGCATCTAAAAATGGAGGCATTTTACATCCTATATTGTATTGCCTACTTCTTTATTATTTTATTTGCTGGCGGCCACTCTTTGGTGAGAGTACTCATTCAGAGAAATACATTCGAATGAAATGCCGAATTCGTTGTATTGCAGAAATCGTTTTCCTCTAATGACACAGAAATGCCCGTGCAGCACCCGAGTGATGACATGAAATGCAAAGGTCTTCAGATACAAATCACATTAAAATGTTTTTGTAAAACATGGCTATTAAATCGAGACAGTCTTGGGGAACTTTTTCGAGCAGTTCCAAGAGGCTCAAGCTCCACCCTTTATGTTTGTGCTGACGAGGGCGGAGAGGTAAGTGCTGAACAATGAATGTTACAATGAATGTACTGTGCTAGCTGAATGTGATCATTCAGCTAGCACAGTACAGTCGACCTTTGTTAATGTGCCAGGGGTTGAAGATTTGGTAGATGCATTTACTGGACTTTCGTCTCCTCATAAGCAACAGCGCCACAATGGTGGAGAGACTGGCCATGATTTCATAGCGATGCCTTCTGGCATCATCCATTGTTCACGTGGCTAATCCCAGTGATAAGCTCATTCACTGAAAAACATGAAAAACTTGGAAAAAAAAAACCATGAAAAGGCATTGCGACAGAATTGCAGTCACAGGCTGTATAGGTCGGAAGCAAGCATATGTGCATGCAGCAACATGTTGACACACTTAGGCCATATTCTTGGGCGATCACTTTCAAAGATACTGTTGCGGTATTTTGCATGATTAGCACCAAATGAATCAACCGGTGACAACGTTTCTGGTACTGTGATATTACTATGCTTGACTCTGTACCAAGAATGCCATCACTTGTAGGCGCCAATGTGTCTTGCACTAGTCATGTGCAATAGACAATATGCAAAATTCAGAAAGAGTTTTCCACAGAGCTACTTTCCCTAACGTAACTTTCCCTACCGCAATTAAAGCTGAGACACGTCTTGAAACCTTGGACGGTGTGGGGAACGGATGGCGGCAGGAATAACGTCACTGACCCGCATTCTGATACTTCAAAGATTCTAGCGTGAGGGGGAGTCAAAGGTGTGTGGAGAAGTGCACTTGTAGGTTTTGCATATCGTCTATTGAAGGTGCCAAAGTAAGAATACAAGAATATGGCACACATTTTTTTTTACCACTTGTGGAATAAAGTAACTTATTTTCTGCTGAGTCTGGTATTTCGGACTCCCGATCATGCAGACATTTTGGAGGTCGCCGTTGAGCACGAATTATCGTTCGGTGTCCGTATATCCCAATTGGCAAGAATTTAACTGGTGGACATTTTTTTGGTTTCAACCAAAAACACACAACCATATTTACACTTCAGAAGAGACAGCAACAGTGGCAACCTGTTGGACTGGCCATTTCTCTTAAGGCAGAAGCAACACTGCTGCACAAGATGTTCTTATCGCACCCTTGAGCTATGATGACAAGCAACTACATGCCCAATGGCCTGCAGCTGCACACAGGTGCAAAGCAGGCAGACGCTCGTCATCATAGCTCTCATGTGGGTTTGTACACAAGAAATGCTTGTGCTATGGCAATGTTTCTAGCTTGAGAAAATCAACTATGTCAGCCGCAATTATGGTGAGCAGCAGTACAGGACAGTGAGCTAGACACCAAGAGATGCACATGGTATGGGTACTACAGTTCACATTCCTTTACTCATTCCCACCAATGGAACATTACTTGGGGTAAATGCATTTCAATAAATGAGCCCTGGCTTCCAGAAGTTGCTCACTCACAAAACAGAGTAGCGCCTACGATAGCAGCACCACTGCATGACTTTACGCCCACACTGAGTTTGAGCAAGTTCACTCGAGAACATTTGTAACTGCCAGTGCATGTTTAGAGCCAATAAATGGCAGTACCTGCTGCTGAACAGGTCCCTGCGGACTGGCGGCATGCTGAGGCATTTGGTGGCCTTGGCTGGGCTGGTGTGCTGAGCCCATGCCAGGCTGCATGGCTGATGGGTGCGAGGGCGGCTGCGGCATGTGCTGGCCACCTGGTTGTTGGCCCATGTGTGGTTGTTGGCCATGCTGGTTCATAGCAGGGTGCTGCTGTGAAGATGGCTGGTGTTGCATTGGCTGCAATGGCCCCCAGAATACACAACAGTCAAGCACTATCAGCAGACCGAACAATGAATGAAAGTGCCACAAGGCCAACATTTGAATTTTTCTACAACCTATATCAGGAGAATGAAGAAGACTTGGTGATTGTATCATTCGTGAAGCTCTTAAATTTACTCAAAACAAATACAGTAGAACCTCGTTCATACATTTTGGGGAAAAAAAAAAGAAAACAAGAGGGAAAACATACTAACAGAGAAAACGTACGATCTGAAGTAATAAAAAAATTTGACATTCAACTATTGTTGACATCTACGTAATGCAAAGCGTTGCGTGTCGAGATGGTGGTGCCCCGGCAGCCAGAGATGCGTTTTGTTGTTTTCCTACAGCATGGTGTTTTCAGAGGGCAACGGGGAAACCGACACGAAATCGAGCTAATAGGCGATGCTGGATGCCACCAAAGCAAAATGTGATGACCACATCGTGCCGCCTGCAGCAGGGTATGGCGGCACATTTGGATTATCGCCTACTAAAGGCGTGCAGTAAGCTACCAATGGCACTACGAACCAAGCGCTGCAAAACAGATAGGTGAAGATGCTTATCATAATAGGTTTAGCAGCGATAGCTGTGAATGCGGCATGCGACGACCCAGGCGGAGATTTGCTGGTACCGGAATAAGAAACTACTGCACGCTGTCGTTTTAACCAGATGGGCGGCTATAAGCTGTTCTCGATTGCGCGCACCTCGCACCTTTTCTTTTTCACGTGGGATCTAGCAGCCGGAAAATGTATAAGATTGCAGTCTGCAGCAGGGAAAGGCGGAGTGTTTGTTATCGCCTACCAAAAGTGTGCGCTACGCTTCCGGCGGCACCGCGCACCGTGAAACATATGTGAAGATGCTTACGGCAATAGGATTGATAGTGATAGCTGTGAATTCTGCGTGCAACGACCCCAGAGAAGATTTTCTGGTATTGAACTGAGCAACTGAGTGCGCGCCGGGCAGCAGATATTCTCGATCGTGTGTAACTCGCATTTTGTACTTTACATTGGATATAGCGGCCGGAAAACATTTATGATCGCAGTTTGGCGATGTACTGAACGTTGCTGCTGAAAAATGCGGCACGTTTCCGCTAAGGGTGAACGAATATCTTAGCTACGTTACAAGCATTGGCGCATGAATAGGGTACAATTCTAAAGTATCAGTATAAACGTGGCCACTATCGTTGCCGATTGCGATTTATTGTGCGCCCACGAGTGCAGGCGAGAAGAATCGAAAGGCACCCTTTATGTTGTTGTTGTTGACCAAAACCATTATGAAGCCTACAAATAAAGTCGAGACAAGTTTCGTTGTAGCGTATTTTTTTTTCATGGAAGTGCGGAAAGTGATGAAAGGAATGAAACGGGACATCTGCTTAAGAATGTTGGGTGCGTGCAGACCACTTGGTATGTCTTCAAGAGTCATTCGCGTAGCATTCGACAGATGGTAAGCGCGATCATCATTAGCTAGACTTGGCACACGACATATCGCTGCGACAAGTGCAGGGTGCGATCATTACGCGAGTGCGATCATTGCGCGAGTGCGATCATTGCGCGAGTGCGATCATTATGCGAGTAAATACAGTAATTTGCATTCCAAGAATGCCGATTGCCACTATTTTGTTGAGCCTCAAGTGGGCCATGTGTGTACTGGTGGAGAGAAGCTAGGTCACAAACGTCTGCATGGAGAGGTAACTGGAGTTACTGTGCGCCGGCTCAACAGCTCACTGCATGCAAAATCTTGTGACAAAACTGCCAAGTACGCATGCTTTCATTGCAGTTATAATTGTTCTTAAATTGAGAACTGAATCAAACAAATGTGACTTAAGGCTCAATGAAAGAAACCTTAATGAACCTTTTATCCACACTGTGGCAGCAGCATATTTGAGACTACAAAAATTTTTCAGTCACGTGTTCTTGGCACCCAAGCTTGCCAAAACATATGTTTTGTCCAGTAATCAACAACACGTACATGCAAGGTGTCTACCAAGTTGACATTTCCAAATTCCCTGAGCTTTCCAGGTTTTCCCTGAGTGATGCAGAACTATGTTTTATGTCAAGAAGGGTTGAAACCATATTGCCCGATGCTGTCACTCTAGTATGCATATGAAAAAAAAAAAAAGACAACCTAATTTTAATACTAAGGAGTAGTGTTTATGTAATTCAAAAAGAGAATAGAAGGGAGGGGTTAGTAAAATGCACAGCAAATAAAATGTCTTCGAAAAAAATTGCATATCAAGTCGGACATTCTCAAATACGAATAAAAAGGAGATGCATACAGAAGCAAATATTTTCAAATATGAGCTATTTCTATCAACTGATAGCGAGCTCAGTGGTCTGAGGCCCGAACTTTGTCACAATTGAGATTCTCTCTCAACAGCTTGTAAGCCTCAATCTCGACTGTCCTGACATACTCTCAGCCCGCGCACGACGCCTCAGTGGTGTGTTTCACTGCTTTAAAGAGTTTATTTTGGTTTGGATGAGGGACACCTGGATCTCAGCATCAGCCAACACTGTTTTTTGAGCTCAAGCTCCTTCAAAACGGCAGCAGCACGCTTCCTTTCCCGTTCATTCCTCAATGCGTAGGTCCTTTCTGTTCTTGTCCTCCTTCTACCACTCGTTCGCCCCACGGATCATTTGAAGCATCTTCTTGGTCAGTCGCACAGTCCACGTCCAATATTTCGAACTCCCAAGGGGCCACGAAAACGTCCAAAAAATCGGCCAGTTGGAAAAAATAAATGCATGTCATTTACTGCCCTTAAGGGCTCAAACCGCCACAGGCACATTCGAAAGCGCTCTGAAGGCATGTCGGTACACTAATTAGGCATATCGGTGCTCGTAATGTGACAGAAAATGCCAGGTGCACGCGTGCATAATTAAGGAATACATAATGTGTCCCGTGGCAATAGACCCTTCGCACGCTTGTTATGCTTCACTGCAATACTTTTGCGTATGATTCACCAAGTAGCATTTCTGTGCAAAGGCGAAGCTGACTTTCGGGAACCGGCATTATGCAATGCACCGTGCTTTCCAAGCTTCTAAGCCAATCGCGAGGACCACAAAGGCAGAGTCCATGCCATTGCTGACAGCAGCGAATTCTTTCAATAAAAAGCATGGCACCCAATGGCAAGAAGCGTCATAGCGAACGTCAAAGCAGCTAGGCCTAGCGTTGCCGCTGTGGTGGCTACGGCTGCCAGCGGATCTGCGTGCGAGAGCGCCGGTTCGAGGCTGCGAAGTAATCAAAATGGCAGCGGTGGTGGCTTTGATTAATGCCGTTTCGGACCTGCGGTCACAGCAAAACGTCCGGAAAATCGGACGGCGAAGAGTTCTTGCGTCCGAAATTTCAGATGTTCTGATACATTGACTCTATGGGGTACGCGGTGGTGCCGCGAAGCTGTCCAAATCATCGGGAATCCGGAAAGTCGGTCGGTGACTACACTGGCAACTCCTCCAGCCAACGACAGGGCGTCAGAATAGATTCGTTACGATTCCTCTTTGTTACTCGAGCCAGCATTACCGCGACTTTCAACCCTTTCAATACAATTACAGCTAATTTTCCCTGATAGAGGCACAAATTCCCTGAGTTTTCCCCAAGTTTTTCCAGACTACTCAAAATCCCTGAGAATTCCCAGTTTTCCCGGTTGGTAGACACCCTGACATGTATTTAGTGTGTTCCAAGTATTACCGTTGCAGCAATGGTTTGCATGTTACCATTGTAGTAATGGTAAAGGGTAACTCTGTGCTAAGGTTTGTTACTGCGATCAAATTTGATGTAAACCTGCAAGGTGAACATAGAGCTCTTTTGGCCGCTTCCACTGGCTCCATTTACAGTGAAACCCCGTTCATACGTTTTTCACTGGACCGAGGAAAAAAAACGTAACAGCCGGGAAAACGCAACAGTGAGGAAAGCTCCGAAAATGAATGAAAAAAGTGCAGCTTCCACTATAGACTATTTCCACAAAAAAGTCTACAATGGTGGCTTGCCGTTTCTTTCGCTTGCTAGAAATCACCACACGCTTCTCAATAGCCTGGAAGGCCGCATTGCTGTCAGCGTCGCTGTGAGGTGTGACGTACCTGCGGAGGAGGTCCAGAGCCGCGACGGCTTCTCCAAAGCTAGGATTTGGCAACTCCCCGGCATCATGCGGCTCGTGCTCCTCGTGGTCACCGCGCCACGGCAATGGCAACAGACGAAGGAATATCCGCGGGAAATGTTGCCCTCTTTGGCGTAATCATGCTAATGTGCTAACGATTGTTTAGTATTGCTACGGAGCGCGCGTGTCCGAGCAGCCCGGTTGCGCGCAGCCAAGCGCAGCGCGGCGTGGTTTCGCGAGAAATGTAAACAAGAGAGGAGAGCTGGCCCGATAGGCGGAGCAACGCCGTGAGCAACGCCAACTTCCGGCTTCCCTTTAACTATAGCTTCACAAAGAGTGACGTCAGGGCCTCTCCCGAGTTTCCTTCCTCCGTGAGTCGACTCCGTGCATCCAACAAACCATCCGGTGACTGTAATCACAGTGATGATAGTGAGAGCATTTTTCACGAATGGCCACCTAGTGGCGGCCTCTCGAACTGGCGTGCGGCTTTTTGCAGCCAGTTCCATAGCCAAGCCCGGCCAAGCCCGGTCAAAACTCGTCAAAAGCCAAAATGGCGGTTGGAGTGCGTTGCCTTTAGCCCAGGCGGGTTCGGGTTGCGACGCATCATGCGGGAACGTTTTCGCAGCTACTACGTAACAGCGGGGTTCCTTATACATTGGATCCTATGGAAGCTATGCCAGGACCGGATGAAAACGACGTAGCAGCCGGAAAAACACAGCAGTGAGGAACGTAACAGCGGGGTTCTACTGTATACAGTAAAACCTCGTTAAACCGTACCCGCTTAAACAGTAGTTTCGTTTTAAAAGTAGTAAAGTCAAATCCCCGACTCAGCGGCCATTGAACATAATGTGTTTTGTATCCGCATAAACCGTACCAGCTTATTGCGTACGCATCTGTTAAAACATAGCGTTTCCACTTTTCGTCGCGCAAACACGGCGGTGCGTCATCTCCATCGGGCGGCCCGGCAGAACAACAAGCCTCAGAGATCGGAACAACGGCCTCCAAGCACCCTGTGCGTTTGCGCGTGAAGTCACATCAACATCATTTCGACGCCGTGCCAGAGAGCGTGATGGCGTCATGCAAGCGAGCACTCACGTCATGGCGATGCTCGGATAAAGAAGACGCCAGGTGCTCGGCATAGAAGAAAAATTATACATCGTCCGTGCTATCGAACGTGACACGAAGAAGTCGGCGCTGGCACGCGATAGGGATCTGCTGTTTACTGCGGTGTGTGGCATTTGGAATTCGAAGAAGTTGCTCGGCAGCGCTGCTGCGACTGCGAAGACATGTCGGCTACGAGGTTCGACTTTTCGCCATCATTGCTGCTGTTGTTGCCGAAGTATCGACTAGCGACAGTGACGAGGATGACACGGAAAGCGACAGCACAGGCGATTCAGGCCCGACAGTGGCAGATGCTGCGTGTTACGTCAGCCTCATGAATGCAATCGTCGCGACGAGAACAGGGGCGCGATAACGTAACTCTATTGGAAACGAAAAGTATTCCGAACTTCGGCACCCGGCAACGAAAAAGGCGCCCCGGTACTTCTGCAGCATTGCCGCGCGCGTGCACGGAGAATACGTAACGCCAACGAGGAATCTGCCATGCGAGTGTTTGCCGAGGGGGTTGGTTGAAAAGCTGGCACGCGGCTTCAGTAAGTTTGAGGCCGCTGTTGTCGTGCTAGGCTGCCACGGCATCAAACAAAAATAACACTTTTGTCGAGCGATGTGAATAAATACTGCATGTTTTTTCCCCTTTCATCGCACTCTCGCCGAGTTCCGTTTACGACAGGTAAGTGGGCTATCTCATGCTATTTCAGTTACAGTACTACGGTTTAGTATGTACTTTTTCCGAGCTCCGGCCAACTACGGTTTAACGAGGTTTCACTGTATTAACCGGTCAAGTTTCAGTGGTGCTCATTTTATATGCATGAGCAATGGGGTTTGATGGTAATAGCAGCCGAGGAAGTGTTTCGAACAAGCCAATACGTGTATTGTTTTAAATAAATTCTCTAATTATCACCCCACTGACAACTATGAAAGTTATGCTTGTTAGAAACTGCAGCATTGCAAATTTATTCATTTCAAGAAACACCTAAAGACTCTCACAATGAGGGTATTACATAGGAAAGTGGAAAAATTACTTGAAAAACTACAGAAGCATGATAAATCAACAGTCAACAAGAATCAGAATGTCGCGGTACAACACTCAATCAACCATATTGAAATAACGCAACATACCGTATTTACTCGCATAATGATTGCACCCCTGAATTTTGTCGTCAAAATTCAATTTTTTTTATTTCCCGCGTAATGATCGCACCCCGAACTTGCCGCAGCGATATGTCGTGTGCCAAGTCTAGCTAATAATGATTGCGCTTACCATCTGTTGAATGCTACGCTAACGATTAAGTAGATGCCTCATTTCATTACTTT
Source organism: Dermacentor andersoni (assembly GCF_023375885.2). NCBI lineage: Eukaryota > Metazoa > Arthropoda > Arachnida > Ixodida > Ixodidae > Dermacentor > Dermacentor andersoni. Next base: position 87,164,282 of record NC_092814.1, on the reverse strand, counting down.
CATCACTTTCTGCACTTCCATGACAAAAAGAGGTACAACCAAACTTTCCTTTGTTATGTGTAGGCTTTATAATGGTTGTGGTCAACAACAAAAAAGGCGCCTTTCGATTCTTCTCATCTGCACTCGTGGGCAAGCAACAAATCGCAAGCGGCAACGATAGTAGCCACGTTCACACTGATACGTTAAAAGTGTACCTTATTCATACGCCAACGCTTGTAACACAGCTAAGATATTCACCCACCCTTAGCGCAAACGTGCGGTATTAGGATAGTAGTGAAGACAGATGCCGCAGTTTTCGCAGCATGCCCGCCATGTGTTTCTATGTCACTGGCAGCTAAGCGCGCCCATCTGTTTCTGCCCCCTCAAAGTGGACATGGCTACGTTATTGCCGCAAACTTGCCGATATTAACGATATTATTCATTACTGATACGGAAAAAACTGTTTCAATGCATGTAATGTACTCACGAGAAGAAAAAAAATCGCGTTCGGCGCTTTCGGCTTGCTCAGCTGGCCGCCATTTTGCGTTTGCGCGTGAAGTCACATCAACATCAACACCCGCATCCGCCATGCGGATGCGGGTGTCCCGCACCTGCATCCCGCAGCAAACGAGGGCCGAAAAATTTTTTTTTTCGCAGGAAATTTAACCCGCGTAATGATCGCACCCCTGAATTTGCGTCAATTTTTTCTGACAAAAAAGTGCGATCATTATGCGAGTAAATACGGTAAACAGCAAAAAAAAGACAAACACATAGTGGTGAACAGAGCAGAACTAGAAGAAAAACTAAGCATCACTTTTTTTTATTAAAGTTCATGAAAATTAGTCTCACTTATTTTAGTTGCGATTGCAGGATGCAGCCAGTTCCACTCAATAATGGTTTTGGGCATGAACGATTTGGCAAAATTTGAAGTGTGACATGTGATGCATCTTGAACGGATGGTCGCGGCACGGAAAAACGGCTGAGGGTGAGTGAAAGAAATCGTCCTGAAGCAACGTATGATGGTACATTTTGTGAAAAAGAGTTAAGCAAGCAAGTCTGCGACGATGGGAAAGGTTATCAAGATGCGCACAAGCTTTTAACGCAGCAACGCTAATGAAATGAGAGTTATGTATCTGAAGAAATGAAACGAGCAGCACAGTTCTGCAGGGATTCAATGTTGATGATGTAGGCTTGATCCAGGTCCCATATGGCTGAAGCGTACTCGATTTTAGGCTGGATTAAGGTAATATAAGCAAGTTTACACACCTGCACAGGAGCATGTCGAGGTTACGATATAAGAGTTCAAGAGAACGGTTAGCAGCTGCTAGAACCAAATCAATGTGATAGTTCCAGGTTAAGTCAGACTGAAGGTGAACTAAATATTTGTAAGTGGAAGCTGTCTCAACTGTTTTGTCATTAAGAGTGTATGTGGTTAGGATGTGGTAAGAATTCCTTGTAAAGGAGACATTTGTCTTAGAGTGGTTTAGGGTCATTAGCCATGATGAACACCGAGTGTTAATTGAATCAAGGTCATTTCGTAACGACTGGTGGTCAGTGTCACTTTTAATGGCTCGGTACACAACACAGTTGTCAGCAAACTGTCTAATTTGGGAAGATACACAAATGGGTAAATCATTAATAAATATTAGAAAGAGCACGGGACCAAGCACGCTTCCCTGCAGTACACCAGATGTGACTTGAGCCATTGAAGAGTTAGAACTTTGACAGATGCGAACTGAATGCAGGATGAGAGGAAGTCTTTAAAGGGACACTAAAGGCAAATACTATGGCAAGCTAAAGTGATAGATTGGTTCCCTAATACCCGAAAATCTCTAAGGTGTCAACATTATCGCGAACAGAGCCTTAATAATTATGCAATTGAGGTAAATGCAGGACATGATTAGAGACTCCCCCGGGACATTTCAAGCACTTGCCCAATGACGAAAACATTCCTCAGTTAAATTGTGTCATTAGTACTCAACTACTCGTTGCAAAAAACATCCTTGTATTGTATAATAAGGTGAAATAAAATGCTACTTGTCCAGTTCTATCTCATCTTTAGAAAAATGAACCCATTAAATTACCCTTGAAAACGACGCAGGCAGTCTAAAGGTTTCGTTTTTGCATGACACTGCACTGGTTTTGTGGGCTAGCGAAAATCGCACAAACTGCAAGTAGCCGAGAATTCAACTATCTGTCTTGGTTCGGTACCGCCATCTGTCGGACAGCGTTTTACTCACCGACGGCAGCAAAGGGTAGTGATAGCGTATGCAACGTCACCACTACCCCGGTTGGGTGGAAGGAGATTTGAATTTCGAAAAAGGTATTCGGATTGTTCAGATGCAATTTTCTCGTAAACCACGTCTTTTCTTGGCACGAAACAAGCATTGCAAGGTTTCTGGTATGGCATGTAAACAGTCCCCGTTGACTTAGTATTTGCCTTTAGTGTCCCTTTATAATCCGTGCTAGAACTTGAGGGCGAATATTGAGATAACTTTGGTAGTAGTCTATGGTGGGGGAACCCCATCAAATGCCTAGGAAACATCAAGAAACGAAGTGTCAACTTGAATCCTAGTGTCTATTAAAGTAAATAAGTTGTTAGTAAATCCAGCAAGCTGTGTGTCACAAGAAAATCCCTTGCAAAAACAGTGTTGATATTTAAATATGATGCTGTGATCTTTGAGATGATTAATGATCTGGCTGTGTATGACATGCTCAAGGAGCTTTACCAGTAATCCAGTAATTACCAGTAATCGCACAGAAGTACACTGCGCAAAACAGACAGCATAATCTTTCTATGCAAGCAACAGTGTTCAATACCTGAAAAATATGCATGATTATTAAGCGCATTTTTTGTGAAAATCGCTAGAGGAAGATTAAAAAAATGTGCAGGACAGCCTATTGCCTTGATGCTTTCAAATGGCGAACTAGGTAGAAGGCTTGAACCTTATGTTGATGCCACTTAAGGTGGCGTCCTTTTGCATAATCTTTTTCCACTATGCTCAGTGTACAATGGGGTTGGAGCTACGACAAACTTAGTCTGCGATTGCTGCGCTTCAAAATGCACAATTGAGAATTCAAGATACTAATTTCACGAGGTGAAATTATACTGTCAGATCTTCCAATTACAAAACAACTCGACTTTCTGTTTCCCTTTAAGCTTGCACATTGAGGATCGGTTCATTAGATGCGCACTACTCATTATACCAGCCTCAGCAATTTCTTGTAAGCCTGAGAAGCATCCTTTATTTTCAAGTTGCTCATGCTGCTAGGCCTTGCACTGCCAAGGTATTGAATCAGGTCACTCATCTCGCTACCAATCGCATTGCTTGCAGAGACTATATGCCACTCATCCCATGCTTAGTTTGTAGCACTGTCTGTACATACTTTGGCAATGTTTCCTCTTGGCATGCATTAACAGTGGCGGTCCCAAGGGGGGTGAGCAATGGTGGCCATCTCACCCTGGCACGATCTCAAAAAATTGGCATGATCTTGCCTTTTATATGAAACCTGTTGTTATGCGACATGATGCACATGAAATGCAGTAATAAGGTAGACCATTATCCCAGCATTTCCTGCGTTTTGTTGTTGAAGAGCCCAAAATGAGGTGAGACAGAGCCATAACACAAAGTGCCTGGTATGAAGCAAAATATGCTTGGCGTCCAAATAAATAAAAGCCTCACCGATTGGTGGTGCGGCTGCTGTGCTGGCATAGGCTGCTGCTGACTGACCATACCGGAGGATGGTGGAGGGGGCCCAGATCGCCCATAGCCCGACATCCCATGGCCCCCCATGGGAGGCTGCTGTCCAGCTCCAGGCCCGCCTTGAAAAGACTGACAACTGCAGCCCAACTACCATACTACACAGGGTGAACACTACAACTGCCTAATCAAGCAAGTCATCACCGGAGACTGCATAATAAACTGCAGCAGCCAGTCTGTGCAACATTCCACATAGCTTCAAGGCCAAAATTCTATAAATCACAACTTTTACCTAAAACGAGGGTGGTCAATCTTTCTGGCTAATGGAGAACCCAACCAACCTTCATATAGTGCAGAGGAACGCTCCCTATCTCCTCATGCGACGTGCTCATCCACTGCTTCTCCCCGAACATCGCAATGAATTCATGAAAAAAAAAGGGCAAGAAAAATAGCACAAAAACTGTACGTTGCGCACCTTGTCCTGTCCGCTCTCATTTTTCTGCCATGAAGTCGTATATCAAGTATATAAATTTAGGCGCAATATATGGGGTTTATTTATTTATTTATTTATTTATTTATTCATTCACTCATTCATCTTTTTGTTGGAGACAATTATTTTTAATCACCTCAAAAGTTCAATTCAGCTTGTTTAGAAGTTATAGGAAGGTGCAGACATTTGCATGGCAAATTGGAATTCCAGGTAGGTATAATTTAAAATATTCATTAATTTACTTTTTAATTGCTCATTTTATGTTACATGCTGAAATTGTGAAATTGAACAGTTGGGAAGTCATACCTGCTTAACAAGGTCCCAAGACTAGCACCAATTTTGACATGCATCTCAAAAATGGTACAAAATATACTGGTGTTCCTTTTAATAGGTAATAGTTCAGGACAGTATTAGCTGCAACATCGACACATATTTTAGCACATTTTGGGGACGAATGTCTTGAAAGTGATGCTACTCTCAGGATCTCTCTTAGGCAAATATGACCTCACAGCATATCAGTTTAAATTTTGAAATTTGAACGAGTGGATCATTCAAAATGCTTATTAGTGCATATTTTAATTAGCTACATGGCCATTTCAATTTATCGTGCAAGTGATGTTTGCCTCTTTATATATTTCACCTGAACAAACAGTTGTGTTATCTTGCACAGGTGATCTAGAAAAAATGTGTTCCAACTAAAGAAAACAAGAAAAATACTAAGCACACAAGCGGTACCATTCAGAGTATGGAAATACGTCAATAGGATTGATGCCTATGTGAGAACACTAATTGAAAATCTGTACAATCACTGCACTGAGATGGCATTGGCTGCTGTTTTACAGAAAGTTGTACAGTACGAATATATTTTGCTTCTGTCATGCAAGAAAAATTGGCGTGGCACACTTCTTCGCAACAACCACACACTGTGGCTACATATTGTATTTTATAAAGATACGGCATGTTCTGTGTTTGCAGTTTGCCCAGGACAAGTTATTTCACAGTTACCAACTTCCTTTATATCATAGGCACTTGTACATGATGGTGGCTATGTGGTGGCTCATTTGAGAGCCGGCACCAAACTATGAGGAGCCCGCCATGCGTTATCCCGCACACCATGTCATCAGCGCATTTCCAGAAGTTGGCACCACATGTGTCCTTGCACCCAATAAGGAGTGGACTTAAGTTTTATGAGTAGTTTAACTTCTCGCCCTTCGGAGTCTATTTTCAGCAAGCGTACAGAGATGTGCACTCAGTGACTACCAAGACAGCAAGCACTCTGGCAGTTGAGCACTGAGCCCTTGCGTGGACAACATTGGTCTCTTAATTCTGATGCATCCTCATATAACTGTCTGACGCTCTACCCGTCATCGGCCCATCATGTAATAAACGTCCTTTACATCGATCAGTCAGAGTACGAGATGGCGGTGGGTCGGATGGAGTGTAGTTTACATTGGAGTCGACCGGATAACAAGGTGCCCGGAGATCACTGCCGATTGTTTGCACCCGGCGGCAGAACCTTGCAACGTTTCCGGGATACCTGCATGCAAAGCACAGGCAGATTGGCACAGGCGTGGCGTGCGCCACGGGTTGCCAATAGGAGGGCCGGCCCAGGAGATGGGATGAGAAGGGCAGTGCACAAGCTGCTGAAAGAGTTGTACTGGCTCTTGGCATGGCCTGGCAGCTACCGCAGCTACCGCAGCATAAGTTAGCGGAGTGGCCACAAGAGGCTGCTGGGGAGCAACCGGTGGTGTGTCAGCAATTTCTCCTTGAATGACGTTGCACAGAGCAGATGGCAAAGGACAAGCAGGCACCTGGGAGAAGGGTACCTGAGACAACTGTCGTGAGACTTCTTTGCGGACAAAGGCCTTGATCTGCGTGATCAGCGACGCTTGGTCGGAACCAATGGCCAGGCTGGAGATTGACGCGTCGGTTGTAGGAGGAGGCCGCGTCAAAGCTCGCCGTTTGCATAGCTCGTCGTTGCTCTGACAGAGGGTGATAACGTCGGCAACAGTGTTCGGGTTCTTGGCCAGTAGCATTTGGAAGGCATCATCATCAATTCCTTTCACTATGTGCTTTATCCAGTCCGCTTCAGACATGGTGGCATTGACGCATTTACATAAATCGACAAACGTCCTCTATGTAACTGATGAATATTTCACCCGTGTCCTGTGCGTGTGCGCGCAAACGCTGCCCGGCTTGGAGTTTGCAGACGGCGGGACGATTAAATACTGCTGCAAAAGCCACCTTGAACGTAGCCCATGTTTGGAAATCCGCCTCGTGGTTCTTGAACCAGATGTTGGCCACGTCCGCGAGATAGAAAACGACGGTTAGCTTGGTCGAGTCATCCCATTTGTTATGAGCGCTCACCCGCTCGTAGGACGCAAGCTAATCTTCAACGTCATAGCCGCTTTCCTGCTGAAGATGGTAGGATCCCACTGGCGAATAGCGCCAGCGCAGAGAACAGGTGGCAACGGGAGCGTCTGCTGGTCGGTGTCTGGCATGGTGGAAGGTAGGGTCTGAGTGCGGAGTTCCAGGATGGTAGAGTTGAAAGGGACCCAGCACCTCCACCAATTATAAAGGAGGTTTATGACACGACAAGCCAATGACGGGTAGAGCGCTTCACCGAGCACAGTCTCTAAGCTCGAGCTTCTGTGGCATGCGATGCTGTTGGCAATCCTGCTGCCTACGTTCAAGCATTCTTCATTACAGTATATTTAGAAATATATTCTGGTTTATTCTTTTTATGCTGTCAGCACAACATTGTAAACATTTCTTGTACTTTCTTGTATAGTTAGTTTTTCACAAATTATGTTACATATTAGACCCAAACATGGGTCTTCAAAATTTATATATTAAAGATATATATTTCTTTAGCTTTATATCTTGATATGTAGCTTGTTATCGTTGCCCTGTTGATGTATTCAAAGAAAAACCTTTACTAAAGCCTTCAAAAGGGCCATTTTTTCCTAACAAAGAAAGGATTAAACATCAAAGAAAATTATGCAGATCCAATGCACTGTGCGATTCTATATAAGCGAAACTTTCTGTGCTGGTTGCTTTGAGTGACAAAAATTAGTGGTGATGTTGATGGCAAAAGCTTCATTTCATCAACGCTTAATCTAACTGAGGGCGCGTGACAAAGGTTGATTATGACAGGGCCGCCACCACTGTGTACCAAACAGTATCTTGAAAAAGCTCTGCAACCATGGAGGGCTTTACTCCCCAACAGTCACTCCTTATTCTATGGAGTCATCATGCGGACAGGCCCTGGAAAGAAAGTGGTAGGGCGGACTCAGAGGCTAGCCTAGGCTAGCTGTTTGGCTACGAGTGTCCACGCGTAAGCTACATCGTCAAGTTTCAATTGAACTACGATTCATGAGAGCACTGCTGAAAGTCCAGTTCACTTTGTTGTTCTCGCCGATTACAGCACGACCAGCAAATGAGCAGTGCCATGATGCCAGTAATTAGTCACACTGAACGCCAGCCATCACGGCTTCCTCACGAATGCAGAAGCAGTACAGACACAACAGCGGAGGGGTCGCCGACCAAACCTATCAAGCTTGAGAATCTCGGACGGCGTCAATATTGCTCGCTTCTCGCAACAATGCAGCCCACAGCACCATAGTGAGACTTTGTTCGACCTTGGCCGCAAGGCTAAAAGGGAAAGCTTACACAACATACACAACTCATATGTGCCCGGATGTTTTATGCTTTGGAGCAAGTCTTCCCCTGCTTGCGTTCTGAAGCTGCCTCGAGTGTGCCATGGAGGCACGCGCAACTAGTAGGCAAATGCAAAGCAAGGAGATAAATGGAGGGCGGGGAGGGGGGGAGCAGAAGCGTGGTGCCATTAGTGTGCACTTAGCAGTGCCAACTTGTATTACTGGTGCTGCATTAAGGACAGGTGTAAAACTGGCAGTGCGTGTACAGGAGAGTGGGGGATGCAGGTGCAGTGCAGAACCAAATGACAACGCATTCCTGTGCTTCATCTTTCCTATATTTGTGAACTCGTACGATATAAGCTGTGCACAGCATTTTACTGCTGCCATCACTGCTACTTTAGCATGTTTTTTAAGGTCAGCAAAATAAACAGAGCTCTGATTCAGATTCACCAAATTTCTATTCAGCTGGGCTCACTCGTACTCGGACTTCAGGGTCGGAAAGAGTGAGTGAGTCGACTCACGAGCAAGTTTGCCGACCTATGACGACAACATCCCTTGCAAATAAGGTAGTAGCCCCCATCACCTGCGTTGACCCCAACTCCTCTTGGTGCAGTTTCTCATTTGCAGTATGAATGTAGTAGCTTCAACAAACTGGTGCGGATTGGTACCATTTAAGCAGCATTGCCACTAGTGCCCACAGAGTGCAAATCATATGCAAATGTGCCCCACGTTTGTTTAAACCTAGATAATTGTCCATCAGCAACAACAGCCAACCAGACAGAGACTACTTAGTTCAGCTGTAGCTGTTTGCTTGAAGAGCCTTGAGCCTATTGTCACACATATTTTGCAGACTCCAACATTGTGCATGAACAAAATGTGCACGGCAGAGGTGTCAACACGGGCCCACTACTCATTTGTGTTATCTGCTGTGCAAAAGTGCCCCTCTAGATTAAAAAGAAGAAAAAGCATTAGAAGCATCATTTGAGCTCAATTTAGCCACCCAAAGAACCCCAGAATGTCGTCTGCAGAACCCCATTTGAGAACCCTTGATTTGGCACAGTTCAAAAATGATTGCAAAGAACTCTTCCAACAACTGTAAAGAAAGAGGAATGATGCAGTTACCACTGTGGGCAGCCTCCAAGAGTTCTACTTCTTGCTTTTGTCTTAGAAGCCAATGACAACAGGCTAAAACTGCCACCAAAACTATTCAACGCCTCTCACTTATTTAAATCCAAAGCTCAGTGAAATTGCTGAATATAGCAAACAAGTTCCGTAGAAATCGTCAAGGTGGAGCAAGTTTTATGAAAGGGAATATGTCATCTACCTCATAGTAACACAAAGTTACAAAGGACCATGAATCATGAGCTTTTATTTTCTTGTGAAAAGATTCAACAAGCCTTTCTTCAGGCCAGATACACCTAAACCAACCTCAATTTAAAAAACACACACTTGATAGCAATGTTATAAGCCAAAATTGTCACGTATCATATACAATACACCATGCAGTTATGGGTATATTTTCTGACCGTGCAGAAAGATATCTTAATTGAAGAAAACTTGCAAAAAACATCAGAACCATTGAAAACATTTTAGAGTCTCCTTCAGAAATGGAGTGCATATTGCACAGCTCTAGCTTGCACAGGTTTCATTAAATTTGATTATGTCTTCCTTGAATGACTAAACGATAGCTTCAATATCACCATTCGAACATTCATAGACCTTGATTCTATGTTAATTTTTGGTTTGCAGAGTCTTTAGGAGTTAGATACAAGCCAGAAGAAAACCTTCCTTCTCTTCCAAGAATTATTTGTTGCTGCTGCTGTTTTTAGCTCTCGGAATGTGACAGGCCCCACGCTACCTTCATCATAAACCCTGCTGGCATTTTCATTTTCTTACTTATTCTACACCAATAATGATGCTAAGAAAGAGTATAACCTGTACGAACTTCATATTTTGGCACCAAATGAGGCAACCAATCTCTACTTTCATCCACAAAACAACCCATTACTGCATGCTGTGTCATGCATGATACAGCAATTAATAATTGTCTCTAAGATCCACCAGAATGTATTTCTTTATAAAAACATCGAAGTAGGCTAATAAACAGTAAATAAACACCCCAATATTTTTATATGCCTATCGGAAGTCTATAAATTGTGGAAACAACCTGTTTATTAGCAAACCTTTCTCACGCTGCCACCGTACATTTTAAGGGGGGACGCAGCCCTTGAAAACCGAAAAATAGCGAAAAAGTAGATTTTTGAAAAACCATATTTTTGGGTTGTATGTCTCAAACTACCTGTTCTGTAATCCTGTGATGATCCCTTGATATCCATCAAGGGATCATCACAGTGAATTTCAGCTTCCTACGATGTCCTGGCATTTCTCCAGGCTCTTCCTCAGGCATACACATGAATCACCTAGTTAGACCTCAATAACTCTGGAACTAATAAACATATCTTCATGAAACTTTGCAGTTCCTCATAGTTCAGTGGTGTGAATGTACCCTGAAAGTTTCATCTGGATATCTTAAAAAATAAAAAAGTTCGGTCTCCAGGGTAGCCTCCCCCCTTAAAAGAAAAATTACTCGAATTTCTACAAGTTCTAAATTCACTATGTCTTTCATTGCTAGAAAGGGAAATTCCGAGTAAATATGCAGAATTTTCTTACTTCTCCATTCTGTTATACTAGAAGTTTTGTTCTGTGCATATTACACATGATACACAGTGTCCTTTGTTTTTGGTTAAAACTAGTTAATTCCAGATGTTTGCACCCTGAACAGAATTTATGAAAATCGGATTAAACCGAATTGCTCCCCGAAGTTTGCCCTTTCATAAAAGATAATAAATGCAAGTGTTACAAAATGAATTAATGCTAGCTACGTCTTGTGAGCAATTGGTTAAGATAATCGTAATTATAATAATAATGATATACCATATTTACACGATTGTAAGTCGATCACTTTTTTAAAATTTGAAAATCTGAAGTGGGGGGTCGACGAGCAATCGAAACCGAAACATGGCACCGCCAAAAAAGCAAGACCAACGGGAGCTACAACATAGTTACAATTTTATGTTTGCTCTATGGCCCCACCCATAGCTTTTTGCTATCCCGTGTGTTTGTTCGCTTTTCAGAAGAGTTTTTCAACATTTTTGAGAGTTTTACAGTGCACACAACACTAATGAGAGGTTGCCGATAGTTGATGGAAGCGCCGCTGTTCCATTTGCGGCGGCACCCTCAGAATGGCGGCGCTTGCGGGGAGCATCGGTAGTTCATGGAAGAGCAGACACCGCTCGCGGGTTTCTCTTTGCCTGATGCGCTTAGCTTTCTTGACGAAAGGCATTGGTTTGGCGCGTTCCACTTGACTGCCGGCTACGTGCTACTTCTATGCTTCCTCAGTCGTCATGAGTGCTCCAGGCCCACTAATCATTCGGCACTCGTTCACACCAGCGTTCAAGAGGGCTGCCATCCTTTACGCCGAAGAAACAAATCGCTGCGCAGCGGGCCGCAAGTTCTATGTTTCTGAACGGGTGGTGCGAGAGTGGCGACTGCAGCGAAGCGAAATTTTCACCTGTGACGGCAAGTGAGGAATTTCCGACGTGCCAAAGTCTGGATGCTTTCCGGAGCTGTAGGCTAAGCTTGCGGCATACGTCGCTGAAATGCGCAATCGGTCCCTGCCAGTGAAGTGCGACATGGTCATGAAACAAGCCCGGATCTTCGCCTTTTAAGGACTTGCTCCGCCGTGAGTACGAGTGGCTGGCGGCAGAAACCGCGAAATTACGCCAACCGGACCTGTCAAAAGAGCCTCCCTGACGGCTGCGTGTGGTTGGGTGCATTCGGCGTGGGCTGCGGTTCCACAAGATGTCGTGGTGCGGTCGTTTGCCAAATGTGAAATTTCACGGAACGACGACGTGCTGTGGGACTGTAGCAACGATGACGATGGCAGCACTAGTGAAGATGAGTAGTCCAGTGACCATGTCAGCTATTAATAAATTTTCGTTATTGAATGCTCCCTCGGGTACGCTCTCTTTTTCCCTGTCGCACGATATGAGGGGAGGGTCAACTTGCATTCGAGTGGACTTACAATCGTGTAAATACGGTATTGTAGCGAAGAGGGATGCTATAGTGGGCCATCCTCTCCTGCACTTTCTAGTGGGTCAATCTGTAGTGCTTTTGCTCTGGGAATGCTGCTCATGCTGAGAGTTCGTGCCCTGCTCTAACGATCAGTCCCAAATGCCACCGACTAATAAACGCCTCTGCAAGTGGTGGAGGGTACTTCAGCCTACAGTGTCCATCCTGGAACTTTGATCCTGTACCGTATGCTCGACCATGCCTGAAGACTCATTCCAGCAAACCGACGATTGCACCACAATGCCATTATCTATTGCACACGGGCTGAAATGGAACTCTCGCTGCTGTTATATTTGCCGCTCACCGACATTTCTTCGCTTTTCAGGAGACTACTTGTACAAGCTGACTCCCACGTTCCTTCGAACGCATCAATGGTCGTGTTCCTGTACTGCAGCGGAATCTCAGATGCTGTTGCACTACTGTCTCCATCTGACCGTTTTCTCACTCGGAAAGGTCTGCTGCTACCTTTTGCGACAGTGGAAATCACACAGGGCTCCAGCACCATTTTCGCTTGCAACCCACTGCCATACACCGTGATGCTGCTCCGAGGGGAATGTCTTGGCAATGTAGAAGCGATCGAGGACATGCAAGTTATGGACATGCCTGATGACCATTACTGTACTAGTTCCAGTGCGCTGAGTGCTGTTTCTACGTGTGACCTATCACCCAGCGATGTGTTCGGTTCTGTCTTTTGTGTCTTTTGTGTCTCTTAGAAGAATTTCGTTCTTTCGATGTAGGGCAATCTTCCCTAGGCAGGATGTCAACTTTTACTCATTGGATTGACACTGGCTCGCAACCGTTATTGTGGCAATGTCTGTATCGTGTATCTCCTGTAGAACATCATATAATCAACGAACAAGGGCTGTATTCTCAAACATTCGCCTTCCGCGATAGTCACATTCAATAAATAAAGTGACTGTTTGCCCATGACGTCGGCGTGCACTACCGATACGCGCTGTCGAACGCTTCACATCGCATGAGAGAGCGCACCGTGCGAGTGCAGAGCAGCTCAGGTGTGTTATTTTCGAGTGTAGTGGCCATAGTACGGGTTCTGCAGACTGACTACGGTTGGTTGCAGCTGCTTTAGGTAAAATAAATTGAATAAACTGTGAAATGTTTTATTTTAAATGAATCAACAAATATCGCCGCGAAACAATGCGTGTAAGGCACCCATATAAGGCTACTATAAACTACCACCTACCTTATCTCTACTACACTCCACCACCAACCGAACACCAAAAGACGTGTTCATTAATTCAATATAGGTATGTCAAGAGCACCCATCAACACCATGACGTTAAAATAACATAGGCCGGAACTACTAGATGGCGCTGTTTATTTTTCGGTTTTGCTAAAACTGCCAATCAGCGCACGCCATTGGCAGAAGCGTGGCCAAGGCGATAGTTTTGCGGAAGGCGAACGTTTCAGAATACAGGCCCAAGTCGACGCCATGCTTCGCTGCAAGGTGATACGACCTTCTAATAGTCCATGGGCATCCCCCGTCGTCCTTGTTACGAAGAAAGATGGTTCTGTGCGGACTACCGGCGCCTCAACATGATCACTCGCAGGTGCGCCTACCCTCTTCCGCGCTAGACGAAGTAACTGACAGTCTTCAAGGCGCAGAATTCCTTTTTTCTCTAGATTCGCACTCAGGGTATTGGCAAGTACCCATGGCAAATGCCGATTGGCTGAAGACAGCTTTTGTCACACCCGACAGCGTATACGAATTTGACGCAATGCCTTTTGGACTTCGTAATGCACCGACAACATTCGAGCGCATGATGGACCCAGTTCTACACGGCTTGAAGTGGCACACATGCTTGTGCTATCTTGACAACGTTGTAGCTTTTGCTCCCGACTTTACCACGCACCTTCAACGACTCCGGTGTGTTTTGACGTGTTTAACAAACGCTGGCCTACAACTAAACCTAAAGAAGTGGCACAACTAAACCTAAAGAAGTGCCGATTCGCAACTCAGCAGCTGACAATTCTAGGCAACGTTGTATCCAAGGCTGGAATACTACCCGATCCAGCCAAACTGCGGGCCATCGCCGAATATCCTAAGCCAATGTCCGTCAAAGAATTGTGCTGTTTCATAGGTCTCTGCTTTTACTTCTACGCTTCATTCGCAATTTCACCGCCATCATATCGTCCCGGAAGAAGCTACTTGGAAGCAATGAACCCCTCACTTCATGGTCATCCGAGTGCGATGAGGCCTTCACAAAGCTCCGTTGTTTGCCAATGTCTCCGCCAATTTTGCGCGATTACAACCAGACAGCCCCTACTGAGGTGCACACAGATGCCAGCGGTGTTGGCCTCGGCGCTGTGCTTGCCCAGCGCAAACTAGGGTTTCCAGAGTTTGTCGTGGCTTATGCAAGTCGTACACTTATGAAACCTGGGATCAATTACACTGTGACAGAAAAAGAATGCCTGGCAATCATCTGGACTCTTACTAAGTTCCGGCCTCATTTGTATGGCCGAAAATTCGATGTAGTCATAGACCACCATGCACTATGTTGGCTGTCGTCCTTGAAAGATCCCTCGGGCCATCTTGCCCGATGGGCACTTCGCCTGCAAGACTGCGATATCCGTGTGCTGTACCGCAGCGGACGCCAGCATTCTGACGCCGAAGCCCTCTCGTGCTCTCCCGTACCTGATGACAATGCCTGCTGCTTACTATCCCAGTTTACCGTTTCTTCGCTCGACCTTACCACCATCGCTTCTGAGCAGCGCAAGGGCAGTTGGATTGCCTCCCTTATAGACTTGCTTTCTGGTTCATCAGCACAACCAACCACTCGCACGTTGCGTTGTCAAGCTTGCCATTTCTGCATTCACGACAACCTGCCTCATCGATGCAATTATAACCGCGACGGACGCCAGTGGTTGTTGGTAGTAGCTCGCAGTCTGCGTTCCGAGAAATGTGCAGCTATCCACGCTGATCCACAGTGTGCACACTCGGTAGTTTTCAAAACAAACCCGCGCCTTCTACAGCGGTACTACTGACGAGGGACCTACAGCTGCGTTCAGAAGTTCGTTTGCTCGTGCCCCAATTGTCAGTGCTGGAAATCTCCACCCCTCCTCTTGCCAGCCGGTCTGCAACCTTTACCTTGCCCTACCTGGCCGTTTGGGCACATTGGCATTGATTTGTATGGGCCCCTTCCACTGACATTGTTTGGAAACCGCTGGGCCATTGTGGCGGTTGACTACCTCACGCCATACGCCGAAACTGTCGCCCTCCCAGCAGCTACAGCACGCGATGTTGCCTCCTTCCTGCTTTGTCGATTCATCCTGCGTCATGGGCCCCCTCAGGAACTGCTCAGTGATCGCAGAGGTGTCTTCCTGTCCAAAGTAGTTTAAGCCATTCTTAAACAGGGCCATGTTGTTCATCGTACAATTACGGCATACCATCCTCAAACCAATGGCCTTATGAAACGCTTCAACCGTAAGCTCGGTGACATGCTTGCCATGTACGTCGCCTCCAACCACACAAATAGGAACGTCATTCTGCCCTTCATGAACTACGTGTAAAACGCCGCTACTCAGAGCACCACCGGCTTTTCACCCTTTCTCTTACTCTACGATTGGTACCCGTCACACACCATCAATACAATTCTACCATACCAGCCGGATACATCTGAATGTGCGCCCATTTCTGCCACTGGAAGACATGCTGAAGAGTGCCGCGATCTCGCTCGGGCCTTTACCTCCAATGACCAAGAGCGCCAGAAGAGCACTTGACATCACTTCTGCGCCCACCTTCCTTCCTGGAGCGCTTGTGTGGCTCTTGGCTCCTTCTGCTGCATCTGGGCCCTCTTCAAAACTACTACCCAAGTATGAAGTGCCCTACCATGTTGTGAAATGCACATCCCCCGTCAACTACGTGATCGAATCCATTGAATCGTCTTTGGACACGTGCTGTCATGAACGAGACGTGAACATCGAGCGCCTCGAGCCGTACTATGATTCACTCATAGTGAGGAGCTATTAGGTCACCGGATGGCTCCATTTTCGTTCCCAGGAGCAACTGTAGCAAAGAAGAAGTACGCTACAGTGGGCCAACCTCTCCAGCACTTTCTAGTGGGGAGTCCATGCTGGGAGTCCATGCCTTGCTCTAACGGTCAGTCTCAAACGCCAGTAACTAATAAATGCCTTTAGAATATGAATATTGTATATGCCCTCGTTTGCGCTAACGCCCAGCAAAATACCGACAGTTATAGAAACTTAATATATTCAGTGCCTACCGGCGTTGAGTGAACAAAAGCTTGTTGCTTTTTTAGTAGCAGCATTTCTATAAATATAGCAATGGCACATTGCAGTGTGCTATTTCCCACATGTCACACACATGTAAACTGTGGTAATGCGCAAGAGAATAGCGAATGCATAGCGAATGGCAGCTATGGCATTGAAAGGATGTTTGCCCAACTATATTGCGTTCAAAGAAGGGTGGCTGATTTGTCTTGTTGGTATTCCATTGATTTTCAAAAGATCACAACAGACAAGGAAGAAAGGACTGACAAGTCTAGGATCAACACAGGAACACTCCCAAAACACATGTATGTCAACAAGGGCTTGTAAGATAAGGAAAAGCATCACATCTCCTGCGAAGCATGCCTGGCCATGTGCAATACCTTTTGTACTACACTTTTCTTAGTCAAAAAGTGCAGAGAACAAAGTAAGGAACATATGGCCAAACCCTTCTCTATATTTGCAGTTATTAGTTATGTGGTTTCTTTTGAATATATTAATAATACCTGACGAGGACTTATGGAGATGAGTTTGTCACGTTATTTGCGAGCAGCTCTTTGCCATTAAAGGTTCCTGCGAGCGATTTGGCTTGTTTAAATAAAACGATTGTGTCCAAAAGTAGACCACTGTTCGTGTTAACACTTTCCTGCCCATGGGAAAAGCAGCAGTTTTTGGGTAGCCTCGTAAATACTTTTCTTTCTATCACAGAGCAAGCTTGATACCAAAGTGTATGGTATCAAATTGAAGAGGAAGAAATCCTCTTTCCAAAAGGCACTAGTAATCCTAAATAATAATTTTATTATAAAGAACTTCAAAAAGAAAACAAGATATCTAAATTAATATTTTGTAGAAAAAAATATACAGTAACATCATTGTTGCTTTGCACAGAAAGACCTTAAAAATTTCAGAATACGCAATTGAAATGCAAAGGACCAGTGCAATACTCCAGCAATTATCATCTTTCTATGTAAAAAATTTCTTGAGATATAAAAGAAACCATTAACTCTAGTGACGCGCGATACCGAGGTCGACTGCCCGCTGTCTTTTCGTGCAATCTCCCTGTACGGTGGCCAGCAAATTATCCCGACGGAAGTATGTTAAGACCCTGCAGATAAGAACTGCGACCTTTAGAACACGCAGGATATCTTTGTATCAGCACACGACAGCTTTGAAACAGTTCGGCGAAAAAGCGATACTCTGCTGTGAAATACGACAAACCAAAGTAGCCTTCTGCATCAGTGCTGCTTTCAAAACCCAAAAACTTGCACGCAGATGCATGGTGCTTACGCGATCTGGGAAACTAAGAGTGCCACTAGCGCCGACGATGCCCCTTTTTCAGAGGCGCTTTAAAAATCCGCGCATGGCGGAAAATGAAAACTGATACTGACTAAATATTTCCTAAATATAACCCAATAAATGGCACTAGCTGTCTCAGAGTGCTAGGAAAGTGGCAAAATACAAATTTGCAACCGTCAATAGCGGACTATCAATGGGAATAAGCATGGACAGAAAAATTTGTAATTAGTAAAAGTCACCAGACAAATTCCAAGTTTTGGTCTGCAAGAAAACAAAACCACCGATTTCTCCCCAGTTTTCGTGCCAGAATGCAAAACCTCAGATTTTTACCCAGTTCTTGTTTTTAAAACTTGCCAATTTTTTACCTCCTGAAATTGAAAAGCTATAAAACCAGAAAACTGAGGACTTCAATGATACACCATGCTGTAAAATGTTAAAAAAATTCATCCTGGTTGTGGGATCAAACCTAAGACCAACGCTTTTCCACTGCGGTGGCTTTACCACCCGAGCTAACTAGGAGGTAAGGCTGAAATCGACAACTCAAAGCGCAAGGATACTGAATGTGGAAAATCAGTTCTGTGGAAATCCTAAATCTTGGGAAAGCTTCACGATAAGAAAAAATTTGTCATTCAGCTCAGAGTAGCACAAATTTAAAGAAATCTATATTGGTTACACGGAAAGAAAGGAGGGAATTGAACCCGAGACCAATGCCTTTCGGGAGCAGTCACTCTACTATGGCAGCTAACCAGGTCGCAGAGTAAGGATGAATTAACGATTCCAATGTTGGTACAAAGAATACTGCAAACAAGTTCTGTGGAAATTCACAAGGTTGAGCAAGTTTCATGGAAGTAAAAAATTACCCTCCATCTTCAGACCAGGACGAATTTTTCTTCAACAACGCTTTCTGAGAAACCCGTATGGGCTTCCTTTGTAGCTTCGTGCTATTTTGAGGTAGATAAAAAATTTGTCTGCTTCACTGAAGTTACAAAAAAGAAGCTATGCCAGACAAAAAAAAAAAAAAAAAAAAAGAACTAAAGCATACTGCCTACACTACCTCTGGTCACACAAAGTCATTAAATATAAAACAGCCCACATCACACATTCTAGACAATAGACCTCTAACAATCTTTCCAGCAATGCATACAACATGCCGAAAGGCTTGACATATACATTGCTCAAGAAAGTGAAAAGCAGTTGGGGACACAGGGCTACATAGCAAGCTTAATTTATGCGACAACTACCTGGAGCTGTTTGCTGCTGTGACTGCATAGATGGGCCATATGACTGTTGGCCAGGCATGAGACCACCTGGTGCAGGGCTGCCTCCTTGATCAGGACCTCCTGGTCCACATGGTGGTGGCTGCGACAGATAAACAGCAAGAAGCAGCCTGATCTTGCCGTAATTTCTCTCTACCATGAAGCTCTAAAGTTTTCAGCTTGAGGAGCCCTACTAGTTTAAAAAATCTAATTGTGAGGTTTAATGTCCCAAAACTGCACAGAGGGTTACAAGAGATGCTGTAGTGGGCGGCTTCGGATTAATTTTGACCAGCTGGAGTTTTCAATGAGCACATAAATCTGTGTAAAAGTGCTTCTGTACTTCACCTCCATCAATATGTGGCCAAGGATCAAACCTGCGACCTCATGCTCAGCAGCAGAACACAATAGCCACCAAGCCACCGCGGCGGGTGCGCTACCAGCTTTCCAGACTAAACTAATATACTGTGCATTTTCAGGTTTATTGGCTTTCAGCAATGAAGTCTTGCCTGCACGGGTAACCAAAAAGTAGCAGTGGCTTCGTAAGTGGCTATGGCTCTCACAGGAGGTCAGACAGAAGCAGGAAAAGCAAGCCTGCACAAGAACTAGACATCTTGCTCGAAATAGTGAAATTATTTCCAAATGCTGACACATTACAAAAAAGTTTCAAATGAATAAAACTCGGCAAACGACCACTACATAAACGTAAAAAAAAAAAAAAAAGACTGAGCAAGGTTAACTAAAAAAGTTCAGGCAAGAACTGCCATAGAAAATAGACAAAACCGAGTATGTATAAGTATATAACAAATTTTAGCTTGCCGAATGGACACAGAAAGTTTTTATGCTGCTTCGAAAATTCTGCATAGGCCCAGCATTTTCTACAAGTATGAACCAACCACCAGCAATAGCCTTTGCCAGTTTCAGTGATAACTGCTACGGACTGTTTGTAGGGACATTTTGGATTCCTGCCTCTGACCAACTGTGGTTTGCTTAATTTGATAAATATGTTCCATCCCCCAGCTTCACGAAGGTAAGTGAAAATCGGTGAATCCAGGTTGTAACACTTAGTACAGGAAAGCCACCTGGGCATTTCATGCATAGCAAGCTGTCCTACATTTCAGAAGTCTAATTTCATATCATTTCATTTATTATACCCTCAGGGCCTTACAGCATTACAGAGGGGGGGGGCAGGCAAGCTACAAATACAAATCAGTACATACAACAGGTACAAACTTTTGAAATAAGAAAGAACAGAACAAAAGTTCAAGAAAAGAGTACAATTACAAAACCAAGGGAAACCAAAAGGCATAATCAGAAATAATGGGAGGTTGCAACTGTTTGAAACAGGAAACAAAAGAATAAGCACAGATCAACAAAAGTGCTTAATCATGAATTGTTAATAGCAACCACTGGAAACCACAATAACACTATTGCTACGCAAAACTAAAAATATTTTAGTTTCCTTAAACTTGGATAAATCAGTGATGCTTACGATGTCACTTGGAAGGTCATTCTATACATGGCAAATCTTTGGTAAAGATGAATTAAAATGCTTCACTGTTTTACAAAGGCGAATATGAGGTTTGTGTGCATCGTCAAGCTGCTGTGGTACAAACACCGGTGGAACTATAAAGAGAGAATGAAGATGTTGATTGTGGTGGTAAATTTTGTGAAATGGGCTGTCTGGCTATCTTGCAGCGGTCAGTAAATAACGGAACACTCAGATATTATTTCACGCATGATAAGTTAAACTGCTTTGAGACTTCACCCCTCAACCTGGAATATAGATTAGAAATGTAGTACTGGTACAAAAATCATGCACTGGATTTTTTGATTCGAGGATCAATGCATTAGTTACAACCAAATGTTGCATTTTCTCAAGATTCTGTGAAGTGCTGTAAAAAGCTTTTGTGATAGGGCGTACCTTGGTGCTGCCACAGTTTAAATGCTTGTGACTGGGAACATCAGAGCAGCTCAGTGCAACCAGCACAAGTGCACTGCACCAATACAACATACAAGAACACTAACTTTACGGTCCACTGCAGCTTTATTGCTGGTATTAAAATGAAACATACAGCAACACCTTTTATTCATATACAAGGCTCCATAATGGACAATATTGCATAACCTTAATGACGCAGGCCTCAAGAACAAACTTAACATGAAATACAATCTGGTGTTGTCATGGCATCTCAGCAGAAGCACAGATTTATATTCCAGCAGAATGGAAAGTTGCTAAAACAGTGACCGTCTACAAATCAGGTGATATTTCTTGTCAGTCAAATTATAGGCCTATTTCTTTCACATGTACATGCTGTAGAATCTTGGAACATATCTTAAAATCCGTTACAGAGTTCATTGAGGCAAACAATGTCCTCCATCCCTGCCAACATGGCTTCAGGACTGGTCTGTCTACCGTTACTCAACTTGTTGAGATCCTACACGATTTCGCCAAAGCAATTAACGACCAGAAACAAATAGATGTAATTTACCTAGACTTCTCAAAGGCCTTTGATCATGTCTGCCATGCTAAACTACTTCTAAAGCTTAAACATATACTAGGAAATGGGCCAATTTTTCGTTGGATTAGCAATTACTTATTTGACCGCCGCCAGTTTGTTCAGTTAGGCTCCCACACTTCTGAAACTGTGCCAGTACTTTCTGGTGTACCCCAGGGTTCTGTTTTCGCCCTATCCTTTTCCTTTTATTCATAAATGACATAACTAATCAGGTTGAATTCAAGATTAGGTTTTTTGCAGACGACTGCGTACTGTATAGAGAAGTACTAAACCGACAAGACCAAGCTAGTCTTAATAAGGATTTTTCTTTGATAGCCTAATGGTGTGAAAATTGGCAAATGGCCTTCAACTTCGATAAAACAGTTTCAATGTCAGTAACAAAAAAGAAATCCAAGCTTACTGTTACATACGCCTGTGATAACACTATACTTAACACGGTCACTCAGTATAAGTACTTGGGCGTTATCATGCCATCAGACTTAGGATGGTTGGCTCATGTAGAGCATGTAGCAAGCAAAGCGATGTGAAAGCTTATGTTCTTAAACCGGGCCCTGCGATACTCTACGAAGGAAGCTAAGCTCTTGGCCTACGTGACAATCATACGTCCTGTCTTAGAATATGCGAACGTGGCGTGGTTTCCCTTTGCCCATAATCAAATAGCTACTCTTGAGGCTGTCCAGCGAGAAGCCGCACATTTTATCTGTAACCGATATAGGCGCACCGACTCGCCTACTCAGATGCTATCCAAGATCAGCCTTCATACACTAAGCAGTTGTGCAATGCTGTACTCAAATTTTTGTATCTCATCCTGCATAATAAGGTTCATGTGGATTCTAACACGTATATTTCCTATAACACATCCAGAGAAACCCGTCACAAGCATTACCTTACACTCCAAGAATGTTCTTGCACTAACGATACATTTAGCTTTTCGTTCTTCCCACGAGCTGTTTCCGACTGGTATGCTTTAGCCCAGACAGTAGTCGCACAGCCCACTGTTGACAAAATTTGTTGTTTGCTGGCCACGAACAGTACTGTCAGCCACGAATAAGTGATGTTAACATTGTGTTTATCGCTGTTTTAATTACCAAGTGTTTTTGGAAATCTGTGATGTGAAATTACAGATGATGCCATCGATTTTTTCTCTTTTTACAAAACATCATCTGTAATTGAAATAAGTTGATTGTGCGTTATGTTTTTGTCATACTTATTGCTGTTAACATAGGTCCATTATCCTTTACACCCACTAAGTACTCTTTTGTATTCTTTATGTAAATGCCTGTACTACAATGTCTACAGACCCTTCTAACCCACTCCAGTAAAAATCCCGGATGGGATTGACAGTATCACAAAATAAATAAATAAATAAATATGGTCCCTAGAGTGCCCAAAAACGATACTTACAATAGATGCCTGCACCACAGGACCAGCGTCTGCCACTGATGCCAAGTAGACTAGATTTCTGTGCAATATTTGCTGATACCTACAAGGCAGAAAGCAAACCACATATTTTTTTTTAAAGACCCAACTGCAAAACAGAGAAGTGCGTTAAACATTAGAATATTGGTGTTCCTTGTACACACGCGGCACATTTGCAGAACAGAGAAAACAAGTGCGTTCAACATTAGAACAGTGGTGCGCCTTGAACACATGCGACACATTTGCAACACGAAAGCATTGCGTGAAAATGCATACTCACTGCAGACATTCCGAAGCCTTCCCTTTGTTTTGATAGTCGACAATGGCTTGTATTAACTGGCTATTTTCATCCAGCATCTACAGCAAAAAAAAAAAAAAGAAGGAAGAGGGGGAATTATTGAAAAGCACAGAAGCGGAGCGCATTTTCTCATGATGTGTTGTTGCTACACTGGTTTTAAATCAGAAGCACTTCAGGGTTGACAACGCATGTCTTCTGGTACCGCAGTTTTTTACTGGTCATGCACAGAGCAATACTTGCACAGTTACCGAAAAGTGTTGAAGTTTGAGGAATTATCTGTCCCCATGTGTTGTTGCCATATTGGTTTCAAACCTCAGGCACTTAAGGCGTGACAGCACATGCCTTCTAGTACCGAAACTCTTTACTAAACACGCACACAGCGGCACTTAATAGAAACAGAACGAACAATTACACTATGCACTTTATGGTCGTTTAAAAGAACCGCATAACGTGCCTGTCAGAACACTATGCACATAATGAATGCGCTTGCAAAATGCTACGCCAACTAACTGTCTTTCAAGAAATACAAGCCGCTAGCATGATTCTAGCACTTTACGTTGAAGTTGAGGCACTGCTTAACATATTTTATAAGTCTTAGCAACCTGAATACCGCAAGAAAATACCAACCTTTTGTATCTGAGCTGGACTTGGGTTATGCCGCCCTTTCTGTTGTTGTGCGAAGGCGACCGACATGTCACTTGGCTTGATGTGTCTTGGAGGCAGAGCCTGTGGGGTATTGTGCTCAGCAGTACCAATTAGTGTACGGTCTGAGCGCGAAAATGCAAAAACGATGACTTGCCTACATCGACGGTACGGCGAAGCCAAACAATGGTTACGCGAAAGGAAGCGCGGATACACAGTGTGCCTAGACGCCAAGTGCACGAATACCGGGAATCCAGTGTTGCCGCGATATATTTTAGAGATGCTGCTGGCACAGTGTCGAACTAAAGTTTTTTCCTTCCGGTTTCCATTCCCGTTTAGCAAAAACTATTCAAGCCGGTTTGAAATACTTTACGGTAGCTCCGGAGTTTCGCCCCGTTTGCTGGTTTTTTTTTTCCCCCGCTACTGGAACTCTGTTGTTTATGGACCGCTTTGGCGGTTCGTAATTACTACTGGCGCCTATCTACAAGGTCCGTCGTCATCTGCACCCTCCTGCTGCGTCGTCCAACTCGAGTTCTTCGGCAACTCTCGGCTTCGCGAGTGCGAGTGCCCCCGCGGCACTTGCCGCGTCGGCGCGGAGCATCAAAGCTGTTGTCCGCTGCGTCGAAAGAGCGGAACATTACCGATGCAACTGCCATCCAAGTCAGGAGCGCCTCCTTCTTGGTGACAAGTGCAACGTGCGAAGGCGGTACTCTGAGGATGGATACCACCAACATGGAGCAGAACAGCCCTGCTGTCGTGGCGCACACCTCGGCCAAGAGAACGAAGGAAGCTACTGGCCTTCCATCGGATGAAAATGTAGCTCCAGCAGCCCCGAAAGGACCTCGCTCATCACAAGGCCTGCCCGCACGACCGACACGCACGTCTGCGCAGTCGCCAACGACATCGTGGTACAAAACGGTTATCAAGCCTCGTGCTAGATATTTCATGTCCACTCTGCACAACCGTATCATTCAAGCGGCCCTGAACGCCTGCCTCGAGACTTCCCGATTTCAAGGTTTTGCTCTACACAAACCCACTAATACGGTCATAGTATGGGCGTCTGCTATGACACTAGTTTATAAACTCGAAGAACTGCAACAAATACAAGTCTCGGAAGAATGTGTCCTTCCAGTCCAGGCGTACCTCGCCAGTGGTACCGATTTAAGACGCTACGTGGTTAATGGCGTTGACCTTGACGAAGAACCCTAGAGGCTCCTGCAGGAACTATATCGTGTCCCACACACAAGGTCGTGGCTGCTCGCTACCTAGGCAGCGGTCGTACGTGCCTAATCACGCTTCAAGGGCCTAATTCCCCTCCTAAATTACGGCTGCGTACTGCGCCCGCGTCCGTTCAAGCCTTCCGTTGTGTACTGCTATTCTTGCTTTAGACAGGGACACATGAAATCATCCTGCCCCTACCCACCCAAGGACGACACCATGGAGCCTGAACCGTCAGCATCGTTTAGATGCGGCCTATGCCAAACAAACGATCATGACATCACTTCCACGACGTGATCCTACGAAGTTGAAGGCCACTAAGAAGGCTCGACAACGCCATTCTCGACAGCCAGCAAGGACCCCTCGAGATCCATCAATGAAACAAGCCCCTGTGTACAACCGTTACGCCGTTCTGGCCTCGCTGGAAGAGGACGCTAGCCAGGTGACAATAGCAAGTACAGCGACAAGTGATGCGGCCACTACTGTATATAGCGCAGCTGTTAGGTCGTCCACTTCACGACTGCAACGGGCATCACAATCGATGGAAGACACGCCGCTTCCTTTGGCAGACGAAGAGTTCGAGATCGACGCTCGCCTGGCCACCCTTGAAAAGGAAATCCAACGTCTCAAGGAACGCCGTACAGTGCTCCGACGTCGTCATGACGGAGCGCGGCCGTCGCATTCGTCGTCGACGTCTAGTCCTGCTCATATGGCTAACCCGGCATCTGTGTCGAAACCTCTTTCACCCCAAGAACTCTTGCACCCCAAGAAACAGCTCCAGCATCTCACCTCGGTTCTACTGGCCAATCTTAATCTATGATGGCTGCTACCTCTTCAAGTGTGCCAGAAGGCATCTTACAGTGGAACTGTCGCGGCATCGCGGGTAAGGTCGGAGAGCTGCGTCAGCGTCTCAGATATGGGAAGCTGCGTGTTTGGCCTGCCACTCATTTCAGGATTTGTGGCATACTCATCGCCTTCAATGTTGGAACGTAGGAGTGCTACGCCCGATGTCCTTCCAGGAAAGGCTGCAGCGTATGTAAGATGCACTCTTCATCAGACTCGCGTTGACCTTTCACGGTGGAGTACTTTATGGCAAGAAGTCGTGGCCGTATTGGTTCGTCTCCAACGCACGAACGTTATCATCGTTTCGTACTATGCCCGCCCCTACAGCGGTCGTGCGGCTCGGTTGTGTCTCGGCTGGTTGGCGCACCTACGACAGAAACATCCTGGTTGCCCCATTATGGTAGCAGGAGATTTTAATGCGCCCCACATCACATGGGGATACGCTCTTTCCAGTGCGCGTGGCACGTGTGTGCTGGACACATTTATGGACGCCCAATTCACTTTGCTTAATAATGTGTCAGTGCCTACTCGTCGTCGTGACCACCCTCGTGCGCCGCCACACTCACCGGACTTATCTTGGTGGCTAGGAAGGGCGACCGTCTCCTGGTCATGTGAACCCGACTGCTGGGGTAGCGACCATCATCCGATTCACCTTGGTTTATCTTCGGGCGGAACAGGCCGCCTCCGCCGACTATGTCAAGTGGTGGACTGGGATCGATACGGGGAGGTATCAGAAATCAATGTATCTAACTCCATGCTGGACCCGTCCCATTGTCTTAAGGCGGCATTAGTTGAGGCGACACGTACGTCGTGGGTTGATGAATCGCGAACCGCTCCTGATTTGCAACTTCTGCGTCTCTGGGCGTCGCGCCGCCAAGCAGAACTTGCATCAGAACGTGACCCTGCATCAAATACCCTTCTCTGAGAGGCCCAACGCCTTACAGCAGTAGCTCGGCGCCATGAACACCGCTTAGAACGTGGCCGCTGGATGGGCTGGTGCCCTTTTCTCGGACCTTCGCCCTCCAATGCCTCTATTTGGCGCACCTTCCGAGTAATGGAACGTGGTTGGCGCCCTCCAGAACCCGCAGCCTGCGCCCTGTTAGCATCAGGCCAGACACCAGCAGTATTCGCAGAAACTGTCGCCCACACCTTCTTTCCGGCTTTGGACACAACACCGCCTCCCTTCGTTGTTCAAAACTGCCTTCCCGCGGACGCAGGCACGCCGCCTATACGCTCTCCGACATCGAGGGTATACAAGCTGCCTTCACTATGGCAGAGTTTTTAGCAGCAATAGACCTGTCGAAGCCATGCAAGGCACCAGGACCGGATGGCACACCGTATGAACTTTATAAAAACACGGAAGGCAAGGTTCTCGAAGTGCTGTTGGGGGCCATAAACGAAGCTTGGGCTACAGGAGTCATTCCCGATTCTTGGCGGCATGCAGAAATGGTCTCTATTCCCAAACCCGGAAAACCCCAAGATAATATCGCTCATATGCGCCCAATAGCACTAACCTCAACCTTAGGCAAGCTGATGGAGCGTATGCTCGCGACACGTATTACATGGTGGCTCGAGCGGTACTCATGGTATCATCCTGGCCAAATCGGTTTCCGTGCTCATCTAGGCGCAGAGGATGGCCTTGCGTACCTATCTTCTATGGTTCTCATCGGAGGCCGCTCCCGAAAAATTCGCACGATTCTGGCAATGGATATTCGTAAAGCGTACGACCATGGGAGTCACGAAGCAATTATCGGAATTCTCCATTGGCTTAAGTTCCCTAGCCATGTCTGCACATTCGTCGAAGACTTCCTGTGCGCTCGCTCCTTCTCCATTCGCCTGGCTGGTCAAGCAGCAGGTCAGTTCGTCGCACATCGGGGTGTCCCACAAGGATCTGTGCTCGCACCAGTCCTTTTCAATATTGCTCTCCTTACACTAGCTTGGAAGCTAGCCACGATACATAACGCACAGTACATAAAGTACGCAGATGACATCACTGTCTGGTCAGTTGATCCTGAAATCTGCCACCAAGAACAAGCGCTCCAAGAGGCCCTAAACCTGACGCACAACTGGTGTGCTCAGATAGGCCTTGACATTTCCAAGGACAAGACGACGTACATGTCAGTAGCGAAAAAGTATGGGCGCCGTCTACTGGCACTCCGGCCTCTTCAGTTGACTCTGGATCAGCAACCATTACACGAGGCTTCAACTCTCCGTGTACTCGGCCTTGAAATGAATTCCTCCGGATCTGCGGGACCATGGGTCAAGAATGCAAAGCAACAGGCCGCAGAAACGATACAGTTGATACGTCGGATTGCGAAGAAATCTGGCGGAGCGAGCACCAACATGGCTCGCCTTCTTGTCCGTTCTGTATTGCAACCACGACTCGTCTACAGAGCCCAGTTTCTCTCACAAAGGCACAATGGGCTCGCCTTGAGGCCATTAATAACGAGGCCATGCGGGCCATAACGGGACTACCACGTCT
The DNA here is from genome assembly GCF_023375885.2 of Dermacentor andersoni. NCBI lineage: Eukaryota > Metazoa > Arthropoda > Arachnida > Ixodida > Ixodidae > Dermacentor > Dermacentor andersoni. The sequence continues at coordinate 87,136,107 of NC_092814.1, read as the reverse complement.
CACACCGTTGCCAACCCTACAGGCCGAGTCCCAACTCAACACTATCGACGAACTCGTACACCAACGTCGATGCGTGCGCGCCCTAAAGTCATCATATTTCTGCTCGGCTGCTTCACTGGCCCGGTACATGGGACACGAAATAGGCAATCCAGCATCTACGAGACCCGATGTAGCTCCGTGGAAAAGGTTATAATTAAGTGACAATAAAAAAATAAAATAAGCCTCTTGGTCGTCTGTATAGCCCGGTTAATCGTCAGGCGAATGCCCAAGTTTCCCGCCTTCGTCGCGCCGATGATAATCAAGACGATGCGACTCTTGTAGCATACACATATGCCAGTGTTAATGGCATCATGATTCATACAGCTCTCGTGTGTTCATTGATACCAGAGGCAGGCCAGACGTGCTCGTATGTTGCCGATCCTGCACCACCGGCCTACCTTGCCGAGCTTGCTGCCATACGAGACGGCTTGGACGCGTTGCTACCTACTGTTCAAGCTGCTCGATACTCTCAACTCATCATTCGCACAGGCTCTACTCCAACCATCCACGACATACGTAGGGTATCTCGGTCCACTCTATTCTCAGATAGCATTCACCGTCTTGCTGCCACTAGGAATATCCTCATACGCGTCCAGTGGGTGCCTCGAGCAGCCCTGTCGGGTCTCCTTGAGCAGATATGGCAACCCACCCACAGATTATAACATACCCACTTCCACATTCTCCTGAAGACGCCTGTGGACGACTGATCCGGGAAAAGGAAAACCTCCGACGTACCACACGAGCTCTCATACCTCCGTGTGGGTCAGACCTCCCTGGTGGGTTAACCCGCCGAAAGGAGGTTACGTTAAGGAGGCTACGTGTCGGGGTCGCGCTCACCCCGTCTGTGACCGCTCTCTGGCCACAACAGTACCATGGTCCTTACGGCTCATCGTGCCCATTTTGCAACACAGAAATCCAAAATGTGACAGTGACACACCTATTATGGACATGCCCAGGACTTCGTCTAAGCCGTCTCCGCCACCTCCGGGCAACAGGCCTTCGGCCTGGCCGCCCACCCGACCTTGAACATTGGATTCATGGACCACATCGTTCACTCCTAGATTTTTTGCACGAGTCGAATCTGTTCGTGTATTTTTAGCATCCTTTGTATTATGCCCAAGGGCACGCTTTCGAATTAAAAAAAAGAAAGCTAATTTACGTTATAAAAAATTCGCAGTTTCGCCCTAAAGGCAAATAATTGAGTGCGATAGCAAATTATTAGACAGCTATACGAAGTAAAGTTAGTACTTTTATAGCCGTATAAATTGCACACAAGCATGGTGTCACGTGCGCACAGGCAAACGTGAACAGTCCTCGCACCATGATCGCGGACGTGGAGTTCATACCGCGGACACTGGCCACACTAGAGAGGCTAGCCACACTCGCTGTTAGAACGCTGGCATGATGAAGAGCGTTAGCAGCGGCGAGCGAATGCTTCGTGCTGCCTCTAGCTGCAGCGCGTCCCCGAAACTTCAGTTTACGCAACCTCCACCACTAGACGCGCGAGAACGAAGCGCGCACGAAGCCACAAGCCATCTCGGCTCGCCTGGGCTTATAATACCCACCAAAGATTACCTCCAAGATCGGGCGCGCGGTCGTGCTCAGCCACACCAAGCGCAGCAATGGCAGCCTGCACCTACAGTATTGTGACGAAGCTGTGCAGCTTCGAGTTAAGCTTATGTACAGAAATAAAAGAAAATTCACCGACGATTACGATGCTTCCTAATGCGAAATTTTCAGTTCGCGATATATTGGCTGGCGCGAACAATCTGTCTCGTGCGGCACATTGAAAACGGAGCGAAAAGTGCGGCGCGACTTTGCGAGAGGCAACGCGTAGGTGACGCGTGGGTGCAATTCACAGCAGCCGCCGCAGACAGACCTCCCAGACGACGCGTGCTACTCTGGTGCCATCGCGCAGCCATCGTCGCCGCACTATGCTTCTCACGCTTTCGCTTCATGGTTCCGCTGCACCCTTCTCCTCCGCTTTCCTCCTCGCGTCTTTCATCCCCCACTAAGTACCGCGTTCGCTCTTTCATTTCGAGTAAAACACGATGATAAAAATAATCGGAAACGACGAAGCCACTTGTAAAGGCGCACAACAAACAAGCTATATTTAAAGCACACAGGGCAAGCAAACAGAAAACACATACAAGAGAGCTGAAGTTCATGCAAGTGTTCAAGGTACACGAAGAGCGTTCACTCGTGAAGTGGGTACGATGTACAGACTAGGCGATGAGCGCGCGAAGAGCAGATTGGAGCACGTCCTGGGGATGGAGCTCGGCACAGTGTCGATCCTTGTGTATGTTGGCAGTGGCCGGACGTCCTGTTGACGTTCACCGGCAGGAGCTTGACCAAGTATCGGAGACGCCGGACAGGACCTGCTGGACACCCTTACGGCGTTCGCCAGCTGCAGGCTTCGGGAGGAACTAGATGAGGTGCTTGCGCCCTGGTGGGAGCCTGTTGCGACCACAGGTGAGAGCTCCAGTTGCCGTTACGCCAGCGCCCCGGACGCCATCTTCCTTCTCCCGACGCGTCTTTCACGATCTGGTTTGATCGCCGGCTTCTCTCCGAATGATAGCCTATGATATAGGATATCCTTCTTCGATGGCGCGTGCCAACTGCTGGGGATTGGATTTGGATAGTACTAGGAAGATGTTGGTATTGCAAAAGATGGTAAAAGTATCAGGTGGAAATGGATGAAAATTTGTAGGACGCTTAAGCTTCGCCTTTAAGAGTGGAACGCGATAGCATTCAAAGACCCCTGACTGCTTTTCATGCTTCTCGGCAACTGCAGCTTATGTAACCATAACGTTTACTGGGAAACGCTGGGTGCGAACGCTATGCACGAAGGCAAGCTTTCTGGTAGAAACGTGGCCTCTTGCGTGGTTCGATCTATTGCTATTGTTTCGCACTTTTGTCTGAGAAGAGCTAACATAAAAGATATGTGCTGTCGGTGTTCTTTTCCCATTACATTTGTTTGTGGGCTGCCGTTCTCAATATTCCGAGGAATAACTTTGTAAAGAATGAATGACAAGGTATGAGCAACTTTGGTGGCAGAAGAGCGGTTGCGTATTCGTGGTTCGGAATTTAGTTCGAAATTCTTTTTGCAGAATCGCCTTGAAACAAGTATAAATTCCTCCACGCTGAGCAAACATCACTGTGGCAGTTTCCAAGAGAGGAGGTTTCCAGAGAAAGGACATTTAAAATGGAAAAAATAAACCAAGTTGCCTGAACACTGGTTCTAAAATGCTTTTTGCTTAAAGAAGAAAAACGGCGGCTGAGTAAGAAAAAAATATCTATGGTCTCATCTTCTGCTTAGCTTGGGCACAGAAGGTAGGGTGCCAGACCGGCCCTGTGACGATAAAAGTTTAATACTGGTGTTCGACAGCGTAACCGGATAAAAATTACTTCGGTTTTTCTGGTGTGAAAATAATTTTTGTGCCAAGGGAATAGGAGGTGTCGATATTCTGAAAATTTTGCTATCGCTTGGTTCAAAAAGTCTTGAGCAATTGCATACCTCCTGAACCTAATAGTAGTTAGGCAAGCTGATACGGGAAGTAAGGATAGTACAGGGCCATTGAGGGCCGCTCTCGCGAGACTGTCAGCCATTTCGTTCATGTATAATCCCTTATGACCAGGCACTTAAAGTAATCTAATTAAATTTATGTGGGCAGGCACTAGAAAATGAAGTGTACGTAAAAGGCTAGTAGCACTATATGTTGTGAGCGATGTACATAAAGAATCCGTTATTATGACTACCGTCGATATTGATGAATTTAGTTTACGTAAGGATAACACTACAGCTAGAAATTCAGCCAGAAATACGGATAAGTAGTCCGGAATCCTGATTGAGAATGACCAGTCTAGAGCAGGAGCGAAAATGCCAATTCCAGATTTTTCTCCACACTGTGAGACATCTGTTGCAATGACCGCATGTATATCTAATCCCAATAAATGATCTTGTAGTAGTCCATTTAATATTTTATGAGAGAGAAGTTTTGCATTGTTTAGGTAGGTGTCATAATAGGTGAATTGTAGACTCTCTCGCACATCACAAACGGGTGGCACCTCCCAATTACGTACATTTAAAGGGTTAATCATTGTTTGTACAAAGACCACCTGCTGTGTAGACGAAACCGGGGCCAGTGTACTCCGAAGAATAATGCAGGCTGGGAGATGAACATGTTTTCTGATCTTCCAGTAGGGGATTCGTACATATTGAAGAATGCTTGTACCGTCAGCAAACAAAATTTGCGCAATATTGAGGGCAACCTGACTTCTTGGTGTAATACGTTATTAGCCACAAATTTCGGTAATCCGCAGCTCAATCGCAGGGCTTCCACTCAAGCAGAACAAGGGGGCGTAATTTATAAGCTTGCGCATTAGAAAATTGCACACATTCAAATTCTAAAATGGGCAGCACATACATTTTATGTACCATTAGTAGTGGGTCTCTCCGAATTCCCGACAGACTGTTGCGTAGTTTACGTAGCATGCCAACTGCTCTCACTCCTTTTTTAAACTATATTGTCAGTATGGCCAAGCCATCTCAGGGAACCGTCATAGACTACAACTAAGTACTTAACCGACTCCACTTGAGGTATAGTCTCGAGACGGTAGGATAGCGATGTGTTAACGGGATTATTAAGGGGGAAAACCAATATCGAGCACCTTCTCACGTTAAGTGAAAGGCGAATCTTGTTTACAAGGTTTCTATGGAGTCGAGATAGTTCTGTAGTCGAAAATATAGGGAGTGAATATAACTGTCTGATGCAAAGAAAGCAATATCGTCTACGTATACTCATGTTTGTACATTTGGACGCCGAGGAAGGGAACTCAGCAAAACGTTTATTTATTTATTTATTTATTTATTTATTTATTTATTTATTTGTTTATTTATCTATCTATTTATTTATCATATACTCTCAATGCCATTGCGGCGTTACAGAGAGGAGTGTTACAGTTGTGGTACATTATTGCAGATGTACGTCTTGAATGAAGATTGATCAGTGTTGCTAGCGATGGAAGCGGAAGGCACGTGATTTCATTCCGATGACGTCTTTGGCACGAATGAATGAAAGTACAAGTTGGTGCGGCAGCTTGGCACTTCAACTTTAAAACGATGGTCAACACGTGATGAGATGTAGAAAGGCGCGGTAAAGAGAGCGTTTTCGAGATCATGGTCAGTGAAAAATATTCTATGAAAAAGACAGAGGCGGTCAACTGCTCTTCTGCAAGATAGATCAGGAAGGTTAAGAGAAGACTTCATTGCAGACACGCTGGAAGTACGAGAATAATTGTAATAGATAAAAAAACGAGCTGAACGGTTCTGGATAGCCTCAAGGTAGGAAATGAGCACTTCTACTTTGAACTTAACTAATGTTTTGTAGAGCGTTAGTTTCAGTGAGACGGTGGCTGAAGAGAAGTTGCGGCGCAAAAAACCAAGTATGCGGTTTGCACTGTTAATTACATAATGAATATGCTCATGCCGTGTTATGTCATTAGAAATGTGGACACCAAGATATTTGTAGGAATGACGGAAACTAATTTCGAACCATTAAGAGAGTAGAAAAACGGAGTACGAATAATAATGGAGAAGTGACAGCTCCTTGAGGAACACCTCGTGATTGATTATGTATGCTCGAAGAAAAGCCTCTTAGAGAGCAGTAGAATTTCCTCCCATTTAAAAATTCATATTCACATATTCTACACTATTGTAGGCTATGGAGATGTCTAGTGTCACAATAACCCCTATCTGTCTTTGGCGCCGTGCTAATTTTATTCTACTTTCTAAGTCCACGTGAGCATGCCAGATTGAACATGATAGTCGGAATCCAATTTGGCAGGGATTAAGCAAGCCTTTAATTGTTCTCTACAAATTTAATCATACGGGCACATATGATTCTTTAAATTAATTTCGCCAAATTTGAGGTTAGTGTGATTGGTCTAATGTTATTTATTGTATTTCTATCTCCGTGATTTTTAAGAACTGGAAATATTTTAGCAATTTTTCATGCAGACGGAATCCATAAAAATCTCATTGAGTGATTTAGAATAGCTAAAAGGTCATCAGGAGCTTTTTTAACTAAAATGTTGATCATGGCAGAGGTTACCCCATCTGCCCCGGGAGCTGAATTTGGCACTCGCTCCACGATTTCAGCCAATTCTAACATGGTAATTTCTGCAAAATCTTCTGATGCCCTTCGTAAGCTAGAACAATTTGGCAAAGCTGAAGAAAATCTAATTTCTAATCCCTTCGCGACTTCTTCTATAGTGATTGGTTCATTACATTACTACTTAAGACTATAGAGTCAATATTAATTGGAAGCGGAAGAACTTTCCTACTGCAGAGAAAACTAAACAGCGCACGTTTATCTTTATTGTTAGATGAGAAGTCAAGATGCTTGCAGTCGTATTCGTCTTTGCCTTTTGATACTGTATGTTTAAAGACTGCTCGCAAAAATTTATAATCGCTCCAATTTGTGGGACTCTGATTATGTGTTATTTTTTTCCAAACGGCTTTTCTCTTTCTGTTATCACGAGCGCATTCTTTATTCCACCAAGGGATGTATGAATTTCTGTTATTTAGATGAATCTCAAATTCAGACTTTCTGCAAGAACTTTCCATAGCGCAACAGATAATCGTGGTTTTTTTGCTCAGTGTACGCATCAGAAGGAGGATTTTTTTTTAAATATTGTAATACAACAATCAAACCCCGGCCCTCAGTCTCCAGCAGCCGCGAAGCAACTGACCACGGCGGCGGTCAGATCTGTGACGCAGCAGAGGGTGCTAAGAATACCTGGCTCCGGACAGGCCGCCATTGGAATCTGAACCTGGCAACGTTTAACGTTAGAACGTTATCTAGTGAGGCGAGTCTAGCAGTGTTATTGGAGGAATTAGAGGGTAGTAAATGGGATATAATAGGGCTCAGTGAGGTTAGGAGGACAAAAGAAGTATATAGAGTGCTAAAAAGCGGGCACGTACTGTGCTACCGGGGCTTAGCGGAGAGACGAGAACTAGGTGTCGGATTCCTGATTAATAAGGAAATAGCTGGTAACATACAGGAATTCTATAGCGTTAACGAGAGGGTGGCAGGTCTTGTTGTGAAACTTAATAAGAGGTACAAATTGAAGGTAGTACAAGTCTACGCCCCTACATCCAGTCATGATGACCAGGAAGTCGAAAGCTTTTATGAAGACGTGGAATCAGCGATGAGTAAAGTCAAAATAAAATACACTATACTGATGGGCGACTTCAATGCCAGGGTAGGCAAGAAGCAGGCTGGAGACAAGTCAGTGGGGGAATATGGCATAGGCTCTAGGAATAGCAGAGGAGAGTTATTAGTAGAGTTTGCAGAACAGAATAATATGCGGATAATGAATACCTTTTTCCGCAAGCGGGTTAGACGAAAGTGGACGTGGAGGAGCCCGAATGGTGAGACTAGAAATGAAATCGACTTCATACTCTCCGCGAACCCTGGCATCATACAAGATGTAGACGTGCTCGGCAAGGTGCGCTGCAGTGACCATAGGATGGTAAGAACTCGAATTAGCCTTGACTTGAGGAGGGAACGGAAGAAACTGGTACATAAGAAGCCAATCAATGAGTTAGCGGTAAGAGGGAAACTAGAGGAATTCCGGATCAAGCTACAGAAGAGGTATTCGGCTTTAACTCAGAAAGAGGACCTTAGTGTTGAAGCAATGAACGACAATCTTATGGGCATCATTAAGGAGTGCGCAATAGAAGTCGGTGGTAACGCCGTTAGACAGGAAACCAGTAAGCTTTCGCAGGAGACGAAAGATCTAATCAAGAAACGCCAATGCATGAAAGCCTCCAACCCTACAGCTAGAATAGAACTGGCAGAACTTTCTAAGTTAATCAACAAGCGTAAGACAGCGGACATAAGGAACTATAATATGGATAGAATTGAATAGGCTCTCAGGAACGGAGGAAGCCTAAAAGCAGTGAAGAAGAAACTAGGAATAGGCAAGAATCAGATGTGTGCGTTAAGAGACAAAGCCGGCAATATCGTTACTAATATGGATGAGATAGTTCAAGTGGCTGAGGAGTTCTATACAGATTTATACAGTACCAGTAACACCCACGACGATAAGGTGAGAGAGAATAGTCTAGGGGAACTTGAAATCCCACAAGTACCGCCGGAAGAGGTAAAGAACGCCTTGGGAGCTATGCAAAGGGGGAAGGCAGCTGGGGAAGATCAGGTAACAGCAGATTTGTTGAAGGATGGTGGGAACACTGTCCAAGAAAGATTGGCCGCCCTATATACACAATGCCTCATGACCTCGAACGTACCAGAATCTTGGAAGAACGCTAACATAATCCTAATCCATAAGAAAGGGGACGCCAAAGACTTGAAAAATTATAGACCGATAAGCTTACCGTCCGTTGCCTACAAAGTATTTACTAAGGTAATCGCAAATAGAATCAGGAATACCTTAGACTTCTGTCAACCAAAGGACCAGGCAGGATTCCGTAAAGGCTACTCAACAATAGACCATATTCACACTATCAATCAGGTGATAGAGAAATGTGCGGAATATAACCAACCCTTATATATAGCCTTCATTGATAACGAAAAAGCGTTTGATTCAGTCGAAACCTCAGCAGTCATGAAGGCATTACGGAATCAGGGTGTAGATGAGCCATATGTAAAGATACTGGAAGATATCTATAGCGGCTCCACGGCCACCGTAGTCCTCCAGAAAGAAAGCAACAAAATCCCAATAAAGAAAGGCGTCAGAGAGGGAGATACGATCTCTCCAATGCTATTCACAGCATGTTTACAGGAGGTATTCAGAGACCTGGAGTGGGAAGAATTGGGGATAAAAGTTGATGGAGAATACCTTAGCAACTTGCGATTCGCTGATGATATTGCCTTGCTTATAGTAACTCAGGAGACCAATTGCAATGCATGTTCACTGACCTGGAGAGGCAAAGCAGAAGGGTGGGTCTGAAAATTAATCTACAGAAAACTAAAGTAATGTTTAACAGTCTCGGAAGAGAACAGCAGTTTACGATAGGTAGCGAGGCACTGGAAGTGGTAAGGGAATACATCTACTTAGGGCAGGTAGTGACCACGGATCCGGATCATGAGACTGAAATAACCAGAAGAATAAGAATGGGCTGGGGTGAGTTTGGCAGGCATTCTCAAATCATGAACAGCAGGTTGCCACTATCCCTCAAGAGGAAAGTGTATAACAGCTGTGTCTTACCAGTACTCACCTACGGGGCAGAAACCTGGAGGCTTATGAAAAGGGTTCTGTTGAAATTGAGGACGACGCAACGAGCTATGGAAAGAAGAATGATGGATGTAACGTTAAGGGATAAGAAAAGAGCAGATTGGGTGAGGGAACAAACGCGGGTAAATGACATCTTAGTTGAAATCAAGAAAAAGAAATGGGCATGGGCCGGACATGTAATGAGGAGGGAAGATAACCGATGGTCATTAAGGGTTACGGACTGGATTCCAAGGAAAGGGAAGTGTAGCAGGAGGCGGCAGAAAGTTAGGTGGGCGGATGACATTAACACGTTTGCAGGGACAACATGGCCACAATTAGTACACGACCGGGGTAGTTGGAGAAGTATGGGAAAGGCCTTTGCCCTGCAGTGGGCGTAACTAGGCTGATGATGATGTTGATGATGATGATGATGATGATGATGAATTAATGAAAGTTGGCACCTGATCACTCTCATAAGCGTTACAGGGTGTGCTACTTCAAAAATCAGTGGAAGGTGATCACTGCTTGTCGCGTGCTCAACAGTCAACCAAGACGGAGAGATTTTGGCCACAGAATCTAAGATATATTGCAGAGTAAGATTGACCCCGCATAAACGTAATAGATTCGGAGTTTACACACGTTAGCCCATTGTCCAATGACCAGTTCCATAATCTGGTGCCGCACAAATCTGTTTTTAATCCCTATCATATACGGTAAAAATTGAAGTCACCGGACAGTAGGATGCCCCATCCACAAGAAGTAAGAACCATATCCAGTGTGCGTGTGTCCTGTACGTCAAAAGGAAAATATACATTTGCAAGTGTAAAGGGAGCAACATCCAGACAGGTTCAGCTATATCGCTAGGATTTCACACTCAGGAGTGGAAAGCTGAAATAAAATTTTGGCTTTATGGCAAATTTGACACGAAATAAATGTAATTAATTCACCACCTTTAGTAGGATGGTCTAGACGAAATGATCTGTAAAATTTTATTTTAAGACATTTTGCAGAATTTAACCAAGTTTCTTGTAAAAGAATTAAATCAGGGTTAAGTTGAGTAGTTAGACAAGATAAATCTACTAAAGCAGAATATAAACAGCGACAGTTCCACTGAAGCATTTTCAGCGACCCTATTGTTTAGAAAGTGCCGCAGCCGAAACTGCCTTCTGTAGAATGCTTGCTTTTGGTATAGCGCTGGGCTGACTTTTCATGGCGTTTGAGTGAGGGCCGGATGAGGAATCATTGATTGATGACATTGTTCTTTTATACACTCGAGCTTTTTGTTCCACATGTCATGTCCAAATCTGTGTTAACCAGATTACCATTGGCAGGTCCCACGGAGGTTCGAAGGTTCGATACCGTCATTAGAAGGATGGGTACCTGAGCTTCTATCACTAGTTTGTGGCTTAGGATCAGCTGTTTGGGTCGTTGCAGGACTTATACAGTTAGCTTGCATCAAATGAGATAAATGACTTGAGATGGCCTGCGATATACATTCCCCGAGGCTCATTTCCAGTCGTTCCATAGCTTTTGTAACTGCCTTTTCCACAGCGGCCTCTATAGTTGCTGTTAGCGATGCGTCCGAGGTAAGAGTTTATCTACCTCTAACACCCGCATAGCCAAGCGCCCTTTCTTTCACAATGCTTATCGCCTCCTTCCTAGAGCAACGTCGTATCATTTCTACCACCTGCAATTCTTGAGCCCTAACAGAGCAGTCAGAATAATTGGCTGGGTGACTTCCACCACAGAGGCGGCATCGCTCATCTTGGCCACTACAATCACTTTGATTGTGCTCTTCCCCCATGTGCAACAACGCTGACTTGACCTGCACCCTGCACTACCATGGCCGTATCGCCAGCAATTAGGACATCGTAGCGGGCGCGGTGCCAGAGGTTCAACTCTGAACAAAAGGGGCCACACTATTAGTTCTGATGGACAGGAAGTTCCTGCGAATGTTGCAATCACCAATTCTGTTGGGGCACTCTTATTGTCTACCACTCGATTGCAGCTATAGAAAGCAATTACTCCAGTCCCAGGCAATTTCTCTAATGTTACTGATGGATATAGATCAGCATCGACACCTCTAACTATTCCCTTAGTGCATGAGAGGTGAGCAGGGATCAAGGCACTCACCGGCAGTGACGCGAATGATGAACACTTAAGCAAATTCGTGACAAGGGTCTGTTCTGGTGATCTGCACACGATACCTCCACGGCCGAACTGTCTCACTTCTGTGATGGTCTGGTATGCAAAGGTAACAGCACGTAGAGGTTTGTGGATAGCCTGGGGGTTGGTCAGCCATATAGAGCCTCCATTGGAAAGAACCAGAGCCACCGGGATGCTGCTCACGCCACGGTGGGTAAACAAATCCAAAGGTAATTCACCTGTCGATATAGGTGCTTTCCAAGGGGGAAAAACCCTGCCGGGGGAGTTTTTGGACATCAGCATAGGACGAAGCAGCGCAAGAATAATTAGGAGAAAAGCCTAATACCTCCCAAAACCTGGCCAAGTAACAGGAGCCACAGACGGATCAGAGGAACGTTCGAACGCGGCAAGATGCTGCTGCTGCTGATGATGATGATGAACCTCTGTCATGGCTCGCACCCACTAAGGGGCATAGGCCAAGAATCGGGCGGCAGGAGGTAGCTAAAGGAAATTGTTATTTGAAGACGATAAACGTAAAGTAATATAAATACAAAAAAAAGGAGATGATGCAATAACTAGACTAGTATGCGAGTGAGTAGTGAGACTAACTTAAAGGTGAATGTTAAAGGAGGGTACAATCAAGGAGAAATGAATGTTAATGAAGAATTTTGAGAAACCAATTTAGGTGAAACGAATGCAGCTTTGATATCTAGAATAAAGACACAATAATTAGCAGGACAATAGTTTTGTTTCAGTAAAATAATTAAATACTGCAGAACAAACGTTTCTGTGACTATAGCCTAGTGTAGAGGCCCCAAATGATAATAATACTGGTACACTTAACCCTAATCCAGTTTTGCAGGGTGGAGCTTCGAGTAATAATTTTCTCTGATATGAATATCGTCTATATGATAAAAAGTGGTCTATTGATTCAATTTCCTTACAATTGTTGCGTAGAGGGGGCATCGTCAGACCGGCTCTATGTAAATAAAAATTCAATTACGGGATGCGACAGCATAGTCTGGTGTATATAACTTCCATTTTCCGAGAAGGACACCACTGTTTATTCCAGCAAAAACCGAGATGCTGAAAGCCTGGAGATTGTATCAGCGATAATTTACTAACATCATTTTGCAAACAAAGTTTTCTGTATCTGGATGCAGTGATGTAAGCTGCATCCGGTAAAACAGGAATCAAAGGTCCACTTAAGACTTTCTGGCTAATACATCCGCCATTTAATTAAAGTATAAACCGCGGTGGCCAGGAACCCACAGCAAATTATATTGTTTGTAAAGTTGTAGGGACTAAACTTTGGAAACTACTTAAGATAGCTGTATTCGTTCCCGTCGAAAGCGACACACATACCGACAGAGAATCTGTAACTACAACAGCTGACGATTGATTAGCGGGAAGCTTGCGCAGCGCTAGAAAATAGCCAATAATTCTGCTATGAAAATAGGCGTGTAGTCTGGAAGGCGTATAGAAAAGGACCAACAGAGAGAAGGAGAGAAAATGCCTATGCCAGGCCTTCTCTTCAGACAGTGAAGCATCAGTAGCTATTACATTGCTTGTTTCTAGGTGAGAAAGGTAATCTAGTAATTGGTCATTTAAATATTGGTATGGCATGATATAGTTTAGTATTTCAGGGAAAAATATCGTCAAATTCTATCTGGAGACTTGGTTGGATTAATTTGTTGGTTGAATACATTCAATTTGTACATTCAATAGTTTTAGCTGTGCCTGTGCAAATACGATCTGAGGTGTGCGTAGTCGCGGCCACTGATTATTAAAAAAATGAACTAGGTTCATTAATGAAAACATACATTGATTTTCTTTGAGCAGAATCGTAAATTTTTAGGTACGTTTGGACTGTGAGGATCCTGAATCTACTTTTTAAACATGGTATTCGCGCTTCCATATACAGGACGGTGTTTGCAACAAACTTAGGGAGTCTAAGGCACAATCTCAGAGCTTCTCTTTCTAATAAAGCCAGAGGCTGCATTTTAAAAGCTGGGTGCCGGAAAACAAGACACACCCAAATTCCATGATGGGTCGGACATACATTTTATATATTATAATTAATGTACGTCTTCGCAACCCATATCGTCGGTTGCTGATCTTACGCAATAATCCCACGGCACGAGTTGCCTTAGACGCGACTTTTTCAATATGGGTTTTCCAGTTTAATGTCACATCATACGTGATTGCCAGGTATTTAAGAGAATCCACCTGGGGAATGAACTCTTGGCGATATATGAGCAGGGCCGGATTAAGAAAAATGGGGGCCCTGGGCTAATGCGCATGCAGGGCGCCTTTCCCTATACTGAACCCCCCCCCCCCCCTGCCGCCTGCTACGCTACTGGAAGTATGCCATGTTTCATTTTAATTCCACCTAATTAAAAAGAACGAAGTGCGATCAGCGCGATTATTATCATCTTTATTATTATAAGGAAAACAACAAAACTTGCTTGAAACGCGTGCTGTTGTAAACACCAACACATATGTTCACTTTGTGATTAATCTGCATTCTGTTTTCAGCAAAAGCTAGGCTTTAAGGAAAAGTTCAGTGCACTTAAGACGAACAAGAACGTAGAAAAGACAACACATCTCAGATGTCGATCCTTCTGAAGCTAGGCTTTGTTTGCATCACGAATTTAATCCCGTGAGGAGACGCATGATTGTATCCAAAACATTCTTTATAAAAATTGAAGCATCAGACTGCAGTGATCGTTATACACGTTACTCTATAAATATGCAATAGATATATACAATACATAAGGCAACATAAACACCATAAAAATGCACTAGAATACAGATGAAAATGACCAACTGTAATTAAAAAACATTATTTGAAAATATTTTCGTTAAAGGTAAGACAATCAAGGACTACACCAAATAAACGTGGCACTATCAAAAACAACAAAAATACAGTTCTTTATAAGCACGCTAAATATCACAAGAAGGACAAACAAGAGACGAACAACGAAGATTTGCATATGTTGAATTACACTGCACAGCGTTTCATTGGCAACGTGGAGGCTGGGAGGCGACACAACGAACTTATTGGAACTATTTATGTATAGCGCAAACAGTCCTTTTTTAAAATGGCATCTTTCGCGCCTTCGCTTTGGCGAAATCAGATATAGTCTGTTCGAAGGATAGATCGCGGAGGAGGTCACTTTCAATGGACATGATAGCAAGCGCGTTCACGTTGTCGTCAAGGAGGCTCGAACGAAGGCGATTTTTTATCAGCGACAACTTGGAAAACGATCGTTCGGTCTCACAGTTTGTCACGGATATGCTTAAGTACATTCGCAAAGCAATAGAAAGGTTCGGAAACACATCAATAAGCTTTCTTTCGTGCAGCAACTTCATTATTTCCAGTGGACTTGTGTCCTGGCACATAGAGTTGTGCAGAAAGTTCGCAAACTGAACGATTTCAGCGGAAAATGCTGGCTCCAAATCATTTTTGCAGATTTTCACCCACTTCTCAGCCTGCTGTGCCAGAGAGGACTCGCTCCCAACTTCTGTCAGCAATTTTAAGAATCCTAACCTTTCGCAGAGTTCAGTGTAGGCAGCCTTTCGCACTCGCAAAGCAGAGCTTAGACTGTCAGGTACAACATCGTAGGTCTCTACGATAAACTTTTTTCTACCTTGTAGCGCACTATCGCTTTTTCCGTCCGGGTGCTTACTCAAAACAATGCGTTTGCCCTCATGCTGATAACATTGATTGGTACTTAGCGTACGTGCTCTCTCTCTTCTAAGGTATCAAAGAGAGGTTGCAAAGAATTAACAAAGCCTTCTAGAGAGCTCAGCAGGTCTACAGCAGTTGAAATGTCTAGGCCTTGTTTCTGAAGTGCTACGCACTGTAAAATAATTTACACCCCTAAGGGTTTTTTTGAGTGTCTATAACTAACCCCCTAGCACCCTAGAAAAAGCTGGGTTTTATAGGCAATTACACCCTTATGATGGTTATTCTATATTCCAATAACACCCTATGCCTTGAGGGTGTTTTGAAGAACATATTACCCTTCGACCCATGGGGTGTAAGGGTGTGATCAGGAATATATTACCCCTTCACCTATCGGGTGTAATAAGCAATATAATAGCCCTTGCTATAAGGGCGTTGAAGTATGGCATGTTGTAGCGGGTACACATGCACTTCATTGTATGTTTCGTAAGTCTACAGTCACGCTAGCACACAAAAATGTTATGTACGGTGTGCATACAATACGTAATGTGTTTCCAAATGCATGGCATAGCAACTTTGAGAGAAAACACATAATCACGTGTGAGTGTTCTGCGTGAAATGCTCCCATTTACCACAGATACAGGAAGAGTGACTGCATGGAGGGTCATTTATTTTAGCCACCTGTACAATATTTATAGCTTGCACTATGCCTTGTATGTGGTGACAAGTCTTGTGGTCGTTCTACACTGAAGAACAGTCTTATTCAAACCAATGTTCCAGGGCACAGGCGAGGCTGGTGATGCCTTTGTGTAGCTCCATTCCAATGTCCTATGGCGAGCCATCATAGATGAAGCCATTTCTTCAGTGATCGCTGTAGCCATCTGCTTGTTTTCTACCTGCAAAATGATTTGTTGCAATTTAATGTCAGGAAAAGTACACGAAACATGACAAGCAGCGCTTCCCTGCATCATTCACTTTAATATTTCAAGATCACATGAAAACCAGGATAATGAAAACAAGCACAGATAGTGCTTACTTCCAAGAAATCGTTATTTCGAAAGAATAAGGCATTTATTCTGCCACATCATGAATGTAGGAGAGACAGGCTACACAATTATGAGGGCAATTCAGAAATTATTGCCTCCGAGCCCACTACTATGCCAATATTACTGCAAACATTTTGAACTCTTTATCATTGATGCACTTATGTTTATGCTATCGAATGTCGCCTCACCTTCTCGTTCCAGAGTAATCGAGCAATTCATGGCATCGAGTGGTGACGTCCAGTTGAAACAGCAGGCTGTAATTGAATTTCTGACTGTGGAAGGTTGTGCGCATATTAACATTCATCGCCATCTGACTGCAGTTTACGGGGATGCCTGTGATGACGTCAGCACTGTGCAGAGGTGGGCAAGGACTGTGAAAGACCAAAATCCTGCCGCATCAAAT
Source organism: Dermacentor andersoni (assembly GCF_023375885.2). Lineage (NCBI taxonomy): Eukaryota > Metazoa > Arthropoda > Arachnida > Ixodida > Ixodidae > Dermacentor > Dermacentor andersoni. The sequence goes on along the minus strand of NC_092814.1, from coordinate 87,119,543 downwards.
CTCCAGAATCAGCACCGAAATGGATGGCCCACAATGGCTTCTGATGAGGGTCATGAACATCAGGCAGATAAGTTGACTCGGGGCAATCGCAGGATCAAGCAACACCAGATTGCAACAACACTCGCCATTTCCATTGGCTCAGTGAACCACATCATTAAAGACCTGCGTTACAAGAAGGCTTGCGCTTGTTGGGTGCCACGGCAACTGACGACTGAAATGAAAAAGTTTAAGCACAGCCAACAAGTTCAAATCTTCTTGTAACCCAGGAGGTTCTTAATTATGTAGTTCGCTGAACCAATGGAAATGGCGAGTGTTGTTGCAATCTGGTGTTGCTTGATCTTGCGATTGACTCGATTCAACTCGTCTGCCTGATGATGATCCTCATCAGAAACCGTTGTGGGCTGTCCAGTTCGGTGCTGATCCTGGATGTTTGATGCGGCTGGATTTTGATGTTTCACAGTCCTTGCCCACCTCCGCACAATGCTGACTTCAACACAGGCATCCCCGTAAACTGCTTTCAGACGGCAATGAATGTTGAAGGGCGTAGAACCTTCCGCAGTGAGAAATTCAATTACAGCCCGCTGTTTCAAACGGACATCACCACTGGATGTCATGCACTGATCGATTACTTTGGAACGCGAATAGATAGGAAGATGGGGCAAGTGACATTGTATAGCTTAAACATCAGTGCATTAATGATAAAGAGCCAAAATATTTGCAGTACTACAGTTTGCAGTAGCGTGTTTGGAGGCATTACTTCCTTAACCGCCCTCAAGATACAGAAATAACACTGAGCAGTTTGTTTTCGTGTGTGACATCTGACCCAAAACTACCATTTAGAATGTGCACAAATAAAGGTGCTCGTGTTCAGCCCAATAAATTGCTTACAAATATATAAATCCTTTCTTATGCAATAAGTTTACAATGAGAAGCCACATCATCTCACTGCAACTTTTCGCTACAAGCAAGTTATATTGAAAATAAGGTGCAGCCATATGCTTCGCTATGCATTGCAGGGTAACCATCAAGAGGTACTTTGACATTAATGCCTTGTTCCCAAAACCAATAGCTTAAATGCCAACCATTATTTCACAGGAGGTGGTGGCCACAAGGCAAAAACAAATTCGCAAAGTTTACGTGCCAAAACACTGACCTTACACTCATCGATTAATATAACACAAGGCATTGTTGTTTTGCCTGCCTCCTCAGGAATATACATTGTTAATAGGAGTAGAAATCAGCATTTTCACAGAAGCTTGCTCCTTCAACAAGAGGCACAAACAATGCTGTTCTTCAGATTTCCCAGGCACACAATGCAAGCATCACTATACTAAGCATCACTAAGCTGACCTTTATTTTTTTCTTAATCTCTGACCTACACAGTGGCTGCTAACAGCCCCTCTGTCAGAACTATTCGGCATCTCTGCAACAAAGAAGCCTTGCCTACACCTTCTGACATCATCATAGCCATCTCCACTAAGCAAGCACATAATCCTGCTGGTATTTTTATTGCAGAGGTTTTTCACTAATGATCTTCCAAGCAAGAACACTTTAGCATCTCATCATTTAGATGCTTTTAACTGGAACAACAGTGAATCCAAACTTAACAGAACTTTAGCTATTTTAATCAAAGCACAGTGAAAGCCTTTCATGTATCAAGTTTGTCATCTGCTTTCACTTGATCTTGCTGGTTATGAGTTACACTGAGATCAAACATTCTAATGGCCAACATCTTTCATCTGTGAAGCGCAGAAAACATTAGTGCACTTGTCAGTGTTGTTACGGCATTCTTAAATGTGATGATTAGGCTGCTGGCTGTTTAGCACTGTAGTAGCATTGTACAGGGTGATCATTTTTAAGTTTTATGGAATTTTACAAAATGTCCTGTGGCAGATGGCATAATTCTTGTCCTTGAGCTAGATTATTTGAAGAGGTGGACATTACTAGCATGAGAAACCGAAACACATGTTCAACTAAACAAAAAAAAAATCACTAACTTTGTAACTAATTATTTTACTGCACATATTGCAATTTATGAATTGTAGCTAATGAGCTTGGAAGACATATGCAGTTGAACTTCCAGGCTGACACCAGTTTAGGAATATATTCCTGATAAAGACCAATACACAAGGGTGTTCCAGTTACTTTTGTGCATCAGTGCATTTTTACGGCAAGTTTGATGGTGCATACCTCCAAACTGCCGTCATTCTGGAAATCAATTCCAAGTGGATACACCTTGTAATCTCACTGGCTATGATTCGTAAATTACAACATGTGCCTCATATATGTGGTGGCACTGGCAAACACTCCCAGGGTTCTACAAGGAAACATAAATACCTAAGAAAGTGGATGGGTAAACGGCGCCCACGGTAGCTCAATTGGTAAAGCGTCGCATGCGTAATGCGAAGACGTGGGTTCGTTCCCCAACTGCGGCACATTGTTTTTTCATCCACTTTCCTTTCCATCAATTTATCATTTCGTTATTTCATTTATTAATCAGAAGTAATTTACCCTAACTTGTCCTTGGTGTCAGTGTTTGCTGGCTTCTTAGGATGTGATTAATAAACATCGGGTTCCTCGGTTAAGCCCCTTTATTTTCGTTTATATGAGCCATAAAGTAATTCATTCGAAAGATAATGAATACATTTTTGTTAATTAGTTTAATGTTTTGATTTCCCAGGCAAGATATATCTGCCTGTTGGCATATTCCTGCTCAAGGACTAGAATTATGCTATATGCAACAGGGCTATATTTAAAAATTTCACAAAACTGAAAATCATCACCCTATATAAAGACAGTGTGAATTTAAAAACAAGCTTCAGTGAACCTTATTGAATCAGCAAATGGCCAGTGTAACTAGCCTGATCATCCTGGAAATCTTTTGTAGCTTATAAGCATAGTTTTTAAATTCCATATATAGGAGTGCAAATTTTTCTTGAAATCAGCTTTTTCTTTTTAACAGCTAGCATCCCTGCCAGTTTGCTCAAACATAATGTTGCATGACTTCAACAGTACTGCACAATCATACCTTTTTCTGCTCAGTGTCTAGTGATGTGTCTTTAGCAGCTGAGATAATTAATGCCCATGCAGATAAACATTAGAAAACAGTGCGATAACTGCCAAGAAAATGCGATCATGGGTTTTGTTTACAAAAGAGCATGTGCTCAACCTTCTGCCAGGTTTGTTCTCCATGTCAGGCTAGTACGGAACTTGCACAAGAAGCACCTTTTGCATTTTGCATCCATGAAGATATTTTATATGGTTATGGTGGTTTCGAAACATGACATCAACCATAAGACTTTAAACTATTTTATGAAACAGTTATTTGTACAAAGATAGGAAAGGCGCCAATTTTGAATTTATCACATTTGGTTTAGAGTACCATAGTATAAATGGCTCAACTGGCACAGGTACGCAAACGGGCTAGTTGGTATTGGTCGATGACGTTAGACAATGTGGTCTCGACAAAGGATGGAGAAAGAGGCGATAGCATTTGTTCCATTTCTCGCCCCTTTTGACGTCCTTTGTACAAGTCTGCACTGTCGAACATCATGGATCAACTAGTACAGCCTGAAAAAAATATGTCATGAAAGAAAACTTTGCTTTCGACTTCGACAATTCTGCCTGTTAGGTATTATGGTTTCTTTAGAACTTATTTGTTTGTACAAAGTCAGACCCATCAAGTAAAGCTTACTGAGAAAGAAATGAACAACATCAACACCACTCAAGGCACATGCATCAAAGGAGTCAGAGCATCATATACATTACCTTTAAGTGCAAGAGTATTCTTTTTCTTAAGCAAACTGCATTTCTAGTATCTTAAAAGCCTATATATTTACTTGCCACAGTTATGGGAAAATCACAACATGGAAAAATATGTGTTGATGCAATTTCAACTGTTATGTACAACAACAAAAGGTAAAGCACAGGTAGTCTCACTGCTCCTCTGTCTAAATGACATTCAGTTTCATTTGTCGTGTCCACTCCTATCCTGATGGCAGTAGAAACAGGAAGACAGCAGCGTGGTTCAGAAAGTAGACGAAGGAGCTGATATCCTAGCTGACATAAAGAGTAAACAAGGGAGCTAGCTGGTCAGGCCATGTAGTGCAGACTTGAGACATCATTAACTAGCGCGAAAAAGACAACGGACGACAGCTAGAAGCACACAGGACAGAACTCTAGGCTTCAACTGAAATTTTGGCTACACAGAAACATAGGATTCAGGGGATGCGACTATGACGCATGGAAGCAACATTCATCCTTCCTTTTCCCGGCCTGACACAGGAGGTATCGGAGCAAATCGATGGACAGGTTCATTTTGAGATACGAACATTCTTTTTTGGCAAGAGCCAAGGAAGGGGTGCTTACACACCTATCACCCGCTTTTTGATGCAAAGTGCTTCGAATATTTTCATGTCGACCTGCCTCTAGAGCCGCCTGGGCAGATGAGTGCTGTGAAACTTCTCAGTGCATGAGCACCTACAGCAATGATTGGCCGGATGGCCACCAGCCACTGACAACTGCCTTATCTTTGTTCCCCCAAGTGGTCGTTTAAACACCGACCTGTTTGGCTTGAGGAAACACAGGGCAGCCTTAATGGCTGGTGGCCACATGGCCAATCATCGCCATACGTGCTCATGCACCGAGCAGTTTCAAAGCAATCGTGTGCTCAGGCAGCTCCAGAATCAGGTACATAGGGAAATATACAAACCACTTTGCATCAAAAAAGTGGGGAATAGGTGTGTAAGCACCCGTCTCTGGCTCTTACCAAGAAAGTTCGTAAGTGAAATTAACCTGTTCATCAATTTGTTCCGATAGCTCCTATGTTGTTTCTGTCTGTCGAAATTCTGTGTAGCAAAAATTTCAGTTAAAGTCTAGAGTTCTGTCTTATGCGCTTCTTGATGTTGTCTTTGTCACGCTAGTTATTGATGTCTCAAGTCTGCAATGAGCACCAACTAGCCCAAGTGCCTTCTTCAACCATGTAATGCATAGGGCAGATAACCGGTGGCACATTCAAGTTACAGAATGGATGCCAAGGGAAGAGAAGGGTAGTCAAGGATGGTAGAGAAGTAGACTATCATGAAGTCAGAAAATTTCCAGGCTTCACTTTGAATCAGCTAGCGCAAGACAGAGGTAATTGGAGCTCACTGGGAGAGGTCTTCGTCCTCTGGTGGGAAAAAATATGTAGGAAAATTGTGATGAAAAAAGTATACCTGTCGGCTCAGACGTCTTCACTGTCTTTTCAGCAACGTGTAGGCCCAAGACAGCCAGTCGGTTCCCATGCAATTGCTTCATGCTGACTGTAACTGCATGGGCACAAGAAAACAAACCACCATTAATGCCACCCGAGATTGACCACTGAATAAAAGAACCTATCAAAACTGCAAATACAATTAAGCATTTACCAGCTTAATACATACATATATAAAGGCCAAGAATAGTTACAATAACCATACGCTTTATAACTAAACATTAAAATAAGGTAGTGAAACGTACAATAACCGTGGGACGTTCAGTGCAATTCATTTCAAAATACTGTTGACCACTGACATGACGCCTTAGGCAGGGTTCAGTCACACAACAAGAAAACATAAATAGTAGTAGTAATAAGCATGCCTGCGTGAAACCAAGACAAGAGTTCAAGGACGAGAAAAAAATTGGCTTCCTCAGAGCACTTATTTATACAAAAAGATAAATTTATAAACAAATAGCGCAACCACGCGTTCATCTGCAACAGCACGAGAGCTTCTAGAACAAACGAGCCCAACTTAAAACGAAGGATAAGTACATAGCCGGGATGGTCGTGGTTCTTTTGTTTTGCATTAGTTCTAGTCATGAAAGCACAAGCATTGCATTGCAAGCTACCTGCGCCATTACCTATCACGTGACCTCCGACAAAAAACAAAAAATAATACAATTGAGTACAAGTACATAAGCGACATTTAATACGGTTGTCACACTGCACACTTTTGGTCGCGATCGATCCTGACTGGAATCGAATTTCTGGGCGCGTTTGGCTTCGTTGCACAATCTGCGGACGGGAGCCAATCGCGGTCGAAAAGTTCCATCCAGAGCGGGCTTGATCGTGATCGAAAGTGGCCCTGTGACACCGGTATAAGTCTGCGCCCATCTTTGGTAACAGAATGAACCAATTAGTCAAACCATAGTATTATTTACCTGCCTGCGCCGAATACTGACGCGTAGCAGTGCTTAATTCTCTACAACTCTAGTTGAGGTCACGTGAACAATGAAACATTCGATTTTTTTTTTTCTTTTTCACATTCGGTGCCCGTAGGCTACGCCTGGAGTACAGATACTACACTCGCATCCAACACACCCTGTGCTGTCCTTTAAAGAAATTACGCGAAAATTACAACCACAATGACGCACCATAAAAACGCGATGCTGAACGTGACTACGTACGTACGTACCCTTTATATGAGCAGTCCATGCGCCTTGCAAAAGGCCCTCCGTTTGAAGGCGGAGCGCTGTCACGATGTGTACTCTGGGCACGCCGTTTCGTTTACGTAGTGGATGGACCATGTTGACGATGCATTCCGCCGAAAAACAAAACGTCCACTTCATCACTCTTCAGGCCGAATGGAAGATGTTTTCTCCTTCGCCACGAATGACGGCCGTCGTAGGCATAGTAAACACACTGTCACAAAGAAACACCGATGTCGTAGGCCGCTGCTGCCTTTCTTTCTCACGCATAATCGCGTCGCCATCACTCCGGACGCTCACTTCGCGTCGATGAGCGCAAAAGTACACGAAAACAACGAGGTGGTACAACCTAAACGCAGCAAAAGACAATCTAATTACTCACAACTTCAAGAATGTCACGGAGAACACACCATAACACACATGCACCCGGCGGCCCGCCGCGAGACGCAGGAAATGACGTAGCGGCGATAGAGGCGACACCCGTCGGGGGAAGTTATTTCAATTTCGGTTTCGTTTTCAAGGCATAAATACAGATATTTTTTTAAACTACATGTGTATATTACTTTCCAAGCTATTTATTTTACGCTACCTCTAAGCCATTTTCTGTGTTTACGGGTAGCTTCAGTAGAAATTTATTCGCAGAAACATTGGCTGATTTTAAATCAAATGGAGTGGCAAACGTGGGCTGGTAACTGCGTGAAACTGAATTCATTTTCTCTCTCTCTCTCTCTCTCTCTCTCTCTCTCTCTCTCTCTCTCTCTATATATATATATATATATATATATATATATATATATATATATGTATAAATATATTGCTTGGACGTTCATTTGTAAAGAGACGTGGTCCTTCCTGGTTGTATAATATGCAGAGGTATTTGCGAGTCTGTCTTTTTATTTATGCACAAAGAAAGAGAGAGAGAGAGACAAAAAAAAGCTTTAATAGGCATTTTTAAGAAGTTCACAATGCTCATATTTCTTAACTGGTGTGCTCACGCAAATTCTAAATAGCTTGGGCGAACGACAGATGTAGAAGTACTTGCTTAATAGCTTTATAAACGTATAGGCGATACCACGAAATTTCATATGTGCAGAATCACACGAAAACCTAAAGTTTGCAAGTACGAAAAGTCTTTATTTGCGTGGTGTCATGAATGTGCAACCGAAGCGAATCCAGTTCTCGTTTTTTTTTTTTTTTTTTTTTTTTTTTTTTAAGAGCGGGTGAGCGAGTGGGGCCGATGACCGCTCAAACGAAAGAACAAATATAACAACGGGAGACGGGCGAGTCTCGCGCAGGTCTGCATATGTCAAGACATCGCGAACGTAATTGGCAGGTGGGCAACTGCGCGCACACTTGAAAAATGCCTCGCCACTGTTCCGTGAACAAAGATGGGTCTGCAAATGCCCCGCCAATTTCTGGAATCTCGTTATATCTACAATGATTGGCTTAATGTCCTATTCATGCATGCAATAATACTGTCTCCAATTTGGGAGGGGAAATATTTGAGTAAATAGCGCTGTTAGTCGGTGTTGTAAATACTGTATGCATCGCAAGTTGTACGTTGGTTCTCTATACTTTCTCATATTATTCTCCCTTTCTTTTTGAGCAACTACAAACTTAATAGTTTTTTTTTTTATAGCCAGCTTCGTAAATTGACGCAGACGCGATGCCATGAGCGTTTTGCACGGCTCTTCCTGCAGATGCTGCTTGAGGAAAGCATTGTGGTGGGTGAGAAGGCTCAAGTTTGCAAACGAACCTACCTTGTTTATAAACGTGAGAGAAGTAGAACGAATTGAGGTTATTGATTCGGCGAAAAAAGGTCAGGTGGGGTCAAAGCTTCCCGAATTGGCGTATCTTTTTTCCGCGTATGGTGCGTCACGCCCTTTTCTGCCTGTTTTGTCGTGCTTGAAAGAAACCTAGACGACCGCACTGCATTGGAACAATTGTGGCGCGTCCAGCTGCATGCTGTCACGTGGCCTATTCATTTTGCTGGATTCCTGGCGTCCCAAAAGCAAGAGCTGCACTAGTTCTGCCTTACTGAAAACATTTTGAACATTTTTCTTTTGGTTAAATATTCAATACTAGAAAAAGTAGCAACAGCAACAGGTTTTTCGCAGGACATATTTAAAATAGTTCATCAAAACAGACAGTGGAACGGTGGGGGACTCTCTTCAGGAGTTTTGTCGGCATTGAAAGCCCGACATGTCTCGGTGGGAAGGGAATGGGGTAGGGGAGGGCCCTCTTCTGGATCCGCCACTGGTTTGTAATGCCGTGGGACACGCTGTCTCTTCGTACAACTGTATGTTTGTAAATGTAATAAAAATAAACAAAAACTCCCTTGCACCCACCCCCAATATTCTTAGTCAGTGCACCCTTTCGGTGGGTAAAAGGGTGTTATGGCATCTAGAACTACCCTATGCTTCGCAAAAAGTCATGGTGATGGGATGTTTCTTGAATGAAAACACCCTTCAAGGGTGTTATGACACGCAATTATCACCATCAAGGGTGTAAATTATTTTACTGTGCGCTCGTTTTGTCAAAGCGCTCCAAGATTTCACTCCAGAAAATCGCCATGAATGCAGTCTCTAGTTTTGTCATTTTCTTGAAGGGAGAGTGCGCTTTGTTCCTAGTGTCACCGTTTTCTGCCTCGTTCTTTGATATAGCTTCAAGGCAACACAAGACTGCATTGAATTTTTTCAGAATGGCCTTACATGATTCAGCGTGTCTTGACCACCTTGTCTCAGAGAGACTTTTCAAAACAAGCTGCTGGCCAGTTCCGCCCATGCTGTCCAAAGATACCTCCATCGCTTAGGTGAGGCAGCAAAGAACACATACAGTCTCTGAATTACAGTGAAAAATTTGACTGCCTCAAGGCAACTGTCAACGCTACACGCGCCAACTAAGTTCAGTGAATGACCAGAACACGGGACGTAGACTGCCAATTTGTTCAAGTGTTTGATTTGAGCTTGTAGTCCTTTGTATTTTCATGACTTATTACTCGCATTATCATAAGCTTGGCCCCTACAATCATCAATTGAGATGCCATTGGTCGTCAAGAGGGACATCACGGTATCGAAAAGATACAAGCCGGTATGCGATTCAATTGGAACAAATCCAAGAAAGAGTTCGTACACTTTCCCATTTAAATAGTATCGTAAAACAAGTGACAGCTGATCAACGTGAGTAAGGTCTGGAGTCGAATCAACAATTAAAGAGAAGTATTTTGCGCGTTTCACTTCGTCAGCTTCGTTCCTTGACAGCCTTTGGCATATCCTCGATAAATTCATTACAAATTGTTTTTGACAGATACGATGGGTGACCTTTTCCTTTGTTCCCGTAGCGTTTGATGGGCTCCTCTAGAAAGGGATCAAACTTGGCAATGGTCTCATGCATTCCCATATAATTTCCATTTCTCGATGAACCAAAAATCTCCTCACTGCCCCTAAACGTTAGGTTGCACTCAGCTAGAAGCTTAACTACAACGACTACGTGCTTCAATACCTCTGTCCAGTAAGCGGTCTGTGACAAGATGCTTACCCAGCTCCTTGTCAATTGTGCTGCTCGAGGTTGAGCGGGCGAGCCATGCTGCCACGTAGTTCCGGTGCTCGACGCTATATTAATGTGCGCAAACCTTTTCTTCTGCTCTTTTCCAATCAGAAAAGCCGTGCGTGATGAAAGCACTGGGGTTGCTTGAAATCGAAAATAGTTTGTACATGAAACAGTAAACGGAACCTTTGGACTCCGAGTACATTAACCAGTGTCGCTCGTACGCCTCCCCATTTACAGCCTTTCGCACGAAAAGATGAAGTGACATATAGCGTTTCTGAGTTTTGTATTGCCTTTCGGAAGACGGAAAATTTCTGCCCGATTTTGAAAATACAATGGCCCTTTCTACATACATACACTCCGAAAGCTGTCAGTAATAACGTCCGGCCACTTAGCAGGTTCACTTCGGGGAATTTCGCAACGTACCTCTTGCTGCGGGGGTGTCTGTACTTCTCTGTTGCCGCAACGAGAAGCCGTCTCATTCGTCCTCTCCAGGCACACTTTGTGGATGGGAACATGATTATTTGAAGCCAAACTAACAGGAAACAAGTGAGTCGGTTCTTGGAGTGTTGTTTCCTGGCGCTCGTCAGTAGAAGGAGGCTCATCGGGAAGGTTTGACATCTGTTGACCAGCAGTAGTAGAAATCGGGCGTGGTGGACCGGAAACCTGGAGCTCTGTGGCAGGGGCCCGGCCGAGTAGCATAGACGTTGCTGACTCTGGAACAGGACAGGGCTTCGTTAGCGTCGGTTGGTCAGAAATATGGACGACCGAGGTTGGCACCGTTTTCACAGTATCCAGACAACCAAGATGAGTCAAACCTTGCTTCTTGCCAGGAAACCGTGGTGATGGAGTTGGCAAGTCCTCCACAGAAGCCCAGTCGGTACTATTGGGAGTTTGACACGGACCCTGGGTAGAGCGATCATACTGCTCCGCGGAAGCTGCATTCAGTAGGTACTTTGTCATCTTTGGTAGCTTCTTTTCACGCTCTTCTCTTTCTAACTTCGCCTTTCGTTTAGACGCACCACTTTGATGCTTCCGACCGAGCATTTTTGCATGAATGAATGCTAATTGTTCGCCGGGCCCTTCATCAGTCCGACGCGACCGCAGGGGTCCAACGGTGGCCGTCCCGATGACTGGCACACGCTGCCTGGATGGTCCGTGGCTGGCCTAGAGTGGTGCGTCCCCCGGGAGCTCTTCAGCGGGCGGGCTTATGCAAGCTTAACCGGTGGCTCGGTGCTGAATCGCAGCCCGCGATCAACTTCCTTTTATAGACGCGCGCTGCGTCTGTCTGTTACTAGCGCCAAAGCAGGCGGTCACATAGCATAGAGTTCCTTGTACAAATTCCCTCCTTCTCCGTACAAACTCACTCCACCCGTTCCGGTCTCGTCTTCCTATTGGCTAGGAGCGATCGTCTGTTCTGGTAGGTTCTCGATTTTTCTTTCGCCCCGTCGACGCCGAACGCGAAAACGAAGGGGAGAGAGCGACTACTATCGCGGGCGAAGTTACGCGCCCTCCCTCGCCTCTGAGTGATCTTTTTCTACTTCTTTTTGGAAAGTTCGGCGCCCAGTCTGACCTACTTTTTCCGTAGAGCGCGCGCGAGGGTGCGCAGCCACTAGGCAGGAATGGACCTTGGAGACAGGCCTTTGTGTCCAGCTCTCGCAACTTCTCCTTTCTCTCTTCCACAACCACAGCCCCACGGCACGCGGGCAAAAGCATGTGTGACGTCTTCTTTCGTTTCCTCCCTAGACTCTGCCATCACACTCATCATCATCTGCTATCGGACTCATCCTCCCCCGCCCAAATTACAATCACGGTAAAGAAAAGTCGAATGGGAGGCACTGTTTGGTTGGGTACTGCAGCACATCCTTTCTATGAGAAGGACAGCGGCGGAACTATTTGAGAGGTGGAGGGTGGCGTGGTGGTAACGAGGGGCAAGGGAGATTTAGGTTCTCATCCCACATTACATGTTTCAGGTGTTTCCCCCTTGCCCCTCCTCTCCAGACAGCGCTGGACAGACGGACTGATAGGAAACCACGAAAACTCTTCCGAGCAAACGCACCTCGCTTTGTAAGAAAGAGGGCCCCGCCTGGGTGGCGGGGGATTACTGTTTTTGCAGCTCGACAAGCTCTCCCCAAATGATCAGGCTAAACGCATGCTGTGACATTAGGTGGGGGGCCCCGTCTGCTCGTTCTGGTTTTCTCGCTTCATACATGTCGCTCGAAGTTCCGTTGGCCATGGTTCCATGTAATAAGCAGGTTGGAATAAATGGGCCCCCTTCTCCTACTGTCTGAGGTGAGGCCCTGGGCTGCAGGCCCCTTACCCCCCCCCCCCCCCCCCTTAATCCAGCGTTGTATATGAGTGAAATGTGAACGGGAACATCTAAAGGAAAGAGAAGTGCACTTTTAGTGACGTTCAGAGACGTATGTATGTTCTCTATCCAAGTTTCAAGAGGGCATAAGTAATTTTGTAACGATTGATAAATTAAATATAGATCATCGTTCGATGGAAAAAAAGCGATGTCATCGGCATAAACGTATACCTGAATGTTCTGGAGCAAAGGGACGGAGTTTAAAATATATTAAATAAAACAGGAAATGGGGGGGGGGGGGGGACACTGATCCTTGTGGCATCCCGCGTTACTGCTTATACTTAGACGATGAACATCCGCATTGAAAACAGTAGAATTCTCTTTCCCTTAAAAATTCGGAAACCCATGCCGTGATGTATTTCGGAAACTTGTAATTCTCTAATTGCTTTTTCAGTATGCGATTATCCACGGAATCATAAGCTTTAGCTAGAGGGTCACTAATGTTGAATATTATCTTCGGTGACGAGCTAGTTGTATGCGACTCTCTAAGTCTACGTGCGTACATCATATGGAGCACCCAGATGTAAAGCCGATTTGAGGGGCGCTAAGTATTGAGTTTTCAAAAATGTAGGTTGTAATTCGGCCATTCAAAATTTTTTCTATTAGTTTAACCAAATTGGATGTGATCTAAATTATGCCCACCTTTCCGTATTTTAAATATCGGAATTACCTTAGCAATTTTCCATTCTGAAGGCATCCGGGCATTTTTTAGAGTAATTTACCATATTCGAAATTTCTTGTGGGGATACTTCATGCAGAATTTTTATCACGGCTGTGGTAACTCCATCTGGACCTGGCGTTGAAGAAGGCAGAGAGCGAACAACATGCGCAAGTTTTTACTTCCCTAAATTCCTCTAGCGGTAATGGTTTCAACAGATATGGTGGAACCATTGAAGTGAATCTGTTTTCTAGTCCCTTTCCAATATTTTCCAACAATTCGGACAATTCACGTGGCGAAAAAACAAAAAAGTTAATATTTACTGGAATATAAATAATTTTTCGAGAGCGTAAGAATCTAAACAGTGTTTTTTTGTTTTTAGATTTAGACAGATAAGTGAATTTATTCATATCATACACATCCTTGGCTTTAGCTATCGTACGCTTGAAAGATGCAAACAATTGGAGGTGATCCCTCTAATTGTTTGGACACTGATTACAAATCAGTTTCTTCCAGGCAGAGTTTCGTTTTCGGTGAGCTCACGTGAATTTTAAGTTCCACCACGCACTGAAATATTTACCTGTGTCGGAGGTTAAATTAAAAGCTGCATTCTTCAAAAAAACATTTTAAAACTGCCCAGAGGCTCATAGCCCTAATATTATCTTGCATATTCGTGCGGGAAACCATCGTAGACTTCAAGTCCCTTTGAAATTTGGAGTAGTTTACCAATGTGGTATTTTTTCCTTCTGAAAGAAGTCAGAGGGAAATCAACTAAATATAATAGTAAGGTGATCGCTGTTTGTAGCGAAGTCTATAGTATTCCACGAGGATACAATTAAAGACGAGCTGCAAGAAGTGAGATCTATGGCCAATTGAGATTAGCCGCGAACAAATGTAGGAAGTTTTGAATTTAAACAGGATAGATTATTATCAAGAGCCCAGTCCTACAGGCGTTTTACACCTACATCAGTTTTAAAACTCCAAGACACAGGGTGAGAATTAAAGTCACCAGCGAGTACTATGGCTTTTCTGCAGGAAGCTAATGCGATGTCTAGAGATCGGGTATCCTGTACTCCTGCTGGAAAATATAAATTAACTAAGGTAAAAGGGGAGCAGTCTGGGAGTGTTATGTCTAATGCTAAAATTTCGCATTCAACAGATATACACTGATACGACATTGTGACCTTGTGACTAAATTTAGTTGAAATCAAGCAAGCAATGTCACCACCTCTGGCAGGTCGATCCAAACGAAATAATCTGTAATTCTTTAGGAAAAAATTTTGTCCATTAGAAAGCCAGGTTTCTTGTAAGACAATTATGTCTGGGAAAAATTGAGAAGAAATATATGATAAATCTGTAGTAGCAGAAACAATCAAACGGCAATTCCACTGTAACATATTTAGAAAGCCGATGTTTAATATAGAACGTGAGCGGAAACTGCCTGATCCAAAATACTCTTTCAAAAAGTCCTTCTTGGAGAGGTTCTCTTTTATATATTCTTTAGCTTTTAACTTAGGGGAAATTTTGAGGGGAGGAGACCTGGCGCGTTTCAGACTCTTCAGTTCCATTTCTACATCCTGTAACTCTTCATAATCGTCCGTTGATGGTTCTGGTTCCGTCTGCCCTACGTGAGTAGACGGACCTGCACAAGGAGAATCAGCTAACGGATTTGGTGACGATGTTTGCTTTTGACCTAGATTTAGAATATCAGTAACTTGGGATGTATGCCCCTGGTTAGAGGCAGCACGAATGAACTGTGCCAGCTGACTAGACAGCATTTGCGCCAAGGAGTCGAAATAGTTGTCGCGAGACGTTCGAGAACCTTTTCCGTAGCTTTCTCTACGGTGTCTGCTATGGCCTTGGATACAGAAACATCTACGCCAGCAGTGTGACGAGCTGTTACGCCTGCATAGCCCTGGGCTCCTCCTTAAACCTCAATCACTGCTTCCCTACGTGAGCATCGCCTGCGTTCCATCACTTCGAGTATTCTTAATTCTCGTTCTTTCGCAGAATAATTTCAATAGTGTGCAGCCGTGAGCTTAATTACACAGACAACATTTCTCTTCCTGAGATTTACAGTCTGTGCTGTCATGATTTTCTCCGCAAAGCCGCCATCGAGCAACTGACCTGCAGTCGCTGATGCTGTGCCCGTAACGCCAACATTTCAAGCACTGTAGTGGTCGTGGACAAAGTGGCTCTACTCTATAAACAAGGATTTCAGATGGACGGACTGTTCCCGCGCATGTAACAATCACCGATTCCGTAGGTGACTTCTAGTTCTCAATAATTCGGCTACATCGGTATGCACAAACAGCACCCGCGACTGAAAACAAGTCTAATACTTCTGAGGGGTCCAGGCTCACGTCTACCCCGCGAACTAAGCCTTTCGAGCAAGCAAGGTGTGCTGGAATAAACAGGCTCACCGGATTCGAACTCAGAACAGTTGAGGAGGTTTTGACCGCACTCCTTGTCAGACGAACAGCACAGAATACCAGCGCGACCAAATTTAAGGACCTCGGTGTTCTTCTGGAATGAGGAAGTGGCCTTCTGAAGCTCCACCTGAATAGTTTTCGGGTTCATCATCTGTATGGCTCCCCCATCAGTAGGCATTAGGGCCACCTGGACATTACTGACGCCACTGTGTAAAAATGTGTCTATCGGCCCCTATCGGGCAGGGATGGAAGATAGCCAAGGGGAATGCCGTTGACCAGGAGAAGAAAGGGACATGAGGTTAATCTGACTGCCTTAAACTCTCGACACACGAAATGGAAAGGTGGAAAAAAAACGACATACAAGTAAAAAAAAAAAGAAGGAAAATGCGAAATGAACAGTGCAATACCGCCACCCGATACTTGACCACACCGCCCAGGGGCCAGGCGACCGTTCCAGTGGGGCACCGCTTGCAGCAGGAATCACCTGCGATGCCGAAAAAGTCGCCGTAAATGTATCATAAGAAGCCAACAAACACTGACACAAAAAACAACGCAGGGGAAATTACTTTTGCTTAATAAATTAAATAAAAAACGATAAATTATTGGAAATGAAAGTGAATGAAAAAGCAACTTGCCGCAGATGGGGAACGATCCCACGTCTTCGCATTACACGTGCGATGCTCTACCAATTAAGCTACCGCCGGTGCCGTCTTCCCATCCACTTTCTGGGGTCATCATCATCATTATCATCATCATCATCATCATCCTTCTAACGCCCACTGCAGGGCAAAGGCCTCTCCCATACTTCTCTAACTACCCCGGTCATGTACTAATTGTGGCCATGTCGTCCCTGCAAACTTCTTAATCTCATCCGCCCACCTAACTTTCTGCCGCCCCCTGCTATCCACCCCTTGGAATCCAGTCCGTAACTCTTAATGACCATCGGTTATCTTCCCTCCTCATTACGTGCCCTGCCCATGCCCATTTCTTTTTCTTGATTTCAACTAAGATATCATTAACTCGCGTTTGTTCCCTCACCCAATCTGCTCTTTTCTTATCCCTTAACGTTACACCCATCATTCTTCTTTCCATAGCTCGTTGCGTCGTCCTCAATTTAACTAGAACTTTTTTCGTAAGCCTCCAGGTTTCTGCCCCGTAGGTGAGTACTGGTAAGACACAGCTGTTATACACTTTCCTCTTGAGGGATAGTGGCAACCTGCTGTTCATGATTTGAGAATGCCTGCCAAACGCACCCCAGCCCATTCTTATTCTTCTGGTTATTTCAGTATCATGATCCGGATCCGTGGTCTCTACCTGCCCTAAGTAGATGTATTCCCTTACCACTTCCAGTGCCTCGCTAACTATCGTAAACTGCTGTTCTCAGGCTGTTAAACATTACTTTAGTTTTCTGCAGATTAATCTTTAGACCCACCCTTCGGCTTTGCCTCTCCAGGTCAGTGAGCATGCATTGCAATTGGTACCCTGAGTTACTAAGCAAGGCAATATCATCAGCGAATCGCAAGTTACTAAGGTATTCTCCATTAACTCTTACCCTAATTCTTCCCAATACAGGTCTATGAATACCTCCTGTACACACGCCGTGAATAGCATTGGAGAGATAGCACCTCCCTGCCTGACACTTTTATTGGGATTTTTTTTTCTTTATGGAGGACTACGGTGGCTGTGGAGCCGCTATAGATATCTTTCAGTATTTTTACATACGGCTCGTCTACACCCTGATTCCGTAATGCCTCCATGACTGCTGAGGTTTCGACTGAATCAAACGCTTTCTCGTAATCAATGAAAGCTATATGTAAGGGTTGGTTATATTCCGCACATTTCTCTATCACCTGATTGATAGTGTGAATATGGTCTATTGTTGAGTAGCCTTTACGGAATCCTGCCTAGTCCTTTGGTTGACAGAAGTCTAAGGTGTTCCTGATTCTATTTGCCATTACCTTAGTAAATACTTTGTAGGCAACGGACAGTAAGCTGATCGGTCTATAATTTTCAAGTCTTTGGCGTCCCCTTTCTTATGGATTAGGATTATGTTAGCGTTCTTCCAAGATTCCGGTACGTTCGAGGTCATGAGGGATTGCGTATACAGGGTGGCCAGTTTTTCTAGAACAATCTGCCCACCATCCTTCAACAAATCTGCTGTTGCCTGATTCTCCCCAGCTGCCTTCCCACTTTGCATGGCTCCCAAGGCTTTCTTTACTTCTTCCGGCGTTACTTGTGGGATGTCAAATTCCTCTAGACTATTGTCTCTTCCATTATCGTCGTGGGTGCCACTAGTACTGTATAAATCTCTATAGAACTCCTCAGCCTCTTGAACTATCTTATGCATATTAGTAGTGATATGGCCGTCTTTTGTATCCTAACGCATACATCTGATTTTTGCCTGTTCCTAGTTTCTTCTTCACTGCTTTTAGGCTTCCTCCGTTCCTGAGAGCATGTTCAATTCTATCCATATTATACTTCCTTATGTCAGTTGTCTTACACTTGTTGATTAACTTAGAAAGTTCTGCCAGTTCTATTCTAGCTGTAGGGTTAGAGGCTTTCATATATTGGCGTTTCTTGATCACATCTTTCGTCTTCTGGGGTATTTATGTGTTACTACTAGAACTAACTCTGGGAGCGTTAGCCAGCGCCACCTTCTCGTTCATTAGAGCTGCACATTGTTTTTGGTAACTAGCCAACTGAATTCAGATCTCTAGGTCCACGTGTGCGCACCAAATTGACATCCCTGGTCTAAATACAATTTGGCAGGGGCTCAATAATTCTCTTATGGCCACAAATTTAATCATTCGTGCGTGTAATAACCTTTCTATTAATTTTACAAGATTGTATGTTAGAGAAATAGGCGGAATATTGTCTAGGACATACCTTTTGGTTTGGTCTTTCAGCAGTGGAATCACCTTCGCTATTCTCCCCGCAGGATGCATCCATGCTTATTTTATAGAGTAATTTACGGCATCTAACAAGCCGTTAGGAGCGACGTCAAAGAGAAGTTAATAATCTTAGTAGTGAAACCATCGGGACCTGCGGCTGCAGCTGGTAAACATGAAACAACTTGGGACAATTCTGACAAAGAAATCTCTTAGAAATCGTCTAATGTGTCTTGTCTCTGAGTACAGGAGGGAAGACAGGTCGCGAATAGTGTCTCCAACCCTCTCACAATTACATATAGAGATTCAGCATTATCACTTGTGGTTAAAACTGTGGTTACCAAGTTCAAAGGACGCGGAATCATTTTTTATGGATCTTAAAAACCGAAACAACGCACGCTTACTATTTGACTTTGAAAGAAATTCGAAATGACGGACATTGTATTTATCTTTTGCCTTAGATACCGTTCTTTTAAATGTTGCAGCAATAAATTTATAGTTCCTCCAGTTTTTCGGAGACTGGTTATGCATGAGGTTTTTCCACGCAGCTTTCCGTCGCTTGTAGTCCCGCGAGCAGTCGTCATTCCAACAATTTGTATCAGTGTCGTTGCGTGCCTTTAACTGGAATTCTGACCTTTTGCGTGACGTATTTATGATTGAGAAAATATCATCAGCGTTCAATGAATAACTTTCAGTTGATTTGAAAGTAGTCCGTAAGCATTTTTAAAAATATATGTCAATTCACAAAATAGTGTATTCGAGCCTCCACGATGGAGTGCGGACCTATAAATTCAAAGACAACCGGAAAATGATCACTGTTTGTCCCAATATCCACTGTTTCCCATGAGGATATGGAAAGACCTGGACCCGAAAATCTAAGGTCCAGCACAGATCTAAACTGTCCGCGAAGAAATGTAACTGACGCCGAATTTCGACAAAAATTATTAGTTGTTGCACAGTCCCATAGACGCTTTCCACACTGGTCTGACCTGGATCCCCATTGTACATGATGTGAGTTTAAGTCTCCAGTCAATACTATCTCTTTAGCGCATTTTGCCAGAACTGAGTCTAGTGGGCGTGTATCTTGCACGTCTGAAGGAAAGTATATATATTACCCAACGAGAAAGGTCTATTGCCAGGGAGAATAATTTCTGCCGCTAGAATTTCACATTCTGGAGACATCAGCTGGAATGATTTGCCATTTGGCAAAACTTGTTTAAGGCCCTAATTAACAAGCCCCCACCTCTAGACGGGCGATCTAGGCGAAGGCACCTAAAATTACGCAAACAAAATCGTTTTTCAGGGGATAACCAGGTTTCTTGAAGTAACATTCCATTTGGACAAATTTGAGAAGATGGAAGGTTTTAATCAGTAGAAGCAGCGAAGATTGATCTGCAGTTGCACTGTAGCACCCTCATATACCTTCCGGTGATGAGAGCACCGCAGAGGCAACAGCCTCCTCCAAAATATTACATTTCTGGTTGGCTTCAGAGAGGATTTTCTTGAATTTAAAAATTGAGTGTGAAGTGGTTCTCCAGGGAAGAAGACCTCATTTTCTGTGCCTTCACGTCAATTTCCATGTTTGAGGTATCCTGATAATCCGAATTGTCTGGGCTAGTAGTGACCTTGTTTGAGGAATCTGGACCAGACCTTACTTGCTTTATGTGAGATGTGGTCCCAGTTTCCCCATCTTCCTTAAAGAAAAGTGAACCAGCATTTATGTCAGAGTTTAATGGCTGAGCAGTAGCAGTCGGTAATAATTGTGCTGTGAGGATCCAAGTCCACTAAGGCATTCCTTGAGGCTTTCTACAATACGCTCCATAACATTAGCTATAGACTTTTCAGTAGCTTGTGCGATTACCTCTGACAGGCTATCATCAACTACACGCTGGTGTCGTGCTGTCACACTCGCATAACCATGGGCTCCTTCCTTTACCACCGCAATGGCCTCTCGGCGTGAGCAACGCCTTTTGTCCATAACTTACAGTATTTGGACTTCTTGAGTTCTAGCAGGGCAGTTTGAGCAATCAGCCTTGTGGGCTCCACCGCAAAGGCAGCACGAGTACGATTGAATCGAGCGGTCACTAACGGAATGGTTCTCGCCGCAGGCGCAACAACGAAGGCTTGATTTACAACCATCTATGCTATGACCATAGTGCCAACAATTGCGACATTGTAATAGAAGAGAGGCAAGCGGGTCCAATCTAAAGATTAGAGGCCAGACAGTAGGGCAAGATGTACCCGCGAACGTGGCAATTGTTGACTCAGTAGGGATACGTGCAGTGCCCACCATTCTGTTGCACCGGTAAACAGCCATTACCCCAGCCGCCGAGAGTTTTTCTAGAGTCTCTGGCGGACTTAAGTTGGAGTCCACACCACGAACCCTTAGTGCAGGCAAGATGCGGGGGGATGAAGGCACTCACTTACATCGATCCGAATGATGAGCATTTAAGTAGGTCATACACACACACCTGGTCCGGCGAATGGCAAACAATTCCACCTCTGCCAAACTGTCGTACATCAGTGATGTGCAAGTAGTGATACGTGGCCGCTTGAAGTTCCGCCTGCACTGCTTCCGCGTTGTTGAGCCGGATGGCTCCTCCATGCAAATGCACCACCGCCACAGGAATGCTGTACACCCCACTGTGAAAGAAAGCTTTAAGAGGCACTTAATCAGGTGATAGGGAGGCCGACCAAGGCGGAGATCGCCCCGGGCCGTCCCTTGGAGAACTTTTCCACATTTGGGGCACTATCTCCCTATCAAACAATTAACTTTCTTTTAAAACACCACTTGGCACCAACAATAAATTGATTAAATCCGCCCGACACTTAGTAAAAACCCCGAGAGCTCACTGTTGCGATCGGCACCAGCTAGCAAGACGCTGCTTCCCGGCTCCTACCTTCGTTTGGATTCTAAGGATTTGGATTCGTTTGGATTCGTGCTGCAACTTCGTGCCAACTTCGTCCTCCACAAATTTTTGTTGATGCACACTTGCCAGCAGTCTGAGTGTTCATATGCTGTTGACACTGCATTGTACCCGCGCACATCATGACAAGCATACGGCGCCGCGGGGTGCGATATGATCTTATCGGACTCAGACTTTACGCGGAACATCACGGCGACGGAAATTCGCCTGAAGGGACATCGCAAAATACAACAGTCTAAATTTTGTAAAAAACTTGAATGTGCTTCTGAGCTGCACTGAAAGACCAAAAAAAAACAGACAGCAGACTTGTGCGACCTTGCAGTGTAGTATCACAGTCCAATTTCCTCTAATCGGTTCCTTTCTACCAGCTGAAATTAGAATTTCAGTTGCCTATGATTAAACCACACACTTTAAAACTTTTCCCGCATATGACTTGAAAAGCTGCCCGCATATAACGCTTTCGAACACTTGCTAAAAAAATTCCGAGCAAAGGCCTTATCGCCCGCAGACAAGTTTAAGTATTTGCGTATCCTGCTATCTGGTACATGTCAGTGTCGAAACAGTGAGCATTCCTTTTTCTTGCCTCATTCCATGCTTTCGCGCTCTTTCGACTTCGTCATTTCATCGCGGAAACTGAACGTCTCTTGTTCATACAAGCTATGTATAGTTATAATCACAGCCGTCGCTTGCTGTCAAGAGGCAAGACGAGGCGTTATGAAAAAGGTGGGTGACCAGCGCAGCTGTTAATTTAGCATATTCTTGGATTGCAGCGCGAAGTGACACAGACAGAGAATACAAGCAGACAAGACGAGCGCTAACGGAGCGCTAAAGGAGCGCTTGTCCTGTTTGCTTCTAGTCGCTGTCTGTGTCACTTCGCGCTACAATCCAAGAATATGTTACAATACAAAGTCACCCAACTTTCTACTCTTTCTGTTAATTTAGACCACGACACAGAGGTGACACAGAATTTCGCACAAAGGTACTAACTCAGTAAAACACGTTGTGGGGCGACATCGAACCCGCGACTTATTACAACGTCGCGACTTGAAGAAGAGATGGATTTCACTGCATCTCAGGTGGGTGATGCAGCACCGCACCACGAATGCAATAAGGCAGCTACGATTAACAAAAACATGCAAACCGCCACCGTGGCCGACGAAACGACAGCAGAAACCGGATGGGAGCGCGTTCTTTCCCTGAAGGAAAAGAAAAATCTCGCTCAGGAGCGACGCTCCGCGCAAGGAAGCGCACTGCCATCAGGTCCGATTACCAACTCATCCAAACCCATGGCGCATCGCGGGCGCCCACGACTCAAGCGTCTTCCGCCGCTACCGAAGAGTGAACTGAAGGTGGTCATCAGACCACACCAAGGGCTACCACTCAAGAATGTTACCAGTCAGGCCCTGGCAAGAGCCGTCATGGAGGCGTGCCAGGACAGAACCACCGACAAGTTTATTCTAAGAATAAAGTCAGGTTCCAACATTGCAGTGATATCCACCCCGAATCGGGATACGGCCAAGGTCATGCAAGCAATTAAATCCTTGAACATCAACGGACAACACCCGGTCAATGCGTACGTTACGGCAGGAGACGACACGACGCGGGGACTAATCCACGGGATAGAAGCACACACCCCTTCTGACGTGCACGCTGCGATCGAACCTACGTATCCGAACGCAGGGATTGGAGTTGATCGACGCAAGAATGATGGGTAACTCACAAAGTGCTTTGCTCACCTTCTACGGCAGCCAAGTGCCAAGGTGTGTTTATTACTTCGGGGGGGGGGGGGGGGGGAGAAACTCTGCACACCCTACCGAAATGCGGTACAATTCTGCTGTATCTGTGGCACCGTGGGACACCGCACCGACGTATGTCCACAGCCCTACGTACAGGTGTGCCGCTCGTGCGGGGTGCGGGAGCCTGCCGATGGACACACGTGCACCCCCAAATGCGCCATTTGTGGGAGTGATCATCCAACGGGTGACCCCACATGTCCCAAAAGACTAAAGCCAGTCAGGCAGATATCAAGACCACGGCCAAAGAAGCCAACAAAGACCCAGCTACGGTGGTTCGCCACCGAAGACGAGTACTCCGAGCTGGAGTTCCTTCCGCCGATGGATCGTCGCAGCCGCTCCAGAACCCGCTCGCCGTCGCGGAGCTGATCTTATTCCGGGCAGCCGGGCCAGCGAAGACGATCGGCATCCCGACCCAAGGTGGCCCAGCAGCAACATCAGACAAAAAAGAAAGAGGCCCCAAGAAGCAAGTCACCAGGGATCCTACTGGCATGCAGCACCCCTAAAAATAATCAGGTGAGCTGGGCGCAAGTCGCATCTCCCACTGCGAATGCTAAGAATACACCTACACCAATCACACAACACCCAGAGTACAAATTAATAGTAGAAAAAAACAAAATACTTCGAAACAATTTAGCCGAGCTACGAGCCGAGTTTGAAGCTTTTAAGCGCATGGAAAACAATAGCACATCACAGCAACCCATACAAATTGGGGACCACACTTCTAACTCACCACCGCAGACATCACTGCAACAAAGTACCGCCTCTAGCGCTCAATCGGTAACGCTGGAACAGTTAGCACAAAACATGCAACTAATGTTCGCAGAGCTACACAAACTCAAGCGAATGGTAGAGGATGTGCAAACAAAAGCCGCAGCCGCCCCGGAAAGAGGGTCAGTCAAAGTCCGGGAGCTCCTACCAGGACAACGAAAGCTATAGAGCACACTGATAGCGACAGTAATATCCATGGATAATATGACAAACAACACAAAGACCGGACACATTGAAATCTGGCAATAGAATTGATGTACGCTACGCACGAAATTGGCTAATTTCACGCACTACATAGAATCGGCGCCAATCCCTCCCGACGTTATCTGTATTCAGGAAATAGGGAAACAAAATCAAAAACTCAAAGGATACGAGTTTTATGCTCACCCAGATTACCCTCAAGTAGCCACCTTTGCAAGAAGGATGTCGCGATTAGCGTAAATAATTTTTTCGGGGAACCTATTCAGCACCAGATAATCACAATTTGGCCGCAGAAAAGGGGCAAGCCTAAAATAATTATTGTCAACGTTTATAGTTTTCCCAGAGAAAAACAGGCGGATTTCGAAAACTTGGTGGCCACCGCGGTGCGACTCGCTCAAGGTAGGGACAAATTAATTTTGTTAGGCGACTAATATGTTAGGCCACTCAAACTGGAGCTACAGTAGAGACAATCCCAAGGGCATCTTGTTAGGAGACGTTGTAGAGCGCTACGGACTTTTCCAACTAACTCAACCGGATCTCCCAACGCGAATCGGGTACAGCGTGTCCAAGGACACTTCTCCCGACCTCACGTTCACCAACAACGAAAGTGAGACGCGATAGACAAACCTAGGTGAAAACCTAGGAAGCGATCACTATATTTTAAGCATATCGGTTAATGCAGCCAGGATTCGAAAAGCTATTGGCAAGGCAAGGCTATCTGACTGGACCAAATTTCGTGAAAAACAGAAAACAATCGGCTGCATAACAGACGTAGGAGAATGGACCGAGGGGATCAGAGTTATTCACGCTGGGGTCACAAAAACAATTGAAACGACAACGGAGGCTCCAGCCGTGGATCGTCACCTCTTGCATCTCTGGGAAGCCCGGAGAGGCCTCACAAAAAGATGGAAAATGCAGAAGCTTAATCGTAAACTCAGGATACTGATAGCTGAGCTAGCGCAGGAAGCTAACGAATACGCACAAAAGTTAAGCGACAGCAATTGGCGTTAGTTCAGCAACTCGCTTCGGGGCACGTTGACTACAAAGAAAACATGGCGCATTCTTCGAAGTATGATTGACCCGGGAGGAACAAAAAGAGTCGCGAATCGCACACTCAAGCTGCTTGAAAACGAGTTTGAAGGTCGGGAAGCTGACATGATAGACAAAATTAAACAGATATACGTAGCAACTGTTCCGACCGGGCAATCCACCAAACCCGTTTACGAAGGTAAGGACCAACCGGAACTGGACGCCCCCATAACCTTTGAAGAGGTTTATGCAGTGGCACACACCTTCAGAAAAAACACGAGCCCAGGGGTAGATCAGGTCACGAACGCAATGATTCGCAATCTAAGTGACGACACGCTAAAGAGCTTGACCAAATTCTTTAATGGCACGGTCTGGACAGAGGACGGCGTCCTTCCAAAAGAATGGAAGGAAGCAAAAATTATTCTCATTCCTAAACCAGGTAAGCCTCGTAACATCAACAACCTTCGACCCATCTCCCTAACGTCGTGCGCGGGGAAACTCTTTGAAAAGGTTGTGCAGGTCCGGCTCTCGAACCACATAGAGCTAAACAACATGTTCCCCTTCAACATGTTCGGTTTCCAACCCCACGTGTCGGCGCAGGACGTTTTTCTACTACTAAAGCACGAGGTCCTGCACCCCAACAGAGGGTCGGACGATAAATTGTACTGGCATTGGACATCAAAAAGGCCTTCGACAGCATCTCCCACAACACTATTCTGGAGGGACTGGAAGCGATGAACAGCGGAACACGAATTTATAACTACGTGCGCTCGTTCCTCAGCGACCGCACGGCCACAATCGGATTAGGCTCCACGAGGTCCGACACCTTCAACTGTCCCGATAAAGGCACCCCTCAGGGAGCTATACTCTTTCCGCTGCTATTTAATGTGGGGATGAGAAAGCTGGCCCTGGAGCTAGATAAACACCCGAATCTCGGCTGAGCGATATATGCCGATGACATCACGTTCTGGGCTCCCCAGAGGTCCTATGGGGACAAGCAAGAAATTCTTCAAAAGGCCATAGACGCAGTCGTGGAATACGCGAGGGCGGCGGACATGGCATGTGCACCCGAAAAATCGGAATTCATTCGGGTGCGTGCGAGATACGCAAGAAAGAAGGACTGGGTGCCACTCACTCTGACTCTCGACGGGGCGCCAATTCGTGAAGTGGAGACACTCAGAATATTGGGGATGTGGATACAGCAGAACGCTGGAACATCCCACACCCTTCAAAAACTAAAGGCGGTCACAGGAAACGTGGCCAGAATGATACGGAGAGTGGCAAGAAGCAGAGACGGCCTAACTGAGGGAGAGACCATCAGCCTGGTTCACGCATTCGTAATTAGCCAAATCACATACGCCCTTCCGTATCAGGCCTTGACAAACCAAGAGATTATACAGGCAAACACAATAATAAGAAAAGCCTTCAAATCCGCCCTTGGTCTTCCCGAATGCGCTAGCACAGAGAGATTCGAGGGACTGGGTCTGCACAATACTTTTGACGAGTACGCAGTCGCGACGTTATATGCTCAGAAAGAACGACTTTGTTCTTCAACTCAGGGCAGGGAAGTATTGGCGAGGTTAGGCTTTCCCCTGAGACCCCAGTATTGCGGAGAGGAAACGGCGCAGATAGACCGCAACGTTCGATCGCACATCGCGGTGGCCCCAATTCCCAAAAAACATGCACCCCAAGTACCATCCCGGACGACGCAGAGCAAGGGCAAAGACTCTTCGCAAACGTTTTGGCATGGGACCGGGGGTGTACTATACGGATGCCAGTAGAGCCAGCTCAGGCACTTTCACCATAGTCTCTACATGCAAGAACAACATAACAACGGCATCCTTCAAAACTGCCTCGGCATGCGTGGCAGAGGCTGCAGCCATCGCCTTGGCCGTTGAGGACGCCGAGCGCCAAACCAATTCGGCTGTCACATTATCCGACTCACAAGCGGCTTGCCGCCTGTTTCTACATGGAACGGCACCCAAATCAATAATAAAAATTTTAGGCAATCAACTAGAGGGGCACCACACTATCATATGGTGTCCGGCACACGAGCGACTGGAAGGAAACGTGAGGGCAGACCGTATTGCTCGAGGATTAAACGTCCGAACAACGGCATGGCCTAGCGACGACCTTCCACCGAATTCTCGTGACATCCTCCTACAGCAAAGGCAGGAGCGGAGACGTTTTGGACATCCTCACTCCGATTTAAACAGCCAACAGGAGAGGGGCTGGCGTCGTATTCAGACGAATACATACCCCAACCTGCACCACCTACGCAGAATGCACCCCACGAGGTTCCCCGACGGGTGCCCCTGGTGCACAGACACACCCACACTAAAACACATCAC
This sequence comes from Dermacentor andersoni, assembly GCF_023375885.2. NCBI lineage: Eukaryota > Metazoa > Arthropoda > Arachnida > Ixodida > Ixodidae > Dermacentor > Dermacentor andersoni. Next base: position 87,092,135 of record NC_092814.1, on the reverse strand, counting down.
ATGGGAGTGCTCCAGGAGGCCTCCGCACATAGGCAGCCCCATACTACACCAAGATCCACTAATGAGGAATAGGCAGTGGGAGGCATGGCTTGCGGACGAGGGTCGGGAGAGCCAGTTGGCTCTTCTGGACCAAGCCCAGCGAGCCGCTCGTGCCAGTGGGGCCCTGGAATAGGGGCTCCAACCATCGTGCCTTACTTTGTTTATATTCAATCAAGTTTTTACTCACTAACTCACTCATTCCGCACCCCGAAAACTTGCTACTTTGTGCCGCCTGATTGGTTCGGATGACTCTAAGAAAGTAGTATAAACTTTGTAAACAGGGATAAGGTGCCTCAGAAAGGCTGGCCAACGTTTCGATAGGAGGACCTATCTTCGTCAAAGGCGGCCTCGTCATCCTCGCCATGTTAGTTTTAAAGGGTTAGTGCAATGACGTCACGTGCGGGTGTTGTCGCTGGCGGCTGGTTATAAAGGGAGAGACTTCAGAGGTAATGAGCGCTGTCGTCCGACGTCTGTGAGCTTCGTTCCCAAGACGAGGGAACAAGAGCGGGGAGAGTGGGAAGGCGGGGAGAAGAGAAAAGAGAGAAAAGCAGAAAAAGAAACCCCGGGGCGACAACAAGACGAAAAAATAGAGAGAAAGAACAAGAAAGAAAAAAAATAAAAATAAAGAAAGACGGGGGCATGGGAGTGCGTTGGGGAGGCGAGAGGTTAGGGAGCATTCAGGGGTGTTGTTGGCGGCATCATTAGAAGAGCCGGTCAGGCGGTCAGTGCGCGAGTAACACAAAAGAAAAAAAAAAGAGTTGAAAGAGTGACTTGAGTAGCATAGCAGCAATACGCCGAGTAATTTTGAAGTAGTTAAGATGGCGACGAGGAGTCTGAGGTGCAATGTATGGGGAGACTGAAAGGGGCATTGCCCCAGTCGCTCAACGTAGGTGTCGTTGCGGCGGCATCCATAAATGGCGATAACCTGGGTTGAAGCGCCGAAAACGGCATATTGACTTCGGAATGTGTTGGTGAGGGTATTTAAAAAAATATATTAAAAAAAGGGAAAAGAGAGGGAACCGAAACTGGAATAACAAATAGGAGGGTGATGCGCAGCAGCGGGCGGGGGCAAGTGTACATGGGAGAAGGGGGTCGTACAGTTGATATAAACGTAAAAACCTGAAAGAGTATATTAAATTGAGTAGTAGGCAGGAGGAGGAGGAATAAACTTTATTTGTGCACAGCAGATTTGAGACCTAGGCCTCTACCTAAATGACGGCCTCGAGCCCTTGGGCCCTGGCGGCATCTTCGGCCTGCTGGATTGCCTTGAGTTGGTCTTCCGGTGCACAGCTGAGCAACGCGGTCTCCCACTGCTCTCTGGTCTTAATTATTTTATTCTGTATGGGTGTACGAGGACAAGCCCAAACCATATGTTGTAGGTCCGCCCTTTCTTCACAGAATCTACATCTATCCGTGTAAAGGTCCGGGTAGTAGCGATGGTAGGCCACCGGGTTCGGATATGTATCTGTTTGTAAGAGGCGCCATGCCGTCGCTTGCCGTCTATTTAACGAGGAGTGTGCCGGGGGGAAATGGGCCCTTCCCAATTTATAGTGTTTGGTGATCTCGTTAAAGCTGGTCATCCGGTCTCTCTCCGTTCCCAGTATTTGTTGTGTGTCACCTGCTCGTCCTGTCAGTTCTCGAGCCAGGTTGTGCGCTATTTCGTTCCCGGGAAGGGAGGAGTGTGCGGGTGCCCATATAATCTGAATGTCGCGATCTTCACGAAAGTTGCTTAAAATTCTCAGTGCTTCCGGCGAGATTCTTCCTTTTGCATAGTTCTTGACGGCTGTCTTGCAGTCGCTTACTACGATGTTAGCTTCCGTGGAGGCTATTGCCAGTGCTAAGGCAGCTTCCTCCGCCACCTCTGCCTTCCAGGTTTTTACCGTCCCACTAACTCTGCAGTCACCCTCTAGACTCGTAGCAATTATCGACATACTCTGTCCATTTGTGTACTCCGCCGCGTCCACATAGACCACGTCCCTGGCACTACGGAATCTTTTGTGGAGAGCTCTCGGTCGTGCGTTTCTTCGATCTTGGTGAAACTCCGGGTGCATGTTTCTGGGGATTGGGGGTATTGATAGATGCTCCCTTATTTTCCTTGGGATGTAGGAAAAAATTTTTCGAAATGGAAGAGTAGGTGAGGTTAAGAATTAAGGTTAGCGGTGGCATAATGTGTTTTGTGTCTTGGTTGATGATATGAGAATTTCAGATTTAAGTTACCGCTTTTAAAGATTCTAAGTTGCCACGTGCCAAATTAATTCCCGTCGGGTGTAGGAAATTAAACGTGGCAACTTAGAATCTTTAAAAGCGGTAACTTAAATCTGAAATTCTCATATCATCAACCAAGACGCAAAACACATTATGCCACCAGCTAACCTTAATTCTTAACCTCACCTACTCTTCCATTTCGAAAAATTTTTTCGATGCAGGTGAAGGCTCTTATTCCAAATGATTGTGCTGCTGGAGAGTCGTGGCTGTTGCGCAGGGGCGAACCTCTTCCTGAGAGAAATAACATGTGGGTGCTAATCATTTCGGCTGAACAAGTTCGCAGCTGTCATTCAATATAAACGCCCCGTTTTGGGGCAGCCTGTAAATCGGTTAACTTGATTTAGGCAAGGAAAATATTTTATTGACAGTATCACCATGCCTGCAACCCATTAAAACTGGGTGCCCAATGTGGTACCACACTTACCTCCGTCAACGAACACAGTAGATCTACAAATATCTCTACGTGTATATGGGGCATGCCGTTCCTTTAATTGCTTCATCATTGTTCTTCGCGTTGAGCAATAGCGTCCGGATTGGCGCTCATTTATTTTTGAGGTTTAGGTTACCACTCTTTTTGCAATTTCATCAGTGTGGGTGGCTCGGAGACTTCGAAGTGCGCGAACGCGCCAAGATAAGTCAGACCACGCTGCGTTAATGTTACATGCCGCAAGCGGGTAGCCGTATGGCATAGTGCCCACGCGCTGATACTATCACAGGAAATAAACTAATATGTTTATTCTGCAATAAATACAGATAATCGACTCTGATTTTTGTACTGCTAATGCCGGCTAAAATGACGCAGAACTGAACCATGTCGCCATTTCGAGGGGTACACGTTTTGAGCGCACGCACCATTTTAAAATACTCACCTCACAAAAGCCGTCGCAGCATAGGGCTAAGAGAGCAGTGTTGAACTTCTTATGGGAAACAAACCTGCACGAATGAGTTTAGCATCTACAAGTGTTAACTGTTATTCCGTACAGTGAACAACAGTGATTGTGTACATGTGCTCTGTTTGTATGTACATCTCTGTCCCTCTATTTCCTTCTTATACTTCTAGGCCCCTAACACCAAGTATAGGGTAGCATACCGGATTTTTTCTTCTGGTTAGCCTCCCTGCCTTTCTTTCATTTCTCTATTTACCTCTCTTCGCGCTAACGATATCCATAACGATATCGATAACAATTCGATAACGTGATGACGTTCAGTGGTTCAGCTTCGCAGTTAGCCGGTTGCGCGACTTTGATTTTGTATTTCGCAGCTTCAGCCACTGTCACGTGCCCCTTGTATTCAGAGCCCTCCGAAAGTGTGCATGAAAATAACGCACTACTGCATGCGCACTTCCCCTAATAGTTGCGATTTCAAGCGCGCATAGGCGGAGAGTTTTCATTTTCCCGGGGTGGGGGACTGGGGCCTGACGAGCTTTGTATATACGGGGTGATCAAACTGAAGTTTTATGGTTTTCTTAAAATTAGGCGCTATGAGGTATGTGAAGTTCACCTATGCATATAAGTTATGGGGCCAAGGGGACACAACGTGAGATTATCATTGTCGCCGTCTGCCAGCCCACTAAATGAAATTGAATAATTAACTTTTTAATGACTGCAGTAAGCGGGCATGTTTGCATCGAAAACTTAGAGGCAGTTGTGATTCTACAAAGTACCACTTGGCAGAATTCTTCTGTAATGCTCGTGTTCCGAGATATCCAGCTGCAAATTTTAGTTTCCGTTCGCATGATTACGCAAGCAAGACAATAGACATTTTTTAGTAATGCGCGATGACGATACGTACGCAGCACGCAAGCGCTTTGCGGAACGTATACGAGCTCGCGTCACGTCAGGAATTTTAGTACTGCGAAATGCTTACGTATGTAAGTGGGGAGCTTTGTTAGAGGCCGGGCGCGTCGGACCGCGTTGGTCGCGTCCGCCAGTGCATCGGACCATCGGTCGAACTATAGACGCTGTTGATCTCGCCAACGTGATGTACCGTGTGGGCGCATTCATGCTACGTCGAACGTTTAGGCCTTTAAGAGGCTCTACTTTTAATACGGATGCAATACACGAATCATAGCGAGAATAATAAAAACCGGGTACTCGCTTACTGAGGCTGGCACGGTCATTTGCGACGAACTGCGCCAACAGGAGGACGAGCCTTTCGCGCAAACAGCACGCACTGAACACTTTCTCAAAAACAAAGTTCCTATTTTTGCTACTCATTCCCACCGTGTAGGATCCGGGAAGGGCCTCTGCTCGTTCACTTCACGCAGCAAAGCCAAATCGTAGGCAATCGAAAAGTACAGCCTTCGGCTGGTCGTCTTTGACGCCGCCATTTTGCGAAACTCCTTTGTCTCGCGCTCTACCGCGAGAGCAGCACGCAAGACTCCCTACGTACGCACGCAAGAATCGGATGCGTGCGTACGCAGCGACGGCGTACGCATCACGTACCGTTCGTGTTGCGTTGTGCACATGCGCACTTTGCACAACGTAGCGATCTTACGTACGCAACGTATACGCAGTACTAAAACTGTCTAGGAGGAATCGGGGCAGAGCTATACTCCCTGATGTGACGCGCCTGTTGTGTGCGGCGTTGAGTTTGAATACGGGGCGGAGGCATAGGCAAAGATGATAACTGTTCCCCTTTCACTCCCGGTTGGCGAAAACGAAAATCGGAGAACACGGAACTGCTATCGAAGCACGCAACCGCGCAAGATTTCGAGCACTCAAATAGCGTTTCTTATATGTCTTCCTGGTCGGCGGGCTAAATTCTACGCTGTAATTGAACGACACACTTTGAGATTTGCTTACACACCACTCATAATCTTCCCTCTATATCCACGAAATACAATCAAGGTGACTCGTTTAGTTCACTGAGGACATCACAGGCGTATCATATAACGCATGATAATAGAGAGAAAACGACAGTTCAATAATTATTTGCCAAGCTCCTAATTATTCCAGAAACTTCAACGTTTCGCCACCCATTGTGAATAACACACGCCCAATTTTGACCAACTATGAACACGGCGTGACGCACAGTCTTCTCGGCACATTGGGACGCACAGAGGATAGCAGCCACATAACGCATTCGAGCATTCGATGAATTGCATCTTCTGTAATTACAGAGGCTGCAATTTATGAACACGCGTCTAACTGCGTATATGCACGTTGGCTATGAACGCAAGGAGGCCTAGCGTAATCAGGGCGTACAGGAAGCATACATGAATATATTGGCAAATATATAAAAAGGCTCGACAACTACCTTAATTCTCCACAATAAAAGTGGAAAAATACCTATCAAGAAAGCAGTCAGGCGGCGAAACGCAATCTCTTCAATGCTATTCACTGCATGCTTAAAAGAAGTCTATTCAAGCTGGAAAGGATTAGAAGTAAGAATCAACGACGAATATCCAACAATGATCGGTTTGCAGATGATATGTCCTGTTCAGCATTACTGGGGACGAAGTGCAAGAAATGAATGAGGACCTTATCAAGGAGGACCGTTGAGGATATATATATATATATATATATATATATATATATATATATATATATATATATATATATATATATATATGAGGACCGAGGACCTCTCGAGCTCGTCTGAGAGATTTGTGAAGGCCTGAAAAAGAAATCAGGAAGAAGCATTGCAAATTGCTTTGTTCGTTTGTATTCATTTTGTAGGAGATTAGTTGCGCGCTGAACGCTTGACAATGCGTAAGGAATACCACAATCTTTTTTTTTTGTTGATTATTAGCATTTTCGGCTCAGGTTAGTTCCGTAGTTTGAAGTGGAAAGTTTACGTGACGACACGTGTAGAAGTGCAAGGTAAACAGGGTCAGTGTTGCATACAGTCGGGAAGGTCACGCACAAGTTGCACAAGTTGATAAGCTATGCTTTAGCGGGAGTTCATAACGAGTCATGTTTGATTTGGCAGGGGTGCTTTTGGAGGCACGTTTTGTAGATTGCGTTCATGAGCTTTAATTTCTTCGACGTTTGGAACCTCTAAGTTTGAGGAACTTTTGTTAGACAGAACGCATCGTTCGTCGCTTCTGCTCGTGGTATGGCAGCCGAACGCTGGAGTGTGGAAAGCGTCAGTGTTTAGTTTCTTTTCTTACACCGAGATGAAGGCTGAAGATAAAGAGCCTCAACGTAAGTTTAATTGCGACTTGTTTTGGATAAACCGAAAAAAGGTTTGGGAAGTTGTGTTATTATTGGTGGAATTTGGTGATTTATTTTATTCACGCTGCGTCGTATTAGCATCATTTAGAAGTGCGTTAGACGAACAGCGGAAAAAGTGAGGCCTTCTGAGCCAATTTAGGAACGTGATAAGGTTTTCAGATGGTTTTCCCTTTTGTTGATTTCGCAATTTGGCGTTATATATTGATCATGTGGCTATATGGTGCTAAGTGTTACAGATATCAGGTAATCAAGGCCAGTTCTCCCTTCGCCTTCCTGACCTGAGGAAGCTCTAATTCATGATTACTTAACTTGATTACGTAAACCGTTTGTGTCTATTTGAGAGGACACATAATTGGAAATTTCTGGGTACTTGTCCCAATCAACGTGAACCTTGTGTGTCAGGGTTTTCTTTTCGGTAAGGGGTTGTCAGATTTTTTTTTTTTAATTCATAGTCTGGTGATGAGAGTGGCGTGGACGTGGTTCTTGAGGCATTGTGTGTGGCTGACAACGGTCGCTCCTTGGAGCTTGTCCCCTTGCAGTTATGCAGTCTAGTCAGAGCCCACCTAGCTACCAAGAGGTCTTGGTCTTTCCGACCAAGCTCGCTTCGGAGGAAAAGCGCAACCGACCTCCTAACGCCATCGGTCTCCCGACGCCACCGGTCTCCTGACGCCGGATTGGGGGAGGTGACTGGGCAGTGACGACGCAGGGCATAAAAGCGGATCCAGACGGGTGAGCGGAGGGGGACGCTCGGAAAACAGTGAGACACTCGGACATGCAAAAACGCTACCATAGTGTGCTTCGATAGTTGGAGCCGTATTGTAAAACTCAGCCATGTACCTTTTTTGAATATATTACTTTTTTTCATTCTCTTATACGTCGCTCGCAACCCTTTTTCCCGGCACCTGGCACGGCACCATCCATGGAAACTTCGTTGGCCGCACGGACCCCCGACTTGACAGCGCTTAAGCGTGTTTGCTTGTCCCATGGGTAACACAACTACTGTCAGCGCTTTAAAGAAATTTAATAGCGCAAGACAACGGATCTTAAACTAGGCCTGCAACGAGAAAAAGCGTGGTTGAAAACTGCATAATAATTCTGTCAACCTTGGGCGTACCGAAATATCCGAGGGGAGAATTCGACAGCGATATCTTTAAAAGTTTATTTAATGCGCTTTTAGTGTCGTCTGTCACAGCTGTAATAATGTTTACTAGCTAAAACTACTCTGCAAACAAGATACATTCATTGATACCCCCTAACGATTAGATCTTACCTCTTAATCGTGAAGGTGTTAGGCATGGGACCACTGCACCCCCTTTATTTATAAAAGTCTAAAAATGTTTAGAGTGGGGCGTTACTTTTGTACACGGGCACAAGTTGCCGAGAAAATTTTCGTACATTTTTGCTTATTTAGTAACTGTTGTGACAGTTCTTTGTAGTGTAATGACCTTTTTGCGTACGTTTTCTTTCTTCAAAAAGCGTGCATTTTTGCAATTACATGATTACAGTGCTGTAAATGACGCCTTCAAATAGGGTGTTATTCTATGCAAAACACCTTATTTAGAGTATAATGGTTTTGTGAAATTGCATCTTAATGTGCGTGATTTCATTCATAGCACCACTGTACAACGACTGGTCACAACGTCCCGATGCCGCTGTGGTCTATGACGGACGCCGCAGCCAGTGGAACCCTCCGAATGAATTTGAACTACACGGGGTTCTTTGACGTATATGGAATATCAGTAAATGGTCGTTTTTACATGCCTCCCTCGTCTTAAATGATGCCGGGAAAAGGATGGAATGAACGACTACTTCAATATGCGGCATTTTAAAGGATGTCTCCCGAAAAATCAGAAACCATCCTTTGTTGTGGCGCTCAATAATAACCCATCGCGAAAAAAAAAAAAGGAAGAAAAAGAAAGAAAGAAATTAAGAGTTGAGTGCGTAAGTTTTTGAGCTCCCGGCCACGGCGGCCGCATTTCGGTGTGGGCGAAATGCGAAAACACCCGTGTACTTATATTTAGTTGCACGTTAAAGAACCCCAGGTTAAAAAACCGAAATTATTCGGCATGGGTTACCTTGGTTTGTAACTTTGTAACAAGGTAACTTTGTAACCCAAGGTTACAAAGTTACCTTGGGTTGGGCCCCTCCCTAAAAAAAATCCTGGGTACGTGCCTGCCAGGTGAGTGAGTGAGTGAGTGAATGAGTGAGTGAGTGAGTGAGTGAAGTAACTTTATTTCGGTCCAGAGAAGACGCAGGGGAGACCCCGCGCCACCCGGCTAGTCCCACGCAGGGACCGCCAAGCCGAGCTTGACGGCCCGATCGCGGGCACTCAGGACGGCCAGGGTTTGGTCGCTGAGTTCGGGGCTGCCCAAGAACGCAGCCCACCTATCCTCGCTGAAGGAGGAGCCGATGGCTTCACACTCCCACAACACATGGTCCAATGTTGCCCTTAGTCCACAGGCAGGGCAGTCCGCACTGGGATATCTTTCAGGGTATATGGCATGAAGAACCGCGAGGTTAGGGTACGGACGGGCTTGTAAAAGTCGAAGGGTAACCGCCCGCGCTCTGAATAAGGCGGGGTGCGGGAGGGGGAATACCCGTCTTGACAGGTAGTAGTGTGTGGTGATTTCATTAAACGTGAGCAAGGGTTCCCCGCGGGGCAGGGGGACTGCTGAGGCGGCGCGGTCAGTGAGTCCTCGCGCGGCCTCGTGCGCGCCCTCGTTAGGGTTAGAGGGAGAACCCTCAATCGACCCCAAATGAGCGGGAAAGCAAATGAGAGAATGCGGAGAGATACTTTCCAGGCGGTCTAAATTTCCGGAGTCCCCCACCACGGCGTGCCTCATAATCAGATCGTGGTTTTGGCACCTACAGCCCCATAATTTCATTTTTAAGTTTTCGAGGAAAGCAAATGTCGTCTCAGTACAATCTCTTCATAATTTATAAGCTTGAGGTTCATCATCACAGCGTACAAATTACAGTTCACTTGTTCGTTCTGATTCTTATAAACTTCAAAGTTTAGTTCCTGCCTTTTTTTTTCTTTCACGATATTTACTTACTACATTTTGGCCACTATAAATTTTAGATTCTAGCAACTTCATCAATGAGAAGGGGCAGCAAGGGGCTTTTATTCTTCGAACCATGGCCGTTCGATGACAGCATACTTTCGTTTCGAAACACCAAGCGGCAAGGGTTCCACGCAACGATTAGATATGCACACCCAGGTGTTTATGGATCTACAACCTTCAGATTTACAGCAACAGATTCGCTTGTACAACACATCCGTCTCCGAAGAAATATTCGTACTTGCAGTCGAATCATTTGCGCGAAACGACCTCGACACTGCGGGAAAGAAAACAACAATTTAAATGTTGTGCCGAGCAAGGAGTGCGTTGAAGTAGTTCCCTGTTCATCAGGTAGATGCCGCCAGCTCCCGGCATTCTGCGTGTTGGCGCAACTGGAGCAGATTCCCTTTTGCCGTTGCTTTTACACGTTACACCTTCAACCTAAACATCGATCTGTGACCTCGTCACCACGGATGTGCACAGGGGGACAACGTGATTATGCATTTACGTGCCACTTTCAACACTTTATCGTCACCGAGTGCCCTAAATTACCGGCTTCAACCCATTTCATAGAAAACCTTTATAATACGCTTGAATGATATGTGCTCGTTGTTGAATCTGTCCACCTATTGAAAACACACTATGTTCGCCTGAGGAGCAAGTCCTTATACGTTGAAGAAGTCACCAGACGGCACAATATTGCACTTTCCTTTAAGCGCAGAGCATATGTTATGCTCTGTTGTCCCGAAAGTTCATGATACCCAACGTAAATAGCGAGGAAAGCGTAAAGTTACTATCCGGCTCCGACAGAGATTAGGAAAACTGCTCGTGCATATCTATCACTCGATATATGGAAATATGTTACCGCAGGAAAAAGCAGAAAATGAGACTTGCGAGAAAATTCCGGCGCGCTGCGTATGCACCGCGTTTTTCTGAGAGAACTATTTCCGGTTACTAAAACATAGGGGAGTCGAGAAAGAATGAGAACTTTTACGCATTGAGCAAGCTCATACAATGGTGGGCATCAGAATTTGCGCGGTAACGGCTAATACAATAATTATTCAACAAATTTGCGTTAGTGAACTTCTATATTAATATCGTCAGGGGAAATGTAATTACCAGTACCCAAATCATTGCCTTTTACTTGAAACTCTCCGCCTTGCACCGACGTCGAAACGTAAGTATAGAATCAAAATATGCAACGAAATGCATTGCTGTTCCAGTTGATGTGTCCGCATTGTGCAAAAATGTAGTGCGGATACCTGTTAACAGGAATAGCATATTTTATTTTGTTAACTAGAATTGGCACATTTCGAGTACGTATTTCTCGAAACTGCATGGTGGCTCCGTGGCTGTGGCACCCTGCCACTGAGCACGAAGTCGCGGCTTCGACACGCTGCCGCAGCGGCCACATTCCGATGGGGGCGGAATGCGAAAACGCTTGTGCACCGATCTCACGTTAAAGAACGCCAAGTTGTAAAAATGAATCCTGAGCCCTTCATTACCTCTTCTATACCCCCGTGTTACTTTGAAACGTTTGAATAAATAAATAAATAAATAAATAAATAAATAAATAAATAAATAAATAAATCATGGTAAGCCGGTAAAGGACAGTTGTTTCAATCCGGAATAGTCCAGATGAAATGCGGAGTCTGAGGGACGGGCCCAGGTGGTGCAGACGAGTATGCCCGAAACCTGGCGGGTTTCACATGAATCGTGTGACACCATGCACGCGCGAGTATGCGAAGCTGTGTTGCTGCATCGGTTCTTGATAGCGGGATGGGTTCCTTCACGGAGTATTCGTTGCCCACGACGCCCAAGTGGCCTGGAAGCCACTGAAATGTGAGGTCATGTCCTTTCTCTGCTAGTCGGTGATATCGATGTCTTATTTGCAGCGCTTGTTGGCCTTGTGGTCTATGACGTAGAACAGATAGCAGATATTACGGGGCTGCCTTGCAATCGGTAAATATACTACTTCTTCGAGAGGTCGCTGTGTCGGTAAAAGACACGGTTTTCTGATTTTGGCATCTTCTTCCGTCTTAACTATCACAAGATTTGGTCGCTATTCTTGCGCATCTGAGAAGGTGTCTATTACGGGACATCTCTCTGCAAACAGGTAAGTGCTTACTTCTTCATGTCCGTGGTGTGAGATTCAACTGGGCTTATGTAGAGCGACAAAGGCTTACCGTTTCACCTGGTGCACCACGATACCAGCTTATAGGCTCTCGGGCAATGCAAGAGTAATTCCGGGCGTCGGCATAAAACCGGACGATGTGCGTGAGCGGCATCCGCGAATTGAGTAGTCTCGCTAGATACATGGTAACGTCTTCGCAGCGGTCTATGGTGAGATTATATGCATTTACGACGCAAATTTAATGTACACTTTAAGCGCGTCTTTGTTTACGTTCTCTCTTTGTTTCTTTGTTTCACGAGATATCCTTATTTAAAAGAAATGTAAGTGACTGTTATAGCCAGCGTTATGAGGCGTTAGCTTGTTCTTTCAGAGGTCTCTGGAGAGCACGGTATGCCATCACTTCCACGAAAGTTTTTTCACCGAGAGAGACCGGTAACGTGGAGGAGGGTGGGAGGGTGCGACGGCGTACGCGTAACGCGTCCTGTCTCGGTGCCAGAGCACCATCTGCGTGTGTCTGAAACCGCCGGCGCCCTTCCTAAGGACACATCATTCTTCGCTAATTGCAGAGGCTCCTTACAGCGGCGGAGAGCGCGTTGGCGAAGATTTATTCGGGCACCTCGATATACCAGGCCGAGTGGGAGTCGTGGCTGGGCATGTCCGAAGGCGGCCTTCGCGAACGCAGTCAGCTCGGTCGCGAGCGACGCCGCGGCCAGGTTGACATACGAGCCTCTTAAATTAAACGTTCCATCAAGTCGAGTTCTGCGGCGGCCATTAATTGCGGCCTTAGACGTCCTGTATCATGAACAGGGCATCTAAGGCCGCAATTAATGGCTGCCGCAGAATTCGACTTGGTGGAACGTATACGCCCTCGAACCGCAGCGCAGCCATGTAGTAGTATAGTGACCAATTTCAGTTAAATGGGTCCTCCCTCCGCTTCCCGTCTCATTCACTCGCTGGTAACTCGCAGACGCGATGGCTTTGACGTGATGGCGAGGAAGCGTTCGTTGCTTTGTTTTCGGCGACGAAACAAACACTGCCTCAATTAACCCCCTAGATGTCCTCGCAGAGCGGGCGCGCGCGCAGTGTCCACGATGTGAGACAGGACGGCGTGCGTGAATTGGACGTGGTCTAATGCCAACGTCCTTCGGCAGATATAAGCTATATGGAATTGCTGTGACAGCCCGGCGCCCACATAACAACCACGCATGTTATGCAGCAGTGAGCGAAGTTCTCGCAACGTGTCAGAATTCTGAACTTGTCTGCTGTAGGCACATGTGAAAGAGCCTGTTGCGAGGAAGACACCACAGGTGGTAGCGTAAAAGATAAAGCTGCTGCATGACTATGGACTGCCAAAAACACTAAATCACAGACAGCAAGCATAAACCACAGGGAGTTTTGCAGGCTTCCACCATGAAATCGAAAACAAAGCTGTCGTCCCCCATTTTGTTTCTGCGCTGCTTCGAAAACTTTTGTCGTTGTCTCGCTTCCAATAATTAGCGATATCTTGTTTAGCAGACAGAGAACAGCAATCAGTCTTTACCGTTTGGTTGTTGCGAAATATTCGGCTACTTCTGAATATACGAAAACACCGAATAGTTCCTTCTCGAATACAAATACGAATAATTAGTGTGTAGTATTCGATTCGCATTATAAACTTCCTATTTTTGTTCGCGCGCTCTGATAGCCGAAATTCGCTGTGGCACAGTTCCGCGGGTAATCGCACTTTTTCCAGACCCAAAAGATGATATGGTTTGTACGAAGAGCTCGCTTCAATTTCCCAATGATTACGATGATTCCACCGAAAGTAAAAGTTTAAAGGTAATTAATGTATTTGGCTAGTTAGCGACTAATGACCACGTATAGCCCGTCAACCCATGATAACTAGTACTGACAACATGACTCCGAAGGAACCGTCTTTTTATTTCAGAACAGCTACTTTTAAGTATTACTTAAGGTCTTCGTAGAAACACCCGGTACAGCCTTTGTACCGGGTGTTTGTTGACTAATTAACAAACATTCACTAGTTAAGTTTTTAACTAATTGCCCGATGGCACGCATTGTAATTTACAAATTCCAACCGGGGAGTTCGCAAGGCGGATGGATCCACTCGGAACGAATTCTCAGGATGACACAAGTTCCGAGATATTAATTCCCGAACTTTGCGGAGAAATCCATTGTCGTTCCAAATTTCCAGTTACTTTTCCAAAGAACTTCAGTTTGGCCTAGTTGGTGTTTACTGCATATTATATTGACCGCAAATAAAGGCGGGGACAGCGGAAGAGAACACAAAAACAACACGGGCGGTAACTTTCAACTGGTTTATTCACGGCAACCCGTGGGCATATATAGACAAATGTTTGGCCTAGTTGGTGTTTACTGCATATCATATTGACCGCAAATAAAGACGGGGACAGCGGAAGCCCACGGGTTGCCGTGAATAAACCAGTTGAAAGTTACCGCCCGCGTTGTTTTTGTGTTCTCTTCCGCTGTCCCCGTCTTTATTTGCGGTCAATATGATATCCAGTTACTTTTGTGCTTCAATGCATAAAATGACGTTTTGTTAAAAAAGTAGACCCTTCGAGTAGACCAGCGCATGGACTGAAATTGTGCTATCTGCCACAAACAAATTTATAAAAAAATTGAAAGTGTTCGTTGAAGCCCCTTGTGGTTCCCTCCAGTAATTACTGCAGAAAACTATATGGTCCTAACTGCATTCTATCGCAGCAGTACAAAAAGACTATGAAGAATTTAGAGCCATTCAACCCTGTGAAGGCGGATGACCAGCGGAGATGTATATGTAGCGATGAATATGTTGATAATAAATGTGTTGATTACAAATAAAAGGCACATACCTCAATGAATTTCGTTTTCTCACCATTTTGTTATTGCTTTATTAAATTGCATACTCAATGCTTTTTTTTTATATTTAACCTTCTTTTGCTTGCTTTTTTTATTCATTATTTGGTCACCGAGACGATTGCCGCTTTATGATCGCTATGATATACGACCAGTGGCTCTGTGGCGATACTGGAAAGGTTCTTGGCCAATGTGAGGTCTACGCACGATCGATGACGCGTCATAGGCGCACTGATGTTTGTGTAACATTGAATGCCGAGCCTTTACAAGAGAAACGCCTCGAACCACTTTCCGTCTGGCCGAAACACGTCTATGTTGAAATCATCCACAATTACGATGGGAGTGGAGTCGGCAGGGGTGATTCAACTAAAGGTACATACGCTTAGCGTTCGCCGCACGATCTTCGTCCATATTACGTGCCGCCCGTCGTCGTCGCCGCCCACATTCCCGCTTCTGTTCACGACGGTGTTCCAACGTCCACCTGAATTGGCTGCGAAGCTTGGAATCTATCGCCAGGGATATCAGTTTGTGGTGTACGATTGAAGCGCGACTGAGTGAGGGCGGAGAGGGGGGGGGGGTACGAACACTGAGATTAGAAAACCTATGTGACAAAAAAAAAATGCACGAAAATTTTAAATCAGAATACTGTCATACGACTAAACATTGCGTTTCAAATATTTTTGTTGTACTAAAATAACAAATGGCAATTTGTTCTATATCACAATTTATTATTTCCTTCTTGGTGACCCCTATACCAACCAGTGGTTCTGGCGTAAGGCTTGGCAAGACTGTGCAAACCAGCTATGATGTCGTGCGTTATGGCGTTGCTCACTTGAACGCGGCGGTTTCATCCGAGTTTTTTTTTTTTGTTTGCTTGCGTGTTCAAAGTGTAGCTTGCGCTTCACTTCAAATTTTGCCTGACCTAGAGCACGGCATTCATTGGCGAAAGGTGTGAGTGCAGGTTTTTTGTTATCGTGAAAGTTCATGCTGCCGCATCCGACGCGCCGTTGTCTCGTCGTTACGATAAATGCGGCACACCCCGCGAAGAAACGTCGGGCTATGTTCATTCATTCTCCGTAACACAGGCTCTGAGTGTCCGACGGGCAGTAAAATTAGTAAGTCGAATGTTTTTTAAATGATAATGTGGGGAAATATCTGATAACTGTTGGATATGAATACATGTTGTCGCACGGAATTGCGAATGATTCTGCGAAAATGTTTCGCATATGTTGATATACATCACTGCTGTGTGCTGGCCATGATACATTTAATTCATTGAAACATGTTTTGTTTGGTCAATTATATTGGTTGCATTATTCTAGACGAATAAAAGTGAAGTTGCTTTTGAAACCTCTGTGGCACTGTCTTTTATTTTCATTCTATTCGCTCACCTTTCTAAGGAACCTATTGGAGCAAGTGCCGTCAATAACAGCCTAATTATGTTGACATTAAGACATACGCCACTCCTATAGTTTAATGACACGCTGGCGCTTCAGCTGAGGCGAGGCTCTAGTTCGCCTCAGCCTCGAAGGAAAAAGAATTGCTGGAGTAGCGATTGAAATGTCGGACGCTAAAGAAATTCAAACATTCGCGCTAAGCAGTATAAGATTTTGACGTCATTGCCATTTCCGGTTGTGACGTCACTTTATTTTTTGCTTGTTGATAGTTGTCCTCCCGATACGTAGATGGCGACGGTTGCAACGAGCCGCCATTTGCTAGATATATGGGCTTCTATGGAAGCTTCGTTACCGGTTTACATATACCTTGGGTGTTCTTCGCAGGCGCGCTGATCTTCCGCATTCATCACCGCACGCGGCCTACCCACTGCACGGGGGGAAGGGAACTGAGTTAAGGTGACTTGGTTTGCCTATGGAGGCCGTGACGTCAAACCGCAATCCATACTAAACAGTGTCTATTCCGGTTTTACTTTTTTTTATTACGATATTTTTTAGCATAATAAGTTTAGACACTTCTCGCGATTAAACGCAGCTGGGGCATACCCGGCGATACGCTTTTGCTTTATGGTTTAGCTCTTTTAGCACTGGGGTGTCTGCCATCTTTTTTGCCTACGCACACAAGCCGCCAGAACCTAGCGTGTAACAGTTCCGCTGCAATACAAGACGAGAAAAAAAAATTTTGCGCTGCTGTTACAAAACGCAGTGATATACCAACTCGCCCAACTTTCCATTCTTTTGTGATAACAGTGCTTGTCGTAGTGCGGTGCTGCGATACGCCCACGCGTCTAGCTTATGTTCCACGTGACTCTGCCGATTAAAGTATGTCTCGCCAGAACCATGGGCACTAAATCTTTGCCGCATCGCAATTTGAGATTAGCTGAAGCATTCGGTAGTCGCTGCAATAAAACTTCTGGTTTCGCAGTGTATATGTACGAAAACCTTCACACAGAGCGGCAAAGAGACAACACCAGAGCCTCAATGACACAATGTTTTGCACTGCAACGCCGCATTGTATGGGACGCTGTGTTTCTTCCACTAAATGTGAGCACAGCGAACCAAACAATGGGGCAATCACGCAAAGCGAAGAGCCAGTGCGGCGGCTTCCGCATTAGCACAGATGTCACGCAGAACAAACTAACGGCGACGCCGCGCTTCAGTGCACCGCGCAGTTCGCAACCGCGCTTCCGCCATGTCTCTCGTTTTGTCGGCTGCTAATGGTAGTCTTCTCTCAGGGTTTCCAAGGCACGTTGAAGCAGCCAGTGGTGCTATGTTCGACACTTCTTGGCTTGATAAATGTTGCGATGAACGAGGAAAAAAAATTAAGAAAAAACATAAAAGTTTCTCAGTTTCGAGCCAGCCTCAGTCAATTAGCGATATTTGCTCCCCCCAAAAAATAGGTCGTTTACCCAAGCGCTGCAGACACAAGACGGCCAACGAGCCTCACGCCTCAGCACTTCGTTTACCAATTGAAATACGCAACTTGCATAAATAATACACGACTAATGCGTTGGGAGCTCGTAGGTAGGCCATTTTGGCCGAAGCAAAGCACAAAAACGAGGGCAGATTGAGCACGAAAGTTTTGGTTGAAGTGACGATATTCTCACTAGGTACAAACATCCACTGCTTTGAGTAAAACGGAAGTGACTAAAGACAGCTTGTAGGAACAAACGAAAGATAAATACATCGTGAAGAGGAACTCTTCAACTGCTACAAAAGTGTCACCGGTGCAGGCTGCTTGAACGTAGAAGAAACTTCAGTCAGTAAGCAAGAAAGAAAGAGCCTGCGATCAAAGGACAAAAATAGAGTTGCGGCCATACGTGCCTTTTGGCCGAAAACCTAAGCTTGACTTCTCTTACCCGAGTGGATACACCGGATACAGATTGAAAATCAGGAATGCGCGTGCGTAGCAACCATTAGACGCCTGCCGACGAATCCCAGCTTTGGCCGAAAGTGCCGGATCGCGCCCAGTGTCGACACGTTGTGCTTAACACCATGCGCATTATTGTTAATAATACAGACTCCGTGCTACAGTCCTAAGGAAGAGAACAATCGCGCCCTAACATCACGGTTGCGGCGCTCCTCACCACATTTGTACATTCGCAGCTTCGGTGTTTGCCCAGCTGGGCAGGCAGGGAAAACCGAGGCTTTGTTTTGGACGTGAGTTTTGGGACGACTGGGTGACTAATGCGCGGACCTCGCATGATCGCCGTGACTTGGGTGCTGACGCACTAAACGTTCTGTGGCGTGCATAATGAGTACACAGAGTTGTACTACCAGTGATTGCAGTGACGTCACGCACAGGAAGGGAGCGCTCACTGCTAGAAAGACATGAGAAGCTGATCTGGCCGGCACACGAAGGGTGCCAGTAATGACTTGGCAACCAACGCTGGCGGCGTGCGTCGATAACTCTATAGGGGCGCGTGAGCGAGGATAATCTCGTTTTATTGTAGTTTTTATGTCGACCTATCGTTTTTTTTCTAGACTCGAGAAAAAAAATTATTTTGACCTGAAGGAGATGACAAGTTCGGATACTATATGCGGAAGCAACTTGGTGGTCTAGCGGATATTTTGGTGCGTAAACAAATCGACATCACAGTTATGCACGCCCACATCCGGCAGACATGCAAACAGAGACGCAGCCATGCAAGCACGCGCGCGCGCCCACGCACACGTACACAAAGGATGTTTTAGGGTAACGTTGGCTGGTACGTGTAGTTATGAAAAGAGTGTGTGTAGTTATGAAAACAGTGGGTAACAGACACGTGAACGTCTTGTAGGAACAACCCCTAATTCAGAAGCGTGAGGGTCCACACTAATTGGTTTGAGATTTTAATTTGAACAGGAATGAAGGAAGTGGCCGGTGTTATGGGGACTGGGTTTTGTTATACCTTCAACAGCGTCTGCTTGGAGCTCGAACCAGGTTGACCATCGCAGAGGGTTCAGCAGGGAATACGAGGTGATGCAAAAACAACTAACATAAGTTTAATACATCATCACGGGTGAGCAGTGCGCTCCAAGACAAGATATACTGAAAGGTTCAGGGTGCCTGCATCTGCACGCAAAGGCAGAGAAGATGTGTCTCCGTGGCGGCTCGCTGGCTTTCTTATACCCTCCACCATCCCGGCAACCTCATTCTTTGCTGCTCCCTGGTACAGGGCCTTGTCAGGTCACGTCGGGTCAACCCACACAGAGGGTCATGTGAGGGAAACCACTTCTAGGCGTAGAGGGGTTGAGCGTAGGGTAGAGGGGAGTAATATTTGCAGATTCCGTGCGCAATCCCGTCACACATACCCGACGGACAAGTCTTTTCATGTTGACGAGCGTGACGATTAGGCACGCCGTGTCCCAGGCGTTTGGCATCTGTTCCATTCATTGCCGCACAAGGTGAACCGTAGCACCGGCAACACATTCCGCGCCGATCTGTTTCTTCCTTCCGTCATGTTTATGCGCTGTTGCAAGTTAAATGTATCTACTTTCGTGCCTTGGACCCCTGTTGTCTCTGCTTTCTCGCCTTTTATAATCTTAAGTGCTCCAGGTTTTGGTACTGAATGCCAAAGAAGTGCGGTGACTATCAATCGTTTCGGCAAATCATTCGCCGATGCGTATTGAGCCGCGAGAACAGCTGAAAATTCAGCACTCCTTGGACGAGTTACTCTTCCCGCCAGCAGAGATGACGTCACAGCGGTCGTTTCAACATCACCCATCGCCGCCAGGCCACAAATATCCAGCAGCAGCGCAAACTGCTGAGAAATGTCACCGAGACGCCAAATCGCCTCCGGAAATACGGCACACGGCAGGAAAGCAGAAAAAAAAATAGTTGCAAGGCGATTCATCCTCTGGTTGACGTATATATGAAAGACGACGTCTTCCTGAGCTCGGTTGCGCGCACATGTGCTCTCGCGCACCCGTGACCCGCGCGGCGATTGTCTCAACGAGCTATAGTCGGCAAGTGTATACGTGCGATTGTGGCCTAATGGCGTGGACATCGGGCTGCTGTGCTGGAGGACCGAGGTTGTAGATGCCACCGTCGGGTACGTACTTCAATTTTCTAAAGAGAAAGTATGAGCTATTTGGCAGGACAGCAGCACCCACGGTCAGGAAATTACGGAGTAATCGCAGAGAAAGTTTGCTTGAAAATAAGCGTGGCTCGTGCCCTCCGTTCCGTTCTGGGAGAAGTCAAGGGAGCAATGTTGCTTGCGAGCGATGGTCACGGCAGTAGGGGAGTGCCTCTGCTGCTGTGACGGTAGCTTGCATTTTTGCACCATCATCTCGCAACATTTCATTTGCTTGCACACTGGCAACTACTAAACAATATTTAAGGATTCTCGCTGCGGTATAAAGCTACCTGGATGCACTTTTAGAAAATTTCCGACAGGGCCTGGTGAAGGGGCCCTTTAACAGAACCGAGTCAACAGTGCGTGGTTTGCGCCACCCCAGATGTGACAAATGAGAAGATAAAGAACAACATAGCGATAACAGAGCATATAGTGATTAAATACGATGGTCAAAGACTTGCACTCAATACGAAAATAGTGCGCTTCGGAATGCGATGGCGGAGTCGATAGATACCGGTCTAGATCTTGTTAAAAAATTTCTTTTTAAGTATAAAGGGTAGACCGCTGGTTATGTGACTGCTCGTGCTTGCCCAAATTAATTGTCATGGCTTAACGCTCCAAAACTACATGAGGATATGCTAGGCATCGTAGAGGGCTCCGGAATAATGTTGACTAGCCTGAGCTCTGTCACTGTGCGCCTGAATCCAAGTACACGAGTGTTTGCATTCGAAGTTCATCGAAAAGCGGTCGTGCGGTCAGTAGTCGATCCAGCGACCTCGTGCCCAGCATTAAAAACACATATAGCGTCTGAGCCACCACGAAGGTTAGGTCATGCTAAGAACCATCCGCGAGGCAAACGTCACTCTGTATTTGGGGCCCAGGTCATGCAAGTGCTCTTTACCCGCCGCGGTAGGCCAGTGGCTATGGCGTTGAGCTGCTGAGCTCGGAGTTGCGGATTTGACTCCCGGCCGCATTCCGATCAGGGTGGAAAACGAAAACACTCGTGTACCGTGCACTGGGTGAATGGCAAAGGACCCCGTATGGTTAAACTTAAGCCGGAGTCACGCGAACTATCAGTCTAAAAGAACTCCTAAGCAGTACCTAAGAAAAAATAAAATAAAAATAAGAACGCCAAGAATATTGCATTGTTGTTGGGAATTATCGACGCATTGTGGCTTGCAGTCAGTCAATTTGTGTTTACGGGGTGTCCCACATCTCGCCAAAATATATTTGTAATGTTATTTTAGCCGAAGTGGCACTCACGAAGAGAACGCAGGGCCCAAATACCTTCATCTAATTACAGGCGAAGCATGCAGCGTGGAAAAAGATGAGGCCATTAGAGCACAGGAAAATGCAATAAGTGAAGTGATCTTTGAGGGCATTTCAAAAGATGATACCAGCCATGTTAAAAAGCCAAGCAATTCGCCCCCCCCTCCTCCCAACCCTGCATGGAACATAATAAACGCTAAGGAGTCTAATGTTTAATAGATTCAGCTACCTAAAGTGAGCATGCTGACATGGATCCTTAGAATGACGGGGTGAGATGTAACTTGGATGGACCACATCTTGAGCGTGGCAAATGTGGAGAGACCCTCCGCGGTGGCTTAGTGGCTATGGTGTTGCGCTGCTGAGGCACGAGGTCGCGTGATCATATCCCGGCCGCGCCGGCCGCATTTCGATAGGGGCGAAATGCAAACATGCCCGTGTCTCGTGCGTTGGGGGCACGTTAAAGGGACACTAAAGGTTACTATGAAGCCAAGTTAAATTGATAAAGCAATGCTCTAGAACGTCGAAGGCGTGAATATAATCGCGAACAGAGCTTTAGTAACCGAGAAATTGAGGTAAATGCATGGCACGATTTGAGAGCCCCAGCGACATTCCGGTACTATTCCGATGACGAAGGCACTCCTCTTCATAATTTATGTCACTAGTACTCAACTACTCGTATTAAAAAGATAATTTCATTAGCTTATAAGACGGAAGAAAATGCTACTTGTCTACTTCTATTCGATTCTAAGAAAAAATAACATTTTGGCGTTACCCTTCAGTGGTATGGGTGGTCGAAAGGTTTCGTTTTCGCTTGATTCTGCGCCGCGCGCGCCTTGGAGTTTCAGTTGTTTCGTTGTCAGGTCGTGCTGCGCTGGTTTTGCTGGCTCGCGAAGCTTGCATTTGTAACAAGCAGCGAGAATGCCACGTCCGTGTGATGTCGTGGGATGCGCCAACGGTCCGCGGAACTTGGCCAAGGGCAGTTGCAGCGGCGAATCCAACGTTACTTATCACTGTGTGCAAACGAGTGAACCTCTCCGTTCGAAGTGGTTAAGTGCAGTACCTCTGCCACAGCGCGTTGGCAAAGAGCCAAAAAATCGCATAGTGTGCTCGCTGCACTTTCGTCCAGAGGATTACGCGTTCAACGCCGACTTACTGAAGTCGTGTGGAGTGCCTTTCAAAGCAACGCTTTCCCGTAGCGCTGTTCCGTCGGTCTTGCCTGCATTCTCCGAAGCGCAAGAACAACTGCAAGTCGAAGACGGGGCGGTGAGTGCGGCATTTGGTGTTTTGGTTTTCACGAAGGAAAAGCTAAAAATGTGTGAATATGTACAGCCATGACATACAGTTGCCGTCGTAGTAGTACGCAACGACGCCGGCAGCGCGAGCCCTCAGCAGCCGGTCACGTTCATCAGTGCTTAAATCGATGAAGTCGAGCCAGGCATCGCGAGCCAATGTGTCGTCGTCAGGGTCGTCCATTGCAACA